>NW_004524651.1:10774486-10829743 GCF_000260255.1 Octodon degus
TTAGGAGAAGTCTTTAAAGGACCTTTTCATAGTGATGCCAGGTCAAATATTGTAGGTACTTGAATTCAGCAAAATAACCCAGTATAGTCCAATAGTCCATAATAGTAGTGGGTTGTCAGCAGAACTGGCAATTGTCCGAAGTTGTTAAACTTGAGCCTTTTACAGCTCAGCATATTGATATGCATTCCTTTTTATAGCTTGTGGTCATAATTCTCTGCTGGATGGTTAAGACGAAGTTAAAGCAAGACCTACACATCTAAAAATGTAACTTTTGTATCTGACAGGGTCAGTCAGATCCCCTCAGGATTTACTCTGAAAGCACCCATGTGCATTTCTGTCCCCTCTCCTCCTTCCTTCCTTCTCACCCTTCCCTTACCCTACTTTTTCTTGTCTTCCTTTGCTTCTCTTTCCAGAACAAAGGCAGCCTTGGGTCTGGTCACCTGCTCTTCTTTACTTTAAATAAGAAAGGCTCAGTGCCTGGAGAGCCCACCCCTTGGCCCAGGCACTCAGGCTGCTGGGCCCATGCCCACCCACTGCAGTCCTTCTGGCCTGCCTTCCCAAGGCAGCAGGTCTTGCTGTCCTGCTCATCTCCACCTATCGGGGATGCCGTTGTCAGGTGGAGGCCGTGGTTTGGATGGCCAAGAGTCTGTTTTCATTTCCTCTCTCCGTCCAGCATCTCCTCCCTTCTTCTCACATCCACCCCTTGCACAGCAGGTGACAGAGGTGTGTAATCTTCACTGTACCTGCCGCTCCCAGGAAGTGAGCCGCCTTGCTGGGGCTGGGGGTGGCAGGTGCAGGTGAAGTCGAGCTCAGGGACGTGGGGTGCCGCGTGAGCGGACTCTGCCGCACGTGAGCGCAGCTCGAGGCTGCAGTTCAGGTGCATCCGAGTGGCTGTGTGCGGAAGCACAGTTTTAGTAAATAACACCAGGAATCAGCTCATTAATATGCCTGGCTGAGAGGAAATTAGGCGCAGCGCCTTGACTGATGATGATGCCAAACAGTTTCAGGTGTTAGGATTTCATTAGGGTTGTGTGGTGTTTCTCATCGTACCTGTTTACATTTTGTGTCAGGTATTTCAAATTAATCATGAGCATAATTAATGGTGTAGTAATTAGATTACCGTTTTGTGAGGATCTACAATGTGACAGAGAATGTGAAGAAGCAAGAAAATTGCGGACGACCTCTCGGGTCTACCTTGCCCGTGTTCCTGCCGTCGGGGCCTGATCCAGACAGGTCAGTGTGCAGGCTTCATGTGCAGCTGCGTCGCTGCCTGACAGCTTCTTAGTGTAGCTGCTCACTGTGGACACTACACTCGTGGGGAGCAGGACTCGCCCAGGACGTGGGCCTCGACCTAACTGCTGTACTTCATCAGGATTGTCTTATTTATTTTTTTGGTGGCCGGCTCAGCCCACCCTGGGGGTGGGGCTGGCATGGCATATGGTGCTGGGGATTGACCTCTGTCCCTGAGCTTGCCTAAGCTTGCTGGAGCGGGCACTTTAGACCACTGAGCTATGTCACCGGCCGGGTTTATCTTCTAAGAGTGGCTCTGCAGAAGCCAGGAAGCCGATACATGCTTGCACATTGCTGGAGAGCTTAATTGAGGTAAGCGTTAGTTGGTGTGTAACAAGCTAAGCCAAAACGGAGTCTGGCTTTCTGGAACTTTAATGAACTATTGAGCGTACTTCAGAGGAAGGTTTTGGAGCAGCTTTTGGAATGGCACTTGTTGACCTAAGGAGACACTCAGCCCACCGTCCAGGGGATCCTCGGAAGAGACCTGTGTGGGACAGTGCTGTGCAGCTGCAGTGTGCGTGGGGTGATTTGAGGCAGTTGCATAATGAGAGCAGCGAGTGGCCGGGCTGCACGTAAGCTGTGTGCTACTTAATAAATTATTCATGGTAGCCCAAAGGTACAATTATTCAGTGCAGTGAGAACTAAGGACATTAGTTCTGTAGTAATGTTTATTTATATGATTCCCCCCGCACACACACACACTCATGTTTTCCTACAAGTAGAGGTAATCTGAAGGCTCTCCACATGCTGCTGTGTTTCCTAACTAAATGTTGGATCGGGTTAGAAGTGCTGGGTTAATTGTGTTCACCCTTTCTTCTTCTTTGTTGTTGTCGCCGTAATGGGTGTGCTTTTTAGAGAAGTGGTTCCTTTTGTGTAACAGGGAAAGTCGTTCTTGCTAATGTCATCTGTTTTTGTTACTTTCCTGTAGAAGGCACAAAATACCTGCCTCCTGCAGCTTAAATGAAGGGAGGTTTACTTTGGCTCCCTGTTCCAGAAGCTTCCATCCTTGTACGGCCACCGGCTTTGGGCAGAAGGGCCTGGTGTAGAGGCTTTCCTTAGCCCGTGGAGAGCAAGAGGGGAAAGGAGCTGGGCCCAAGCTCCACTCCGGAGATGATGCCGCAGCGCCCGCCTCCTAGCAGCACAGGCTGTGAGTCCGAGTTGCTTTATCTCTGGATGCGAGCACCCGTGATCTGCTCGCCCTTGGAAAGCCCCGCTCTGAGCACGTGGGACACTTGGGGACATTTTAGATCCAACTCACACCACCACTGTCTTTAGAGGGCAGGTGCAGAGAAGAGTGGTATCACAGAGGGCACCTGTGGACACTACCTGTGGACACCACCTGTGGACACTGCCACACTGTCCACACCTGCTCTTGCAAGAAGAGTGAGGGTGACAGCTTTTTGGGTCCTGGTAGTGATGGGGCATCTCCACGCCCTTTCCTGCCTGTGCCGAGCAGGGGCTGTCCTCGCAGCCTCCTTTGTCCTGCTGGTTACTGTGCAGCTCTTACTTGCGTTATGTTGAAGACAGCTCAGTTAATTGATCCCTGCTTCTGCGCTTGACGCCCGAGTGTGCTCATAGCACTACTGGTTGGTGCCATCCTTGGGAGGGCGGAGCTGTCGTTCTGGTGCTACACGTCACCAGGTAGGTTCTCATGCCAGGGGCTGGCCCTGCAGACGGTACCTCTGTGACTGTGCAGGAGCCTGCCCCTCCCCCATCTGCCTCTTTCAGGGCAACAGACCAGCATGCTCGCCCATACCCTCCCGCTCCGGGCAGGTCTCGCCCACCAAGCAGGAGCTCCCCGGCTCACCCCCGTATACCTACAGTTGTTGTTTCTGCTCCCAGAGCGCTGCAGCCTCCTTCCCTGAGCTGCTGTTACTTCCGTTTGGCACTTAATTCCCTTCTGGAAGTACTATATAATTTGCCTGTACTTATATATGTTGTTGTCCAACTCTCTGCTTGACTAGAGGACCTTTGTCAGTGTTCAGTGACCTGTACCGAATCATCCAGATGATTCCTGCATGTAAGTGTATGCAAGGATGGAAAGAAGGGAGAATGAATGGAAGGACAGAGGATGGATGGGTGGGTAGTGAATGGGTGGATGGGTGACTGGCTAGCTGGCTGGATGAATGCTTGGAAGGAAGGAAGGAAGGAAGGAAGGAAGGATAGAAGCATGGATGGAGGAACAAGTACTGATGCTGAAACTCCTTCAGGAAAATGCTTAACCTGCTGCTCCGAAGTCCCTTTGAGAGCAGCCAGCACCACATAATGTGTGTTCTGGGACTAGCATGGGTTTCCTGCTATCAGCAGCACCTAGGAGGTGAGGGCAGGAAATTCTAGGAGCCAGGAGCATTGGAGCATGGCGGTAGGGCCAGAGCTCCACAGGGGGCCCCTGCTGTTCCCTGCATGTAACTTCTTTCACTGCTTTGTGGTTACCAGTCCTGTGGACAGTGATCTCTACATGTGGGGGGATGGAGCCATATGCGTGGCTTGGGTGGCCCATGTATGCTGACCTGTCTGTATCTCGCCCTGAGGGCACCTGACCTCTGCTCACCTGCGGGGCCAGCCACTTTTTCCCGGATAGTACCACCAGCGCAGCAAACACCTTTTTCCCTCTGGGAGATGCGCCTCAGCTGCATGGGAGGTTCACGGAGTAGGAAGCAGTAAGCAGAGGAAAATGGAAAGAGGGAACGGTCTGGGAGAGGGCTGCTGGCTGCGATGGGCGCCTCCCAGCCTCCTGTGCCCTCCCTCTGCGAGGTCACGCTGTGCTGTCTGGAGTTTTAATGTCGTGATGGTGCGACTGCTTTGTGTACTGCTTCTCCCTCACCCTCTCAGACCTCACTGTCTGGGGCTGGGATAGCAGTCAGTGTAAAATGCTTGCAGGTCATGCACCGGGTGGGGTCCCCAGCGCTGTGGAGACAACCACCCCGCCGGTCCTGGAGATGCCCAGTGTGGTGAGCCAGTTTCAATATTTTCTAGTAGCCTTTTTTTTTTTTTTAGAGTTTTGATATATTTTAATAATATTAAATACATAATTTATGTAAAATATTTCAACTAGTCACCAATATACAATCTATTATTGTTATAGTTTACTTTTATTTTATGCTTGGATTTTGGCCATTTCCAAGTGAGCACCATGGTGCATGTGCTGTTACTCTCCTTGCTCACTCTGTCTGTCTGTCTGTCTGTCTGTCTGTCTGTCTCTCGTGTGCCAGGAATTATTTGAATGATTTGGTATAGGTCATTGAACAGAGACAAAGGTCCTTTGCTCAAGCAGAGATCATATGAGAGAGAGAGAAACAGAGGATGTAGGAGAAATAGACAGATAGATGAACAGAGACACAGAGAACGTGCATGAACACCGAGACTGCTGCTTTGTTAAACAGTGCTTTCCTCCGCCACGTATTACCTGCCACGAGCTTGGCACCATGAGATCAGGCCATGGAGCACAGGCAGCGCCTGCGCGTTTCTCCGGGATGATCTAGAGCGCTGTTATTACGCTCCATCTCCCTCTTAATGACTGGCACCTCAGGCCGCAAACATGTATGCAGTAGGAGAGAAGACAAGAAGTGAATGCACATAAACGTAGGCGAAGCAGCCTGACGTGCGCTGGCGTTTCACTACACGAGACTGCATTCTGCCGTAAGAACTGGTGTACGCTGGCTCCTTTGTATATGGAAACCTTGTTCTCATTTCCAAACTGGACCGAAGCTTAGGAAATCACTTTATCTTGGATGCTTTCCGATACATTTCAGCACCCAATCGGCCCAAGTGAGTTCTGAAAATCACGCGAGGGCATAGCCTTTCCTGCTGACTCAGGCCTCTGATCCCAGCAGTCGCGGAGGCTGAAGTGGGAGGATCGCAGTCTTGAACCCTGACGGGCAAATTTAGCGACTTAGTGAAAGCCCAGCTCAAAATAATAAATTAAAAAGGGCTGGGGACATAGCTCTGTGCAATGGCCCTGGGTTCAATACTTGGTTCTGCGAAAAGAGAGGAGGGAAAGAGGAAGGGTGGGATGAAGGGAGAGATTGTTTATGGTGTGGTAAGTGCGACCTGATTAATCAGGAAAGACGACTGGAGAGTGCAGCACGTGCCAGGCGTCCTGCGCGACCTCTGGTACCTATAAGACGAAGAGGCTGAAATTAGAAATAAACAGCATTACTTGCTTGTCTTTACTCATCTGAACAAAGTAATGACAGGCTTCTCAGAATTAAAGCAGAATTTTTCCTTTAAAATGCTGAAACAAAGATTAAAAGTAGAACTCAGCTAGTTCCCGGCACAGACGCCTGGAGCCAGCGGCCTCCTCGGGACCCTCGGCCACCGCCCGCTGCTGCTCCTTCCGCTCCCAGCTCCCGGGACGCGCAGTCCAGTGCACACCAGCTACACGTCTGGCAGAGTCTCGGGACAAAACTGAGCTGACTTGTGTGGAACCGAATTTAAAAGCACTTGGAGTGTGGCTGCGGTCCAGCACCGTTGTCAGGTTGCGTTTGCCGCCGCCCTTTCCCCGCAGGACGCGGCTTCGGTCCCTGTCTCCTCCCGCTCCAGCTGCACCTGTCGGGGGCTGGGCTGCTGAGCGTCATTCTGCCCTCCTAGTCGGAGAGGGCGTGGAAAAGCGCTGCGGTTTAGACAGCTGTGTCTTCGTGGTGAAGCTGTTTACACTGGGGGACTGTCTCACCACTGGCAGAAGCGAACTGTGTAAGAGGGTAGAATATGCAATAATGATTAGCTATAAGTTATTCTCCTCCCCCGAAGTAACGTGATTTAGAGAAAAGTGGTCATCTTTGTCAGTCAAGCATGTCTTTGGGTGTTCGGTGCCTGGCTAGCTCGTGCGGAGGTGTGCCCCAGAAGAGGAAGTCGGACCCTTTCAAGTCCACGTTGCTGGAGGTTTTGCTGATCGATAAAGACATAAAAAATGAGGGCAGGATTTGCGTTTTATACGACAGCCTCTTTTCCTATTAGTACTAATTTTTTCAGTTTTATTTTATTAGTCCGCGTCTGCGGCACGTGGTGCCCGCGCGCGTTGCGGGGAGCGGGTGCTCGCGGGCGCGTCCGAGTTCCTTCTGCGTTCGCTGCCGCCCGCCCTCCTGCTGTCTCTTGCAGGTCTGCCCACCTTCTGGACAGATGCGTGTCTGTTTCCTACAGCTTGCCGTGCACTTTGCTGTTCACGTCTGCTTTGGGTTTCTCACACAGGCGAGGCGTGTGCTGGGTAAGCCGTGTGTCTGGTTTGCCGTACTGAGCACGATGTGCTCCGGGCGCAGCTGTTTTCCTGCGGGCGACTCAGGTTAATCCTCCTTTTGGCGGAATAGTGCTCCAGTGTGCAGAAAGAGCGCACTGCCTTTATCTGTCCATCAGTCGGCGGACACTTAGGCCACCGTTGTGACGTGGCTCTTATGAGCTGTACTGCTATGCGCGTGGGAATGTGCCGCGTGGGAATGTGCGGGTCACGGTCATTACTGCGCATGCGTGCGTGGGGGCGGGGCGAGGCACTGCGCCAGGACCTCTGTGCGCCCGTGCTCTGCCGCTGAGCTCCGCAGCCCTAACCCTAGCCCTGACATCAAATGTAATTGCTTAGTGAGGAACTGCCCTTCTCCCGGTCTTGAGCTTGCCTTGATTCACGATTCACTGAATTCTGGTGGGACCGGCCTGGGTAAGAATCATAATTTTCCAAGCATATCTTTTAAGAATTTTTTTTTAATGAAGTCTTTAAATTCCACCAAAGTTGGAATGCATAGCCACTGCAGCTGTAGGCTCCTTCTTGTGGTTTTCATGTGTGGAAAACTTCGATTAGTCTGCAAGACAGCAGCCAAACGCTCCCGCTGCTGCTGGAAACTCCAGCTGTCTTCTAGAGGTGACTCCTGTCTTTGGAAGTACTTAGCAATTGCAGGTTAAGCAGGTTTTTTTATTTGTCTCACTCTGAGTCAGCATAAGCCCTCTGGGACTGTTGGCATGTGGGTGGCTCTGTGAAAAGAAGTGTTTCTTGGCCCCGCTTCAGGCTGTTTAAAAATTAAACAAAGACCCGGTAAAAGATGGTGGCACCAAGTCATTTTCTAGTTTCATTTTTGTGCTTGGAAACCCACAAAAGGAAACAACAGTGAAAAACAGGGAAAGAACACCAGCTCACATTGCTAGCCACCCCCTCTGGCCACAGTCTTTAATGAATATCTGCGGAATACAGTGAGGCTGGGGCCCGAGAAAGGGGTGCGGTAGCCTCAATCCCCACCAGGATTGAGGCCAGGACCATTCCCGGGGAAGCCCAGTGTCTAGCAGTTCCATGGTTTCGCACAGAGGTGGCACAGGCAGACCTGGGACTCGGCCACTCACCTGGGCCACGCATCGCAGGGCTGGATGCCGGCCAAGGGGGAGAGACCACTGCAGAGCTGTGCTGGTTGTGAACGGAACCAGTGCTGGGCCCCCGTGGCCTCCAGGCTGTTGTGAGTAGTGGCACCTGGGATGGGACCCGTGTGCTTCCTCTTGCCCTGGAGTCTGGTTACCCTCTTTGTGTCTGGCACAGGGTCTGCCCTGTGGGGATGCTTCGGAGTGCAGTGGGAGAAGGATCTGGCATGCCCTGGGCAGGACACTACCCCTCGGTCTGGGACTCAAAGGCTGGCTGTCGTTCTCCTGTCAACTGACATTGAAGGGAGTCACCCCAAAAACCTTCATGTCAAATCTTCCCAGGGCCAGGCATGGATTGAGGGGTAGGGAATGCTGGAAGTCAGGGCTGGCCTAGACCTCAGTTTGTGTGTGTGTGTGTGTGTGTGTGTGTGTGTGTAGCCCAGGCCTTGAACTTGCAGTCCTCCTGCCTCAGCCTCCCAGAGTGCTGAGGCTACAGACGCGGGCCCCTTTTCTCCTGCTCAGCGTGCATGCTTTGGACTCCCACACCTGTGTGAGGAGGTGCTATTTCATAGAAGAAGGGAACAGAAAAGTAAAGGAATAATGCAAGGAAGGCCGAAGTATCTCACAGACAGAAGATAAACACAGATTCTGTTCTTCAAGGGATTTCAGGAACCATGATCCAGGGCATTTGTACAAAGAATGCTTAAAGAGAAGATTCAGCTGATGAAAGAACAAATAGAGAAGATGGAGAAGGTGAGCGCTTCCCTGGCTTGGGCAGATCTGGGCACGGCGCCGATGCTCGTGGCTCACACTGCAGAGTCCTGGTGCTGGCGTCACATGTGGCTGCTCACATAATTTGACAAGGCCACTGAACGTGGAAACAGAAGAGAAGGGAGCCTCCTGGCTGGGAGGGACTTGGCTCTGCGTGGGGAGAGGGCCTGACGTGGGCTCCACCTCGGGTTGCTCTCAGTTCTGGGCCAGGCTTGTGTGGGAAGGAGGCTTCAGCGGTGTTCCGTGAGTCTATGCAGCAGCAGGATGACTGTGGTGAGGGTCTCAGGCTGTGTCCCTGCGTGGCGGAAGGGTGGGAAAGAAAGGCGCTTTGGTGAAGGGGTAGATGAAGGAAGGAGCCACCAGCCCTCACTGTCCTGAGACAGTCCTGTGAGCAACATGGATGGGGACCCAAGCCTCACCCCCCCAACCCTTTGGCACCTTATGGGCGACACCATGCTCCTTGCTTGGGAACAGCCACCTGCAGGCCAAAGGGGTCCACTGGAGCAGAAGCGAACCTCCCACGTCCTCCTGGAGGCATGGGAAGGGGACCTGTGGTGGTGTCTGGTGTCCGTGGCAGAGGGGTTGGGTGCACCAGCAGGAGGAGGGACAGAATACAAGGAGGCGCTCAGCAAGGAGCCGCAGCACTCAGGGGCCTGAGCTTTTGCAGGGTGTCTTGCTTCTTTTTCCCACTTAACAACCAGCCAGGGGCTGGTTGCTTAGTGGCCTAAGCACGTGCCTGGCAAGCCCAAGGGCTTGGCTTTGATCCCAAGTATTGCATGTGGTACTGGCCACCGAAACCTGCCTTGGTGGCACATGCGTGTAATCCCAGCGCTGGGGAGGCTGAGACAGGAGGGTCACTGTGAGTCTAAGCTGTGTAGGGAGACCCCATACCAAATAAATAAAAGATTAAGAAAAATAAAAAAGAAACCAGCCAGGTCTAGGTGAGGGGAGCAGCACACTTTCCAGCAAGGAGGAAGTTAGTGCCATGTGAGTTTCTCTTATTTTGTACATTGTGCAGAGAATCAGACACTTAAAGAAATGGAGAAGCAAGCAGAAGGAATGCTCTGGAGCCCCCCCCCCCCCCGGTTGGCTGTGGGCGGCCTTTCCTTCCCTTTCTGTACATGCCAGCCATGAGGCCCAGTGGGATTGTTGGCCCAGTTAAATGGGAAAGGAATGCTTCGGTCCTCTTGGTTCAGGAGCTAGAATACCAAGGGCAGAGGGCCCCGCCTTTCTTCCCAGGAAGCTTATCTTAATGATCTAGTGTGTGATTGATTTAAGAGCACTGTGGGTTGGTTTAAGTGTGCTGTGGGTTGGCAGAATGACCGAGCGCTGAAACACTGCGCTTACCCTTCTGTCTTGATAGGCAATTTGAGTTAACGTGGAGCAAAACATAAATGCAATTAGTTTTAATACTGTGCTGCTCTGCCACTATTGCAAGGAGAATCTGATTCTTCTTTTTGGCTATTTCTGGTGCAATTCTGGCCCCAGAGACTCCTGTTTCCCCTCAGAGCCCCTGTATTGTAGGGTTTAGGAGTGCTGCTGTTGTTTGCAGAGACTTTGCATTAAGTCATTACACAGCCTTGCTGAGGACTGAAGTTACTGCTGAGGCTGCAGTGACATTTGAGGGGAAGGCTGAACAGCCCTGGTGTGGGTCCTCCTGCACACCGAGATCCGTGGGGGGCCTGGGAGCGCCAGAGTTTTGATGCAAACAAGAGACAACATGGGAGAATGAGTACAGTCTGCATCTTGGGATGCTCGCTGGTGTCACCAGCTTCTTTGCTTTTGGAGGTGACACAGAACAGACATGCCTGCTCGGAACATGTTTGCAGAACTGTCCCATGCTCTTTGTACCTGGGAACCCCCTGTGCTGACTCTGTCCGGCGTCTGACCCCTTCTGCCAGGTAACACTGCAGATCTTCATGCCATACACAGATCCTGCATCCTAGTGAACCTGGCATTGGTGGGAAAATTTTTGATTTAATGTTGTATTCCACATTCTTAGCAAAATGTGTGCATTTGCTGTTCATTGGTACGGTGCTAACAGGGAGGAAGCCGTTAAGTCAGCATTACCTCTTATCTGGAGAAGTGTGTTTTAAGTATTTAGAAGTCCAGGGAAGCAAAGGCATTTTTCTCAGTATGTGCACAGTATTCTTGGCTGATGGAAGATAGAAGTTTATTGTTGGGATTGTTTGAAAAAGCCCTTCATCTCTGGCCCTAGTCTGCTTCCTGTTGCTGTAACTGAAGAAAGCAGACTGTGTCACTTACAAAGAAGTGAGGTGTGTTAATCTCAGTGTCCTGGACCCAGGGTGGAGTGGCTGTGTCTGCTGAGGTCTTTCTTGGTGGGAACTCTGCAGCGTCCTGAGGTGACCTAGGCCAGCACGTGGTGGCTTAGGCACTTTCCTAGCTGCTGAGACACAATACCCCAAAGTTAAAGGAGGAGAGCTTTATTCAGCTCACAGTTTGTAGAGGTGTCATCCAGGGCAGGGGGCACTGCAGAGGGCACCGCAGAGCAGGCCCGCAGAGGGCAGTGAGTGACAAGCGGCGAGCACTGCCTGTCCTTCTGTCCTTCTGTCTCAACCCAGCTGCTTGCCCTAGGGCAGGCAGCACTCACTCCCCAGTGGGACAGCCTCGCACCTACTAGATGCACCCGTGGACCGATGCAGTAATCACATGCCCTTCACTCGGCGTCGCGTGCCCTGGAGCAGGCAGCTGTAGGAAGCACTCACTCGGTCTGCAGGAGGCTTTGTGTTCTGTGCCATTTTGCCAGTGAGGTTACCCATAAGTCTGGGGCCAGCTATAGTTCAATATTTTCCCTGTCTCTTCTCAGAGGCCACCTGGTGTCCAGGAGAAGCTACCTGCTGGCCAAGGAAGTGCTGTGTCCAGGGTGGGGGACCTGCATGCGGGGGGTGACCAGCCTCAGGGCACCATGTGCATTGTACCCCAGCAGACAGGGCCAGGGTCGGGGTGGGCTACCACAGGAAAGCCTGATGACATTGGTGTCGGAGGAGTACAGCACTGTATCCGAGCCCTTGGCTCTGGTGATGGGGTGTGTGCTGTGAGTCCTGGGGCTGCCTGACTGAGGAGGGATGAGAAGGACGCCCTCCACCAGCCTGCTCAGTGACTCCTCACGCGCCCAGCAGGGTTGGGCTGTGTGACTTTGAAAGCAGCCAGTGAGGAGCAAGAGTGACAGGAGCCTGGCAGCCCTCACTTCCAGAGTTCAGACCCTGCGCTAGTGGGCAGCTGTGTGGCTGTTGGTTTAGTGGTCAGTGGAGCCCGAGTAACGTCTGGGCCACTCACGTACGGTGCACCAAGTTCCTGCCTTATAATTTTGGTTTCTGTGTTGGCGTGAGGTGTGACGGTGTGCCCAGCGCTGCCTCACTTCCTGTGTTTGGGAACTGTGGTCGTCTTGCATCCTTTCTTCTAGTTTGCTGGCTCTGGGGAGCTAGCCCAGGGCTTTCACATTCATTGCATCCCCAGAGGCGGGGGTCTCACGACCTCACTAGGTGGCCCAGGCTGGGCTGGAACTTGTGGGCCTCCTGCCTTGTGCACACTGCATCTTCCTTAGGAACAAATCCTTACTTGTACTCAGGAGGTGTTCTCAGATGTATTGCTGGCGCTCACGTGGACCTGCTTCCAGACAGGCACTGGACATCGTTTCTCCAGCCCCCTTGCTTATTTGACTCTCAGTGGCTTGACAAGAGCTCCAGTGTTTTGACCTTGGTTGCACACCAGCTTTCGTGTGCAGGAGAAGAGTGGTCCTCTCAGACTTCTGCTTGGAGAAAACTGGTGGTTGTGGATGTAGGGTTGGGAGTCCACTGCACATCCCGGGCAGAGCCGCGCGCTCACGCTCAGGGTAGAGCGGCACACTGTTCCCACCTCAGGGCTCGTACACGTCCGCTGACGGCGCTCTTGCCACCCACAGCACCTGTACAGGTGGGCACGCCAGCCCTGGGAGTAGAGGGCCACGGTGCCAGCGCGGCAACTCAGCCTAGCCTGTGGGTCCAGTCCCAGCCTTGCCCCAGATCGCCTGTGCGACGGCCCGGGCTGGCTGTCTTAGTGAATGGCGGGGATGTGGGTACTGTTGCGGGGTACCCCTGAGCAGCTGTGTGCAGTGTCCTGGGGAAGGAAATGCTGCAAGCAAACACACTCACTGGCAGCTTTAGGTAGAGCCATTTGACTATGGGTTCCACATGTTCACGATTATAAATTTTCTTGGAAAAAGGGAATAGAGAGAAGAAAGCCTTTAGCACGATAAATTTCTCTTCGTTCTTCTCCCTGACTTTTATTAGGCTGCACCTGATTTATTCTGCTCGCTCTGCAAATGGGACGGTTGTTCATTTGATTGCACCAAATCCACTTCATTTGTATCTATTGGGAAGTATTTAAACAACTCTATTTGTTAAAGATGCCCCTAAAATACCCACTGTGCTATAACTGGGCGGTTGGTGAAATTTATAACCTCTTCAAGTTGGATGTTAAGTGTAGCTTTAAAAGGAAGACATTATTTATTTGTAAGAAATCACACATTTTTAAGGTTCACAAATAATTTGCCTATTGGCTTGGAGGAAGCCCTTCGGTGTTTCCACCTTCCATGCCTTGTGACTATGATACCACTGCTTCCGGTTGTCTTGGGCACCACGTTCCACTGATGGTGGCTGAGGACCCCGCAGTCAGAGCCTGCTGTGTCATTTTCTTTATTATCTTTGTGGCTTTGCACCCTGCAGTGGTTTTAGGGTGAGTATAAATTTAAGAATGCAAGCTCAATTTATAGGGAAACAGCCTGCTCCTAATTTGATGCTCCCCTTTGCTTCTCAGGATTGGACCTGGGGCCTTTGTACCAAACTACAGCCCTAGCTCCTTTCCATTTTGAGACAGGGTCTCACTAAGCTCTCAGGTTTCTCAGGCTGGGCTCAACTTGCAATCCCCCTGCCGCAGCCTGCTGGAGTGCCAGAATGACATGTGGGGGCCACCACGCCCAGCTATCCTTTGGTTTTATCTGCTGCCAGAGACTTGGTCCTGCCTGTTGACTTCTGCACCCCCTGATGTCCTTGAGGCCTCTGTGCCTGTAGGTTGAGGATGGACTCAGTGCCAGCAGGCTCGATAGCAGGCTGGTGGAAGGCTGCTCAGACAGCTCTATCCCTACTCGGAGGTCCTCATGCAGTGTACCTGACTTTCTCCCTTTTCTTTCATGCCCTTTGGGGACAGCTGGGTGCGGAAGTGTTGGTACAGGAAACTGGAGAGTGATTTCTCCCGGAGACTTTCTTGCCCATGGAAAGAACATGGAGCCCTAGTAGGAGGCATGGTAGAAGCTAACTGAGAGGTTTTTGAACTTTTCTGTTGTTGCCACACCAAGACACCCCAGTGCCAGCTGGTGGCTCCTGTGTGGAGCTCTAGAGAGCATCCCTGCTAGGCGCAGTCTTGGTGCTGGTGGCCCAGGTCTCAGACACCTTGGCAGGTGGTGGTCCCAGCCTTCAGACCTCCGCCATGCTGACTGCTCATTAGAAGATCCTCAGTCCACAGGGCAGTGTCAGAGCTTGGACATCGGTGGACAGCGTCCTCTGAAGGGCAGTGATTCTTTGGAACTTGCCTGTGAGGGACTCTTTGGAAGCCGTAGGCCCAGCAGGGGTTCATCTGGTCACATCTCTCGGCCTGCTCACCAGCAGCCTAGAAAGCACTGCATTCTGATGACTAGAATTATCCATTATTTTATTTTTTAAAATGTATGGTATGAATCCAAAGCATCTAATCCAGTATTAATTACTGTAGGCATGGGGCCCTGTACTAGATCTGAGAACTTACTCACCTGGCATAAGTGAAACTTCATCCCTCTGGCCTGCATCCCCTGTGTCTAGGCCTCCAGCCCCAGAAAGCACAGCTCCAGTCTTTACTGCCATGAGGTCATGGGTTTGGATACTTCACAAAGTGGGGTCACGTGTCACTTGTCCGCTTGTGTGTGGCCTGCTTCATTTAGCAAAATGTTCTCAAGGTGCATCCATGCCCGTCCTTGTTATTGCAGAATTTCCTTTGTTTTAAGTGCCGAATGCTATTCCTTTGCATGATGCCCCACAGTTTCCTCATCCATTTATCTGACAGTGGGCATTTGGTTTTTTCTCCTTATTTGCTTTTATGAATAACTTCAAAATGAATTCAGGAGTGGTCATCTCTTCTAAATCCCGATCGTAATTGATTTTGGATACATGCCCAGAAGTGGGATTCCTGGATCTTATGGTTGTTCTATTTTTAATTGTTTTGAGGGATGTCTACAGTGTTTCTGTAATGGCTGTGCCAATTTACCTTTTCACCAGCTGAGCACAAGGGTACCATTTGGAACCTCCCACTTTTAAGGGCTACTGTGCCATCTAGTGACACAGAATAATTATGTCCCAATCATAATTGTGGTTATGACACTAGGTGTGATCATAAACACAGTCACAGGAGAGATACCATGTTCACAGCTCATGCAGGGCTTGGGGCTGGGGTGTGTGTGTGTGTGTGTGATCACGGCCTCACCCATTACCAGGACCTGTATGCATCCCCCAGCTCCCCTGACCTGCCTGAGCCCTGCTGGCCCAGGACCACACCTGTCCTGCTTGCTGCACTGCGGACACCCTCTTTCAGTAGTGATGGCTAATTTCAACTGATGTTGAAGAGCTTATAACCAGAATTTCAGCTCATGTCTGATCACTATATTTAGGGAAATCAGATTCCTGAAGATGGGAATGAACGCGCTGGGAGAGCATTCAGTGCCCCTGAAGCTTTGCAGATCTGCTTAGAGCCCTAATGTGTGGCACGGGTGAGAGGCAGCCGCGTGGTGGGCCCATTCCTGCTCATTTTGCCGTGGGAATGAGTCTGCAGAGCTGGGTCACCTGGGCTTCTATAGATGTCATTGGGATTATGGGTCATTAGTTAGAAGGCCTCCTCTATAAATGGGCAGATGGAGCATTACCGTGCCATCGCGTATCAGGAAACCCTCGGCCTGCAGGGCAACGGCAGAACATAGAAGCCATCCTCTGAAGGCTATTGATTTTTTAAGCTTGCTGCTGAGGACTCTTTGGAAGCAGTGCACAAGGTCAGGCAGTGATTTGTGTCCAGGAAGAGCAGCCAGTGGCCAAAACGGAGTTAGCGTCCATTACCTTATCTCAGAGTTTGTCTCACAAAAGGGCACCTGAATTAGTGGGAGTTCCTTGATGGCAAGCAGTGAAATTGGACTGCAGCTGCCTTAAAGCAGAAGCAGGACTTAGCGAGAGACATCAGGAAGCTCTCGGGCTGCAGTACTGTGCACAGAGTGAAGAGCCCAGGAGCCCCAGGGTGGCTTTAGGGAGCCAGATCTGCTACTGCCCTGTCTTAGGGGCGCTGCAGCACTAATGAGAGAAGCCCTTTCTCTGTCCCTGCCCCAAACCAATCACATTTGAGTGTTCTGCTGATAAAGTCTGTCAGAGGGGCCTTGAATGCAAGCTAGGGAGTAGGTGGCGGGGGAGGGAAGGGACCTAACGCAAACTACTGCTCCCTTAAGCGAGTCTCCATTGCTACCCAACTGGAGTATTTCATGCATATTCTTACCTGTGTAATGCGCAGGAAATCCTTTGACTATGTGTAGAGAAAGGCTCCACTTAATGAATTACAGTGGAAGTTGATGTGGTGCCCCGTCCATCAAAACAGCAAGCAAAGGCACAGTAGTAAAAGACATCCCCGCCTGTGGTCCTGGAGTCAGTTTAGCTGATTATTTATTTGTAAAGTGAATACAAGCTGCAAAATAATCCCCATTCTATTTATTGCATAATAATAGCTTTTAAAATGAACAACATTTATGTCTAACATGAAAAACCCTCTGTGTCTGAAAATTTATGGGTAAGTGATCATGTTGTAATAGCATTGTATTGAAATCTGCTTTTCTTCATAAACCCTTAGATTTAATCCTTCCAACCAGCCAACCTGCCACCAGCTTCCCAGGGAATTAATTTAAGATTGAAGATAAAAAAGAGGCCAAAGTTAATGACATCAAAGAGAAAGCTCCTGAAGGAAATAATAGTTTGAAAAAGATTTTGCTGTTTTATAAAAGCAATATAAACTGTTGCAGAAAATATTGGTGTAAAATAAGGTTATTGCTTCTGACTTACTCAAAATACTTTTTTTCAAGTTTATAACCTCATCTAATCTTGTAAGAAACATTTAAAGTAAAATTTTAGTGTATACTTTGGGAACTACATGGGCCAGTTTTACTATTAGATTGCAAAAAATGTTTTAAATATTGATAATGTAATTTTGACAAGACCAAATCATTACTTTTGATAGTACACAAATGTTATACTTAAAATGGAAATTTATAAGTGGTGAGTGAGCTAAAACCTAAGATTTAATTGTGTTCTTGCAAGGCGATAAAAAATGGTGTAAAGCTAGCAGGGAAACTTTTAAAAATGCCAATCTTGGTGATTTTTACTGAAAATGTTTCTCATTTTCAGTAAAAAATCCTCCCATGTCATGGCTCTCACGCACAGTGGTGTGGGAGCAATACATTATTTACATATTTAACCTTATTTTGATTTACTTTAACTTATCTGATAGCAGCAGCCTGTTAGATGATAATTTAAAAATCTGCTGCTACTGTAATTGCTTTAGGAAACCTTCCTAATGATAATTTTATTCCCTGGAATAATTTAACTTTCCATTTAAAATGCATGTCTCAACACCATAAAGTATGTGTTGGCAACAGAAAGTGTTTATGATCGTGAAGAATGATGAATTCCTTAATGAACAGCAATACAAGGCTTTCTATTTTGGGGTAATGGAGATGGACCAAAGTTACCTTTTGCTGTGTTACCTTCTGTTCGTGTGTCGCATCCACAAGGAGCTAAAGAGAAACACTCCCTAGAAGTGCACTCGTGGAGGTGGCCTGAACTGATAGCATCCTTGAATGTGCACTGTCACATCTGTCCTCCCTGAGTCACCCAAGCTGGCACTCTGGTGGTGGCTTGCTGCTGGGTATACAGTACTGGCAGGGGCAGGAACGGTTCTTGCTCTTTCCGAGCCTGTGTCCGCCCAGCGCACCCCGGGAATGCATCCTCCTCTTGGTCAGGGCCATGGTGTTGTGTGCCACAGGGAGAACTCCTGCAGGGGCTGGAAAAGCAGAGCACCACAGAGCCCTTCCCAGGAGAGCTGCAGGTTGAGCAGAGGCGGTCTTTCCAGAAAGGCTCTGAGGCCTCCAGGCTGCTTTCTAAGTGTTGCTTGCCAGTCCTGGAGGACAGCAGCCTCTACAGTTGTCCCTTGGCATCTGCTGGGCCTGGCGCCAGGCCTGGCCTCAGGTTCCACAGTTCAGGGGCATTACCCTCCTCATGAAATGTTGGAGTCCTTGCTCCAAGCCTACACTCACCCTTTCAGGTACTTTGAACCATCTCTAGGGCACTGAAAATATCGAACCCAACATAAATGTGTGACTAGTCCTCTCAGTCCATTGTTAGGGAACTGTGCCAAGGACCGAGTAAAGATGCACCTTCTGAGCAAGTGCTCCATCCTTGCCTGGCTGAACCAGAGACTGGGAGGGCCACTGTCCCTGTAAGTGGTGGAGAAAATGGAGCCCAGGGTGGCCTTTGGGAGTCTCCCAAGGTCCATGGTCGCAGAGGCAGTGTGCAGGAAGACAGCAGTCCAGGCACAGGTGGCCCAGGGCACTTGCTGCAAGGGGCTACCAGTTGCCCTCTGGCATGGCTGTGGAGTTTTGTCACAATGCCCAGGTACTTGGTTGTGGCCAAGAGACAGGGATGTGTTTCCTCATAAATGTGCCTTTGTGGACCAGGGAAGATGTGTGCAGGCGCAGCTGCTGAGCCGAGGTCCCTCGGGGGACAGGGCCCTGGAGACATTCCCTGTGGGAGAGATTCTGTCTCTCAGGCCAGGAAGAAGCCCTGTGCAGCATGACTCTGAGAGAGGTGTCAGGGACTCAGTGCCTCCTGCCTGCCCTCGATTTCTAGCGTCATTCCAGGAGTTAGTTGTTCAGTATTTGTTTTATAAATGGGCAAGTGAAATGCACAGACTCATCGCAGGAGAAGTAGCATAGATAGCCAGTAAATAGGTGAAAAAATAGCATCTCTGGCTATGAGAGAAATGCAGATTAAAATAGCACTGAGATGTTATCTCCAGAAAGAATTGCTTTCAGCAAGAAATCAAATAATAATAGGTGCTGGTGAGGCTGTGGGGAGGAAAGAACCCTTCTCCAGTGTTGGTGGGAATGTAAACTAATACAATCACTATTGAAAGCAGTATGGAGATTCCTCAAAAAGCTGAAACTAGAAGTTCCACTCAACCTGGCTCCTGCCTTCTAGGTGTCTATCCCAAGGCATTAAAGACCTCGTGCTGCAGAGATCCGTGCGTCCGTGTTAGAGCGGCGCAGCCCATGATGCTGAAGTCTTGGAGCCCTGTATGTCCATCAGGAGCTGAAGGGATAAAGCAAGTGCGGTGCTAAGTCGTTATTTGCTTTGTCTGAACCAGGAATGTGGCTGTATTCTTCTTGGGGATCTCCTTCGAGATAAAATGAGCAGTGCGTAGGTAAGGCCTGTAAAAATGCTGCACGAATGGAATATAAATGCACACCTTTATGGTGGACACAGCTGCTCCGGTGGAGGCGAGTGGAGCAGGATCTGGGTCTGGCGCAGGGAAGCTCAGCAAGCGGGCGCGCAGGTGTGGAAGCCACGGAACCTCTGAGTTCCGGCAGCACGACTTCGGCTGAGGAAGACGGGACTCCAGGGTGGAGGGCCTCCTGGCCGGCCACCTGGCCCATGGCTGGCGTCATCAGGTGGTGGCGCCCTTGCTGTAGCGACCCCTGCGCACACCAGCTCATGGCAGCTTCTGGGTTTTCTCGCCACCCTTCACGGTGCTGGCCTCCCAGCGGAGCTGCGTCCAGGACTTTCCTTCTTGTCGACTGGATCTCAGACCTGAAAGCGGCCGGTACAAGGCTGTACGCGAATTTCCCGCCAGGGACCTGGGGCAGCAGCGCAAGGCAGACTGGAAATTTAACAGTGGCCTCAGAAATGGTACAGACCCGGGTCAGGAAGGAAGCACTAGGAGGTAACATCTGCTGCACCGCCTGGCGCTGTCAGTGGCCGTCGGGTTAAGTCCTACGATGCTTGTTGAAGTTGGAATTAGGAGTAAGTACCTTTCAACATTTTAAAAATGTTTTCAGTTCTCTGTCCCCTACATTTTACTGAATAATGTGCTTTCCTGGAAGGCATTTACTGCAAAATGCTAAGTCTTTAACATTTATCGTTCATTGCCCTCAAAGAATGTGATTACATAATTGTCACTTCAGGAGCTCTGTTGGCACAGCCTTTCATAGTCAGAAGCCTTAATTGTGTGTACACCCCGTCAGGAGATGTGTTCTACCCTGTGAACACTTTGTGTTTTGATCAAGCCACACCAGAAATAAAATGGAGGGAACTATTTGCCAAATGAGTACAATCAGGATGTTTTAGCTAACTTACAAATTACCTTACGTGTTCTGTGGTGCTGGAGATCAACCCAGGCCTCTGGCATGTTCAGCAGGTTTTCTACCACTGAGCGGCTGTCCCAGTCCAAGAGCCTGTTTTGTTGGCTGTAGAAAGTAACTTCAAAAGGGCTGGCCCGATAGCTCAGTGGGCTGAAGCTCCTGCTTAGGCAGAGCGCAGGTACCGGGGTTCAATCCCCAGCATGCCATGCTGGTCCCGGGACATGCTGAAACAGCACCTGAGACTGGGCGTGGTGGCACGCGCATGTAATCGCAGCACTTGGGAGGCTGAACACAGGAGAATCACTCACTATGAGTCCAGTCTCCGTAGTGAGATCCTGTAGAGCTTGTATATATATCTAAGTAACTTCCTCCCACTGCAGACCTGGCAGTGGGACAGAACTCTGGGTCGGAGGGCACTGGAGGCCAGAGCCCTCATGCTCTTCATGACCGGAAGTGCGCTCCTAAGCAAACACTGTCCACACGAGGCCTTCCCGCTGGAGGCAGTGCCAACAAGGAGTTGGGGCTGCCTTTCTGGAGTCTTTCTTAGTTTCTTATTTGGAGTAGCGTCCATCTAAAAGCAACTGCATTTAAACTTGAGTTAGGTTCCACCTGCAGCTCCCGAAGCACGCACTTAACCACTATGAATTCTTCCCCGGCTCTGCCTCGATGATATTTATATTAATGTGATTGCAGTATATATACTTGCTTTTATTTATTGCTGCTGCTTATTTGCCTGAGTTCCACAGAAGCAGGATAGTGTCTTAGCAAATCCTTATTCCTGGTACTTATGTTTTATCAAGTATTTTTAATTGAATAGAAGTATTATATTTAATAGATTCTAAAAAACTATGTGTATGATATGTGTTTTCAAGTCTGTTGAGAATATAACATCTGAAGGCCCAGACACACTCCTGGCATAAGTAATTGGAAGAATGACTGCAAGCGATACAGCTCAGTATTTTAAAATTATAGCTGTTACCCAAACTTCATTAACACTTAACGGCCTTGGCAGGGCCCTTTGGGAAAAGCTAACGTTTCTTCAGCTGCAGAGTGATCAGAATTAAAGAGTCAGTGCCGAGCTGCAGGACAGGCCTTCTGTAAGCTTAGAGTTCTTTTCTGATCCAAAGGAAAGTAAGATTAGAACTTAGGCCGAGTCCTTTGTTTGCTGCACATTAGTGAGTGCGAATGACGCCACTGCTGCAGATTGCAAGAGCCGAGTCCTCCGATGCAGACCAGTGACTGCAATTTTTCACTTTAGGGTGACTATTTCTTAGATAGCACATCTTGATTCAGTAATTTTAATTTTTTATTTGAGATAGAATCCTACTTTGATCACCAGGCTGTTTGCAAATTCCTGGATCAAGTGACCCTCCTTTGGTCATCTCCAGAATAGCTTGGAATACAGGACAGGCTCCTGGCTAAGTGATTTTAGAAGCACATTGTTCAGCAATTGTTTTGATTTAACTTTTCTTCTTTTTGGTACTGAGGATTGAACCTGGGGCAGTTCACTACTGAGCTACCCCCCAGCCTCATGTATGTACGTATGTATGTATGTTTGTATGTATTCAGAGACAGGGTCGTGCTAAGTTACCCAGGTAGTTTTAGAATTTATGGTCCCCTTTGATTCAGCTTCCCCCAGTGCTGGGTAATTTCTAGTGTCTTAAGAAGATCCAGTTGCTCCTAACCAACTCTAAGGGAAAGGTAAGGTTTCTTTGGGAAATTTTGGAAGCAAAGTTCTAGAATGTCCATGCTGAACATGATGATTAGCATGGAAGTTTGTGAGCCAGTGTTTTAAGTAAAGGCTTGACTTGTGCTACATACTGAAATTGAAATCTGTCTCAGGCTGGTCATCTGTCTGACTGCAAGAGTGTTAAGGAGAGACAGTATCATAACTTCCTTTTCTTTTTTCATTATTATTATTATTATTATTATTATTTTTCATGTATTTGGTTGTTGCGGGGTCTCACTTCACAGCTTGGACTCATGGTGATGCTCCTGCTTTCAGTTTCCCCAGCGCTGAGATTATAGGCATGTGTCACCCCGCCTGGACTCTGGCTGGCTCAGCTCATCCTGGGGCAGGGCTGGTGTAGCATGTGGTGCCAAGGATCGATCTGCGATCACTTTAGTCCACTGAGCTATCTCACCAGCCCCTCTTTTTAAAAAATATAATTCAAAGCAGCTCTTATGGAGCCTGGCATCTCATGGGAATTAGTGGTGTTTGCGAGATAAATGACTTATGAAAAATTGGCCCAAGCATGTTAGAGTCCTTTTTCAGTATTTTTTTGTCCTGTCTTTCTGAAACTTTGTATCTCTTACAATTCTAAGTATGCATTAAAATCTACCAGGGTGCCTGAGAAAATGGATTGCTGCCATGGAATTATTAATGACCCACTAACATTTCATTTGGAGTGATCATGTGAAATGGCACCGGAATTGGAAATGTGGATGTGATTCATGAGGCCGACTGTACTTATTCTTGAACTTCTTGGCTTTTTTTTTTTATCATCATAACATCCTGTCTTCCTCTTTCCATTGGATTAAATCAAACCATCTGGTTTTTTTTAATGACAGTAGGAATATCACAGTCCTTTACCCACCATAACGCATGGATGGCCTAGAGGTTGGAGAGACGTGTAGTGGCTTTCTGGAATTGGCATTATTGTAGAATTTGCAGTTTTTGAGAACTGGCATTATATAGTGCAGAATTTGCTGGTGAGAAAGAATTGCAGAGTAAAATCTTAAACATTACAAAGGAATCTGAAGCTGTAAGATTTCCTGGGATTAATTAGTAGTTTTTGTGTGTATTGAGTTCTCACCAATGTCTCAGATCCTCTCACCTTGCCCAGAACTGTTGTAAACACTCACTCTCTGTAGATCGGATCTGTGATGCATGCGGCTAATGGCTGGGACGAGTTGAAGACCAGATGGCCTTGACCCTACAGGCTTCATTCTAATGGCATCTACATGAATGTGTTCTATACAGATTTTAACAGCTAACGTTGGGCAGGCATTGCGTGCCCAGCACTCTACATGCGTGGTCTCCACTTCCAGTGTCCTGTAGGGCTGGGGGCAGCTATTGCCCATCTTCACACGTGCCTCTGAGTTGTGGGTAACTTGTTATACTCTCACAGCTAGGCAAGGCTGGAAATCTGGCCAGAATAGACTGGAAACTAGGCAGTGAAATCCCAAGGACCAATGTCTTATATTTCAGAATGTCTTCCAAGTCCAAGATTATGAAAAGGCCAGTGAACAGAAATAAACAGAAACACATGGTAACCAGCAAGATATGCCTGACACCTGAGCACATCAAGTGTAACCCATGCCTTCGGCCTGAGTGGCATGGGCTGTTTGCCATGTACCATGAGTCTCGTGCGGACTGGGCTCCAAGATGAGCAGGGTATAATCAAGGTGTTCTGCAGTCTTGCTGAAGATTTCTGGAATAAAGCAGAACGTGGGTAGGAAGAAGGGAGCAAGGACACCTGGGAATGGCCTGGGAAGACACTCTCGAACTAGTGCATTCCCCCGCCCCAAGTTCTGGAAGGCAGGTGGCTGTCAGGGGTTAGATGGGGAGGGGCAGGTGCTGGAGCTGGGTGTGGGTTGACTGTGGGCAGCATGAGGGAAACAAGAGCTGGACTGGAGACATCATTAGAATGTTTTGATTCTACAGAGTAATACTTCCCATTGTATGGAAGACAAGAGGCCTCACAGTGTGACTGACTCAACGGTGTGGCCAGGTTGCCAGGGAGCAGCCAGTGGGGGAGGTGCTTCGGCGGCCCTGCTCCCCAGTTGCTGTCTCCTGTTGGGGGCCATAAATCACTCGCGAGGGCACACACACAAGCCACGCGTGGTGGTGCAAACCTGTAATCACAGCACTCTGGGAGGCTGAGGTAGGAGGATCATACATTTGAACCCAGCCTGTGTGACTTAGTGAGACCCTGTCTAAATATTTAAAGAGAGAAAAAGGTCTGGGGATGTAGCTCAGTGGTTCAGTCCCCCATAATGGCACAAAACAGACTCTGTGCAAAATAAGGGCAGCTGCGGGACTGTTGTGCTGTCTCGACATGAAAGGTACGTTTCCAATGTCGGTCCTTGTTGAAGATACCTCGCCTCTTGGGGTGGTGGATGTGCCTACGTGGTGGTTCGGGCCACTGCAATGCAGCACTTGGCCAGTGCGGGATGGGCATGTGCCTGCTGTTAGGTCACTGTCTCAAGGTTATTCCTTCAAGCTCAGCACCACGTGGCTCAGCAGGGTAGCTCGGAGGTAGGCCAAGGGTCCCAGCCGGCTCTCCGGGACGCCTTTCTTTGCGTTTCCAGCGACACAGTTAGGCTGGGCAGGAGGTCGGCCGTGGTCTCACAGTGACCAGCAGGTAGGAAAGTCCTCAAGGTCTTCAATGTGAAATTCAGCTGTGTGATATCCAGTTGTATCTGTATGCTGGATCAGCCTCTGAGTCAGATCTGTCGCTTTGCCAGTGAAGTTGAGAGTAGTTGTACATAGCAGTGGGCTTCATTACAGTTCGAGGTGCAGTGCATGCCTAAGAATTAGGTACCATGTTTGTCCAGTTTCTGGTTGGTGCGGGTAGGCCTGCGGCTGCGTGGGGTTTGTGCCATCTTTATGTGGTGCCCGGGCACATTCAGACTTTGTTTGCAGATGAGCCGTAGAAACACAAACAAGGAACTGTGGCAGCCACATTTCATTCCTAAAGCTGAGTGATGGCAGGCGTAATTACTGAGAAGAACATCTGGAGTGGTTTATTAAAGGGAAACCTGCCAAGATTGCTAACATGTAGCGAATAGCGTTGTCCATATGTGCCACTTCGTCACCAGAGAACAAAGGGGTGGAGCAGAATCCAGTGAAGGATCGCCACTCACCCGTGAGCATCTCAGGGCTGGCCTTAGGTGAGCACCATGAGCCGTGGCTAGAGATTTTAATAATTGTGCCCATCACTCACCAAGAGGGCTTCTGGGCACCTTCCTAGGTTCTTGATAACTTGTTCACCAGAATTAAAATGTACTTTCCTCATAAATGTTCCTTTGAGCTTTTTCCTGTTAATAGTCTCTGAATCTTAAAAAGAAGTCAAGTCTCCTACTAAGAACAAGATCTGCAGGGACTCGGTGAGGGCCTGCTGTGTGTTCCACCTTGGAGAGAGCTCAGTGCTCATGCTTCAGGGATTTCATAGGAGTCCTGCTGTATGGGAGGATAAAAGGGTACAGTGGTATGGTTGGCAGAGTTCTTGGGGTAGCACTGAATTCGTCACCCTTTGCTTAAAGAAAGCTTGGCACTGTAGTTGAGCAGAGGGTCTTAAAGCAGCAAGGTGGTCCCTCCTGGATTCTCAGGTGTGTGGTTCTTAGGTGTGCGTAGCCTGAACAGCTTTGCAGTTGAGACTGTTTGTACTGTGTAGTGTGCAGAGCTGGCAAGGCCTGGCATGGTTAATGCCCCCTTCAGGCTCACTGGAAGATGGCTTTCCAGTCCACACCCGTGCTCAGCAATGGAAGCGGGACTTGAAGATCTTCAAAAACCGTAAGAAGACAGCGTCTTAGAGCACAGGGAGCGAGGTCCTTAGGCAGTGCCTGTAGTTTCTCCTTTGTGTCAGTCACTGCCATTCCTGAATACGACCAGGTAAGAACGTCATCATTACTTAGCTCTCACAGAGGTGGGCCATCACAACAACATCCCCCAGTAGTGCAGGGGCAGGGTGGCAGAGGCGCATGCCAGGACAGAGGCCACTGAGCAGGCGAGTAGCTGAAGTTGCTGCCGGACAAACCTAAGTCTTCTGCAATAAAACATCAGTACCTGCCCTCACAGGTTCTGCTGCTTCGGTATATGGGGGTGTGCATATCTGAGTGAAACGTGATGCTTTGAGTCTTCAGGAAAAATGCCCAGCGGGAAAATAAAGCTGCAAGGCGTGAGTTTCTAGCTTTTTGTGGGCTTGCCTCACTGTGTCTGTGGCGCTCACGCTGGCATCCCTTTGCGGCGGTGTCCAGGCTCCACACTGACCCTCTAGGCAACGCTGTGCAGCCTTTCAGGATTCTCTCTCGCTGTGCTTGTCAGGCTCCTTGAAGCAGGGGCCTGTTGCACTCAGCTCTGGTCCCGGGCCCTCCAGAGCCGGGGTGTGTACACAGCAGTGTCTGTGGAGTAAGTGCAGAAGTAGGTGTTAGGTGTAGACACCTTGCAGGGGAGCAGCAGTGTCAGGGCGCATACGGGAGCAGACTCACCACACTGTCTCAGCAGAAGCAGCTTCTGTGTGTGGAAGGAAGCAGGTGCCAAGGGGCTTGGAGCAAGAGCGCCCAGCCTGTCTCAAGCCGGCCTTTGGCGGCAGTGCTGCCAACACTCAGCCTCGCGGGTCACGATCTGCGCCCTTCCATCTGCTCCTTCGCATTGCAGACAGTCTTACTTCTGACTTGCTTGGTGCAGTCTTAGAGAGCCCCTTCGAGAGCTTCTCGGCCTCACTGGCTCCCGCACACTGTGGGAAAAGGTGCACCCTGTACATACAGAGGTACGGACAGGCTGAGACCACCAGACTGCAAATGTCCACCCCTAGAGCGCAAGTGTCCTTGAGAAGCGGCACCCTCAGAGACTCTGAGTTAGGACCTGTGGCCAGTGGCCGTGTGTGTCCTGCCCATGGGCGGTGTGCGTCTCTTCTGCCTGCCTTTCCTGCTGGCGCCTTGCCCTGTCCCCCTCCTCCTTCCTTTGCTCTTCACTGCGTGTGGCGTTTCTGCTTGTTGTCTGTTGCTTCTGGTGCCTTACAGCTGAGAAGTCCTGGTCACACCAAAGAGGACAGGGGTGGTGCGCCGTGCCTTGGAGACTCTCACTGGGACTCGTTCCTGCGTCCTGGAGGCCGGACACTGACCCTGCCTCTCTACTACCAGCTTTGGGTGCCTGGTACAGGTTGGCAGAGAGGTTTGACTTGTGTTCCTTGGTTTGGCAAACTGGAACATCTAAGCACTTCCTGTGGATTTCAGTACCTTAAGGATTTAGTCTTCTGCCCATTTTCCAGGTGGCACTTCAGTAAGAACATTGTGACACTCCACAGCACACTACTTACTTGTGTACTGCCAGGTTCCCTGGTGCCCTGTTGGAGACAGCCCGGTGGAGGCCGTCCCTGCAAAGGTAGAGGTTAAAACGAGGACCTTTGGCTCTCCTGAGTGGCCTGCTGTGTTGATATGTAGGGGTCAGCTGCAGAGCTCGAGATGGAAATGGCATGTGTCCTTCCAGCTGTGCCTGCGAATCTATCAATAGTGCACTGGGGTAGCTTTCCTGTTGCTGTGACCACGCATCTGGTACCCACACAGGAGGAGAGGTTTATTTTGGCTCGCAGTTGCAGAGTTTTCCATCTGGGGCTGGCCTGCACCGAGGCAGGAAGCATCACAGCAGAAGAAGGTTCAGCTCAGGGCGCTTGGGAAGCTGAGTTTGGGAAGCACCGAGAGAAAGGGGCGGGGCCGGAACCCGCCCAAGGCCACGCCCCATCCGCCACTTCCTCCAGCGGGCCGCCTCCTAAGAGCACCTTGAACTGCTGTCTTGCTGACGCCTTAACCAGATCTAGCCTGCTGCGTGGGAGTCTGTTAGTCAAGCTGATGGTCTAAGTTACCCAGCACAAACACTAGCCCACACATCCTCTTACATGCCTTGGAGGTAAAGCTTTCTTTACCTGGCTTAGCGTTTTTCCCTCTGTAGTAGCATTTAGATAACTAATGTTGGCCTCAAATTACTTACTTTAATCCTTAAATTTTACCGTACTTGATGTAGTGAACATCTTTCATGACGAAAGGAAGAGTATCACATGAATAAAATTTTTCACATATTGATTGAAAGCCATCATTAAGTATGAAGTTAGTAGTGTGCATTACTTGTTTCAGGCTCCCAAATCTTAATACCGTCTTTATTTTCCGATGAGCCTGCATGCAGAAGTGGCCTTAGTAGGCCTTGGTAGCACACATGTGCTTACCGTCAGCAGCACTGTTTCCCAGTGGGATTCCACAGCCTGGGGTGATTTTCTCCTACCCTGTTCCTCATCCTACTGAGATTTACAAATAGTTCAAAAGAGCTGACTCCTTCCAGTGGCGAGAATGGGAGAGTGTAGGCCAAGCTTCCGCAGGCCACATGCGAGTTCTCCCTGTGAGGGAGGGAGTGGCTTCTCCGTTTGTCGTGGGGCTCCCCTACAGACAGGTATTGCACCCTGGAAATTTTGAGCTAATCAGAGATGAGATTTGGTTTAAAATAGAAATAAAACAGTGGTAGGAGGTATAAGTTGTTCACCTGGTCTTGGAACCATCTGGGACACTGTCGTCAGTGTTTTTGTCATTGTTTGAGGCTAGCCATGTTAAAAGTGTTTCAAGACTGGCGAGAGATGGAAGTAGAACAAATATAAAAATAAACTTTTAAAGGAGTAATCTATAGATCATTGTTACTGAGTGACTCTTAAGGCCAGTTTTTCTTATGGGAATGATTATGAAATCAGGTTTTCAGACCCTGCGTCATCCAGGAGAGAGCATTCAGGAGTCTGCACAGGAAAAGGTGAAGCCGTTTTGGCTGCCGGCCGGCCGCTCTGTCCTTTCATTTTAGGTTATAGAAGTCAGACCCAGGAAGGAGCGAAGGGGACCTTGGTGCTCACCTACCTGCTCTTTTTAAAACTGAGTTGAGGGAACTTGCTCTCCTGTTCTCTGAGCAGAGAATGGATGCGCATCCGAGGGCAGCTGCCTCAGGACGGCCCATGCACGTCGTCATCGCCACGTCCTGTGCTCTAGGTGAGCAGCGGCTCTGCGGGGAGCAGATGGACGCGCGGGAGTCAGCCTGAGGCCTGGTCAGGCCTTTTTTTTTTTTTTGTTAACAAAAACTCTCACCTTCCTTGGTTCTGGTTTTCCTCTATTATGAAAGAGAGTTGAGCTTACTAATTAATGGGTGACCTCCAAACGCCTCACTCCAGCAGCATTCTGCTTCTGTGCTCAGACAGTGACTCCCAATTTGATGCCCTGACTGTCTGTTATTTAAGAGCCATGTTAGCAGGAGGATATTGAGAAATCTGCTGGGGCAAAGCAGATTATTTGTTACTTATACCTGTTTTATTCAGCCTTTGAATTGAATATTATTGAAAGTATGCAATAAGGTTTTTAAATATGACAACTCATAGAAATATGAATTAAACAGAAGTTCAAGAACATGTATTTTTGATAGTGTATCCACTTTTACAATGTCATATGGAAAGCCTTAACTGTAACCAAGTAGTGTTTTCCGACCTGTGTTTAATCAACTCAGCAGATGATTCACCAAGATTCGTAATTGACAGCTAGTGAGCCCCTTGCAAAAATGAATCAGTTTTTAACTTCATATTAAATTATCCCTTTTTTAAAAATGGCCAAAAACTATAATCAAGCTCTCTCTGTGTAATTTGCTGTAGATTACTACTTTAAGAGAATAGCACCCTTTGTTAAAAGCCTTTTGTATTACTGGCCGTCTGTTTCTTTCTCCTGTGGAATTGAGCTTCCGCCCTGCTCTTGGGGGCCCAGGGCTTTTCACCTGAAAGCTTCCACAATGGGAACATAATGAATGTTGAAACTGGTGTAGATTGTTTTAAAAAGGCTTAGATTAGCTCTCTGTTGACTCTCTCAACCTCCAGGGAGAGGAAAAAAAAAAAAATCAAGCTCCGTGGTGCAGAGGTGGGGTTTTTATCAAATGCTTTCAAGCTTGCCTTGTACAGGTGGCCCCCGTGGCTCCGCCGGTACTTTGTCTTTATTTCTTGAGTCAGCTCGTCAGATGAGCAAATGAGAGCTGCCTGACAGCTCTAATGTGCCCGCTGCATGTGCAGACAGTGGAGAGCAACAGAACAATGAAGATACTGTACGGCGTAATTAGGCACTTACATCGTTCACTTAACTGTTTATTAAAAAGAATGCGAATCGTCCTTAGGTGCTAGCGTTGTGTAGGTAGCCTTGCAGATGACATCCGGATGGCTGGCTGCATGCTTTCATGGGATATGGTGAGCTGTTCATTGTAATTCTTCTTATGCTTGTGTAAAGGCCTTTGGCAGAGTTCACCCATTCCTGATGTTCAATAAAAAATAGTAATATGCTCATTAAAACGGTAATTGGCGAACAATTCTGATGACACTAGATAAAACATTTCGAGTACAGAAAGAAGGTTAGGAACTTGCTTGCTGGGGAGGTGGGAGAGGCTTCTCCAGGGCGCTCCAAGGAGGCAAGAGCAGCTGGCTTCATTCCTGTTTGTCCTGATTTTGGAGATAATAACAGTAAAATCAGACAAGGAAAAACAGTGAGAGGCTGAAGGATTCCACGAGGCAGTGAAACTCTCTTTACAGATGATACTTGAAAAGTCCCTACATCAGTAGAAAGCTAATGCAACGCAAGAAGTCAGGAAGACAGCAGGACAGAAGACGAGCAGAAAGTCAGCCGTCTGCAGGTTGCGAAGGCCGACCGCTCAGATGGCAGGGAGAGAAAACTGCTAACCGCTCTAATCCCCTCGGAGCAAGTACTGCGGGCAGGGGCCAGTTAAGGGGGTGTTTAGAGCATCTAAAGAAGCAGGTTCGCACAACTCCCTCAGAGAGCACCAACGGGCCCTGGACACGCTGCCCAGCAGTGCCGGGCCTGGCTGCTGCGACTCACCGCCCTGCAGATGCTGGTTTTCTGCAGATCAGTGTGTTTCATGCAGTGCCGGGAGCAGCAGGTCCCTCCTTTGAGCCTGACAGTTTGATTCCAATATTCACATTAAAAAAAAAAAAAAAACAAAAAAAACACATAAACATCCAGGGAAACAAGAACAGAGAAGAGGCGGGAGGTTTTGGCTTTTCAGTATACACCCTGTAGAGCCTCTGCAGTGGACGTGGCCCGTGCTCGCCCACCAGCGACTCCTAGCGAGAGTCCAGGAGGAGACCCAGGAGGAGCACAGGGTAATGGGTATAACCAAAGTGGATTCTCCAGTCAGTGCAGGGAGAAAGAGTTCTTAAAAATTCATTGCCTTTGTTTAGGCTTTACTGGGGTGAAACACCTATAACATGCAAGTTATCAGTGTAGCTGTTTCTGGGGTGCCGTAGTAGCGTTAGGGGTCACATTCCTGTGCAGCCTTTTCCAAGACTTTTGTCCTGCTGCACTGACTCTGGATCCTTCAGCAGTACCTGAGCCCCATCCTGGCGCCTGGCTAGCAGCTTTCTAATTTCTGTCCTTGTGAATTTGACTCTGGGCGCACCTTGTGAGTGGAGTCGCTCATGTTTCATCTTCAGCGACCGGCTCGTTCCGCTTAGCTGAATGTCCTGGCTTTCATCTCTGCAGCATACGTCAGAAGTCCTGTTTAAGGCGGAATAGTATTCCACTGGCTGTATGCACCGCATTTCGCTTGTCCACGCTCCACTCAGTGGGCCTATGCGTTGTTCCACTTTTGGCTCTTGTGAAAGTGGAGTTGCAGGCTCGGTTACTCTGCTTTGGTTTTGGCAGAGAACTGCCCCGTTTTGCATTCCCACACACAGAAGCGTTAGGACCAGGGTTCTGATTTCCATACCTCCACCAACAGTTTTCATTTTCTACTTTTTGGTGACACCCATCCAGCGGAGGTAAGTGGATCCTGTCGTGGTTCTGATCCTGCTGCGCGGTGATCGGCGATGCTGAGCATCTCTTCGTGATCCTCTGGGCCACTTCACAGGTCTTCTTTGAAGAAATTTCTGTGTGAGTTCTTTGGTCTTTCTTGTTTTAATTGTTTTTCTTCATTGTTGTTATTGAACTTTAGGGATTCTTTTTGTATTTTGTATTTTGATTTCTTCTCAGATACGTGATTTGTAAATATTTTCTTTCAGTTTGTAGGCTGTCTTTTCACCCTATCACGGTCTTTCATACACAGAAATTTTAAATTTTGACAAAATTGTTTCCTGTGTTTTGATAATGAAGAAATCATTTCCAAAACTAGTGTTATGAAAGTTCCTCTTAAAATATCTTTTAGTTTATAAGACTTGCAGTTTGGTTCTTTTGATCTGTCTTTGATCTGTTTGGACTAAAGTTTTGACCAAAAGTCAGGTGATACTTTGAGACACAATATCTGCAACATGTCACAGACACGGATCTGCTGCATAGTAGCAGAGGATTTCTAAACAAGAGTCAAGAAAGCCAAGTCCCAGATCAAGGAATGAAAGATAGGTAGGCCGTTGGCAGAAATGGTTTCCCAAGCACCAGTGGTCCTGTACTGGAAGCGAAATGCGAAGCGAGGGGCGCTCATTCTCATCTTGGAGATGGGCACAAACGAAGAACCAAGGCATAGGCAGTTGGCAAAGGCAAGGCAGGACGACCCTTGCACCTGTTGCCAGGGGTGAGCCTGGCAGCATCCGGGGAGCGTCTGCGAGCAGCTGGCCCGCCTGCAGCAAGCGCTGGCTCACGGCCCTCGGTGTGCACGCGGCCCTCGCCCTGCTCGCACTCCAGCTGCGAGACGCCCAGGCGCTTTCTGTGCTCGCCAGTCACGCTCCTTCACGCCTTCCCTTGTGTGCTGTCTCTTCGGACGCTTCCTCACAAGTGCTTTTGTTTTACTTAGCTTTTATTTTTATCCACCTGTGTTTGCGGTGCATGCAGCCGTGACCCTCACTGTGAGGACCCTCACTGTGAGGACCTGGATGTAACAGTCCTTTCAGGGACCACAATTCAGGTTCCTGTGCTGCTGCAGCACCCCGAGAAAGTGGCCCGTGTCTGAGTGCCCCGACCTGCCGCTCCTAAAGCCTGCGCTGATGTGCCTCCTGCGTGTTCCACTCGTTGCTCTTGCTTTTAAAATGTGTATAAGCCTCTGGGCCCCTCAGTATGTGTCTGTCCTCTGGGAAACATTTTCCCGATTTTAAAATTCTTAGATATGCTCGTGTGTAGTCATAGAGCTTCTTGTGGGTTTTTTTGTTGTTTCTTTTCTATTCTTATCAACTCTCACCCTAGGAGGTGAGGTAAAAGGCAATCAGATAGTTGGAAAAGTGTGACCTTCACTCTTCTTTTGTCCATTCTTTGATTCTATTTATTTTTCTCGTGGCAACATATTTAAATTTTAAAATTTTTCTATCTTTTATTTGGTACAGGGTCTTGCTATGCAGCTCAGACTCTTAGTGATCCTCCAGTCTCAGCCTCCTCGGTGCGAGGATTATACAGGCATGCGACACCGTGCCTGGTTTCCATGGCCAGCTCGGCATGGGGCAGGTTGGCACCGCATGCACTAACTGGGGATTGACCCCGACCTTGCACTGGCCAGGCAGCTGCTTAGATTGCAGAGCTATCTTCCCAGCCGTATTTAAAATTTTTTAGCACATGTTCTCAGTGCAGAATGATGGTGTGCATTGTGCACGTGCACGCCACATTTTCCTTCTCTTTCTGTTCCTTCCCTTCCCTCCTTCCAAAATGTCTCTCTCCTGCCTTATCTTTCGCTTTGATCTTTTATTTCCTTATACTTGGAAAAGCTCCTGCATCTATTGCATTCGACCCAGCCAGGGATCTGATTGGGAAATAAAAACTTTGCATCATTGTGGTTCTAGTAACAGCTGACATTTACATTGCATAGACCACGCCTGCAAGGAGCCTGGCCCCTGGCAAGTAGTGATGGTCCCAAAGAGAAGGCTGGGTATTGGTACCGTTTGCACACCTGCAGGCTGCGGCACGCGGCGTTACTCATGTAACATGGATTTTCCACAGTATCAATTATTTGACCTTGCCTGAAAAAATTTTCAGCGTGTCACGGGGAACTGTTATTATTGTTTTAACCCCATTATGGGGGCATAGAATGCGTCCAATTCCCATCAGTCAGAGGACACAGCAGAATAGATTTAGCAGGGAGGCTCAAGGCAGCTTATTCTTTAACGCAAGAAAGAGAGCTTAGTGAAGATTAAGAAAGCAGTATTCAAACGGATTGGCTATTCCTGGGATAGACAGATATTCAGAATAATTTAAAGAGTACTGGGGCTCTGTTTTCCTTTTTAAAATCTATTTCCTATTAGTGTAGTGTTAGTTTCTGATCTGAAAGGGAAGTATTGACTTAAAATGTTCAGGTTCTTTTTCTGCATATACTTACCAGTCACAGCCTCTTACTATTTTAATTAGTTAGCTAGTTTTTTATTTGTGGGGGTACAGGAATGGAACCCAGGCCTGGGGTGTAACAGGCAAGCACTGTAGCTCTCAGCCACAGCCCAGCTGACAGGGAAGAGCTGAGAGTTGTGTCTGACCCTGGAACTCAGCAGAACCAGTGCTTCCTGTCACCCATGCGCTTTCCACCTCAGCAAGCTCAGAGCTTCCAGAATGTCCCCTGAGTGTGCAGGGATCACAGGCCTCCAGTAGTGAGTGGGGCTCTTTGGTTGGGGTCACAGCAAAGTGATGGACCCTATGCTTCATGCTGTCCCCAGATTTAGCTTTGTGTGCTAAGCTTGTTCATGAAATGGTGCAGTGTGCCATTTTTTAAATGGACCTTTCTGGGATACAACCCACAAGCTACAACTCTCTGACATCAGCTTTGAGCTTCAATAGCTTTTGTATATTCAGAGAATTCTGAAACCATACATACCAAAGCCTAACTTAAAGCATTTCCATGGTCAACAAAAGAAGTGAGGTTCCTGCGAGCAGTCGGTGCCCGCGCCTCTCCTCAGCCTACCCGAGCCCTCAGGCAGGTGCTGCTCCGCTGCGCCTCTGTGGCCGGCTCGCCTGGCACACACAGCTGGGTGCAGTGCTGCCATGCGTGGTGCTTCTGGAGGTCTTCTCGGTTGGCAGAGTGCTCCTGAGGGCTGTGCAGGGCTGTGCGCGTAGTCCATGTGTCGTCACTATTATGACTTAACCCTGCGTCCCACGCTGTAGCCATCCGCTCGTCTGCTCCTGGACATCTGTGTTGTGTCCACTGTGTTTATGAATGATGCTGCAGACATTTGTATGTAAGACTTCGCGTGGATCTGTATTTTCATTACTTTTGGTGCTGTGTGGAGGAGTAACATTCTTGGAACGAATGTTAACTGTTTATTTTGCTGATGGTCTGCCACGTGTTTCCAAAGAAGCTGCACAATTTGCATTCCTGCCAGCACTGGGAGGGACTCCAGCCCTGCACGTGCCTGCAGGCTTTAGTGTCCTTTTAGTTGTGGCACTCGAGGGTGTGCACAGGGGATCTTGTGGGTCTCGGATAGGGTTCCCTGGTTCCTGCTGCTGATCATCTTCGGTGCTCGCCTCTGTGCGGCTTCCTCTGAGGTGCCCTCTTGGGGCCAGTGCCCATGTTAACTGGGTAGCTTTTTTCATACTGAATTTAGGAATTATTGTAATTATTAAGTTATGACTTACACAAATGTGTTCCCTTCTATTGGTTGTTTATTGTGTGTCTGTCTGTCTATCTGACCTCCCTTTCAGTATAAAGATCATTAACCTGTGAGCTGAGCAGGACTGGGACCCCACCTTCAGCAGAGCTTCGTGAGTAAAGGGCTCGCGTGTCCTCTTTCCAACCTGCTGAGCGCACTAAGCGCACTAGGCTCTCGGCATGCCCCTTGTTTTGCCGTCTCCCGGGTGCAGAAATGACCACTCCTTGGAAGTCCTTGCTCAGCCACTGTGCCTCACTGAGGAGCAAGGTCCCAGTGGATTCTTCGGGTCCCCCTGTTGTGGGTATGCTGGGGCTGTCACCCTCTTGAACCTGACCCTTTTGTATTCATTCAGTCTGGGACTGCATGACCTGAAAAGCCACCTGGTATTAACTACTTCTTGCGAGTCAGAGTTGTTATGTTCTGTGCTGGGATAATGGATCAATTACGAAAAACCAGGCATGTAGGGGGCCTTGGTGAAGGCGGAGGATGTCTGCTTTGACAGTCCTTCATATGAAAGTTAATTCATTGTACTTAACTCAGCGGCTCGACTTTATTATTATTATTATTATTTTTGTTGTTGTTGTTGGGTCTTTTGTGGGGATTTTATTTCTAATGAAGCGCTTCCTACCCCAGCTCTGCAGTACTCAGATGGGTGATTCAAGCATAGTGATGTCTCTGTGTCACACAGTGTCTAAGTACAGGGTGAACAGGGTGGGTGACATGGCAGGAAGGACCTGGTTGATAGGCCACACTATAGCCATGGAGCTCTTCAGGTCAGCTTTTTCTTTTCATTTAGCCTTTAGTTCTATTATATGCTAAGACTCTTAAGAGAAAAGGCCCATTTTGGGGCTATGTATGTCTTAAAATTATATTTTCAATTTATTTTTTATGCAAGTAGATAGTTCTAATTTTAAAAGAGTACTTCTAGTTTTTACTAAATTATTTTGTGGAGGGATGTGATGCTGTCTTGATGGTAGTCATGAATGAGTTGTTCCTGGCTTTCATGGCTCCAGAGATCCAAACCAGAGTCTCAGGCAGGCTGAGCTGGTGCTGCCTCGCCAGCTCTCGTTTCTGATTTTCAGTGTGCACTTGGGGGCATTTTTGCTTAGCTAAGTGTTCCCACTTTTTTGTTGTCAAGTTCCACAGCTGTATTTAGTGAAGTCTTCTGAGAGACAGCCAAGTAACTGATTTTTTGTGGCAAGCCAACGGCATGTCAGATTTTAATTTATGTTGGAAGACTGCTTTGCAGCCATAGAAATCCACATAAGCTGCCAGGTTGTCATCTCTCCCAATCTGGGCATGGAAAAGCAAGTGTGGACTTGGCTTTGATTTCTAGACTAACTTGAGGAAGGACAAATAGCCTTTCCTGTGTGCTGTGAGAAGTGTTTTCAGTAAGTCTACACAGGAGAGGTTGAACCTCACGAAATGTTAAGTGGTTGAAAGTCATTTCTCACTTGGGGTCATCTCCTAGGTCCCAGGCTCTCGGCCAGGCATTCTGGTTAACGGTGTCCATGTTATCCCCAGCCCAAGGCACTAGCATTTGAATCATCTTGCGTGACTCAGGCACAGAAATCCAGGGCATTGCAGTAAAAGGCATTTTTCTCAAACTGACAAAACCAGTTAAATAGGAAGAGAAGATTTAGGGTTAGAACCCAAATCTTTTGACTCCAGTCCCTCAGCCCTGTTCTTAGGTTTCCTTTAGTTCTTCCATTTCAGTGGTTTTTGTTTTGTTTTTAACCGTCATGTATAAGATGTTAAGTAGCAGTCAGATATTTTGGTATTTTAGAATATGTCTTCTCAGTCTGGTGTGGTGGACAGTGCCTGGAATCTCAGCTACTCAGGAAGCTGGGATAGGAGGGCTTTAAAGTCAAACCCAGGCTGGGCAATTGAGCAAGATGCTATCCTGAAACAGCCCTTGCCTAGCACGTGGGAGGCCCTGGGTTCAACCTCTGGACATTTGAAAAAAAAAATCAGTCTTTGGAATGCATATTGACAGTATTTAAATATATTTAATTTCCACCCCTCTCCTCCTCCCTCCCATCCTTTTTGGGTTAGAGATGAAATCCAAGGCCTGGTGCATTCTAAACACTGATTTTTTTCATAACTTTCTAAAATCCAAACTAGCAGTATTTCCCCGTGTTCATTGATAGAAATGGGAATAATTGATCTGTATCCTGGACTATGTGTGAAAACGACCTCAACGTACACAGATTTTCCTAAGTACAAAACTGAAGCATCATCAAGAATCTAGCCATTAATCTTTTGGAAATTAATTTCTCTCCAGCTTTCTGTGTAAGATATTCCCAAGTGAAAGGCCCAGGCCTTTCTTGGACATCAGTATGACAGAGAAATAAATGCTGTGAACTTAGGGCTTCACTTTTTCACCCGGGACTTCTCGGGGCTGCTGGTCCGCTCTGCTTCTGGGCTGCGACGTTGCTCTGCTGCAGGCTACGTAAGTGGAATATCCCAGCTTTCCCTCGTCTGTTTACTTTCTGCTGCAGGAAGAACTGTTGTGTTTAGAAAAAAGTAAGGCCAAAAGAAAAGCATCACAAAAAAGAACAAAACACAGAGATTTAGTCAAATAGACTTCCTGTCTGAAGGAGACGGGCATCCCTAGAAGGACGAGATGGCAGAGCCTCGGGACGCTGAGCTCTGCTTAGCCCGCTGCAGGCGCACAGCCACGCGCTGCGTTCGCTTCTCACTGTTCCGAAGCGCACCTTTGCGGTTTTTGCCTCAGTTACTATCCTCACTCGCTACTTCAGTTTTTAAAATGCTTCTGACTTGAATCATATGGAACCATGACCAAAGAGTGAATCATGTAGAACTGTCCGAAGCTGGTCCACGTGTAAATCCTGGTCTCATTTCGATCCTGGAAATACAGTAAATGATGAAAATCAATGGTTGAGACATTGTGTGGCTCAGTTTCTTCCATGAACATGATGGAGCTTCCACTCTCCCTGTACTTCTGTGCCTACTTGAAACACCTTTAGGCCTGGTGGCTCCATGTGACATGGCTTGCGGGTGGCGTTGAAGTGGCTGGCCCTGCCACAGCCTGGGTCTAGAACTTAAGTCACGTAATGAAACCAGTTTTGTGAGGACAGGATGGGCCCGGGTAACAGAAAGTGGCTCCTCCGCATCATCCTAACCCTTGTGGTGACTTTGCAGACTGCACTGCGGGCCTGAGAGGCTGTCCCTGGAGGGTGCTTATCCTTGAGGGTCACCACTGTCCCCTTTCTCTTTCTCTGTTTAAAGTTACTTGTTTGTAATTTTGATGGTTAAGTTGTTCCTGGCAGCTCATGAGTAGTCAGCGGAGAGTCATTTCTGTTCTGAGGTGTTTTAAGGCTACCACCCTCAATTACAAATTAAGGCATAGCAGGTACGATCTGTGGGACCCTGCCCCATCCAGAGTGAAACCGAAGTACGCTGCACTTGAAGCGCTCAGAAGCACCTGGGGTGTTGGCTGAGGACTGCAGGACTGCTCTCCAGCCGTGCTCAGTGCGGCTGGTCACTCCACTTAGAGCAAGTGGGCAAGCCAGCAAGCCTGCTGTCTGCCCCGCTCACCTCGGGACAGGGAACCTGAGCCGTGACATTTCTGTCCCAGTGACTCCTATGCGTTCCTTCACCTCAGGCAAATAATGGTGGAGCCAGAAGAGCTTCTTCTTGGCTGGGCAGAGGGTGGTGCAGACAGCTTCCTCCATTGTCCGGAGTGCTGCAGGCTTGCCGAGACGGCTCACCTCCCCGACGTGCTGATCGTGCACACAGCGCCGAGGGACTGGCTCCGTGAGGTTTCTGGCCTTCTCCTTTATCATAATAGCCAAGTGTCACGTTGGTCTGATGGAGATGGATTTAGAACAGTTGTCGATTGGAAGCTCTTGGTGCAGACAGGGAGTTCAGACCCAGATTGTGTCTGGGAATTCGGCAGTGAGAATCACTCATCTATCATAATGTAGGCAATGGAGAAGATCAAGACAGCATGCCATCCATCATATCTATTTAACTGTACTCCAGAGTGAATTAAATTGTATTTAACAACTTTTATCTTGCAGGATTTACACACTCTGAAAGGGGACAGCACAGTTCTGTACCAAGCTGTTGCTTTATTGACTTAATATCTTGAAAGCTGCTCTAAAACAGTCAATATCTACTAAATTGTTTTCAAAATCTTCATGGCCCTTAATTTCCCCTACCCCAAGTTTCGTGCTTACCAGGAAAAATAAAAATAAATTTCAAATTTCGTAGTATAGCAATGGATTGTACTGTTAGGTTGCAGTGTTGTAATAAAAACGGTAGCTTGTTGTTATGTGTGGATGCCCTGAATTGAAATAAGCTTGGCTGTCATTGCCAGTGTTAATCTGGAGTCTTTGAAATGGTCCAGGAGATGCGGTTGCAGAACCCTAGGGTCCCGGAGTGGAAGGGTGTCATCTGTCTTAGCAGTTCACAGCCTAAAAAGTTAGGTGCTAATTGGAACATGATTGTCACAGCAACACCATCAAAATGGTCTGCAGAAGAAGCAGGATAAAGGTGCAGCTCTCCTGACCCAGCACCCAGGAAGAATTTTCTTTTATCCAACCATGGATTTTCACACGTGGATCCTGCGTGGGCTCTGGGACCTTCGAGTCTCATCGGGTTCTTTCCCCGAAGATCTTCCTTTGTGAGGGGAAGAAGGCTGACATGGTGGAAAATAGAACTGGTTTTAGAGTTGAAGAAGCAAAGGAAAGAGACCGTCCTCTATTCTCACTTCTCTGAAGTTCACAGGACATTGGAGAGCTGCCAACAGCCAGAGTCGTAGTAAGTGTTGGTGGCGTAGGAATGGTGTGTCGCCATCTTGGATAATTTCTGTACAGGCAAAAAACATCTGTTTGGCGAAAAACAAATACTTCTTTCAAGAATGGAGACTATCTAATAAGAAAAGATTTTATATAAATAACAAAATGGAAGATTACTGTTACAAAACTTCAAGTGTGAACCAGGATTCAGTCTAGGCCCACACAATGGAGATCATAAAAATGGTATAAAACAGTTGAATACATGTTTTGTCCAAGTAAAAGGAATCCAGAAGTAAGCAGTCCACAGGTCCCTCCTCCTTTGCTTTCTTATCTTGTCGTTCTGGTTCTTTGACGAAACACCTGTGGTGAGCAGCTCGTAAGCGGGAAAGGTCTGTTTTGGCTGACTGTTTCAGAGTTCTCAGTCACTGTTGCTGGGCCTTGCTGCTTTGGGCCGGCAGTGGCACACGTCCTGGTGGTCACCTCCGGGTGTCCAGAGAGAAGGCAGGTGCTGACACCAGCCCCCATCAGGGCCGCATCCCCAGGGGGACCTGACTGCCTTCCCAGCCCCTCCTTCTGCTGTGCCTCCACCTTCCAGTAGCTGCACAGTCGGACTGAGACTTCTGGGGAGCAGTTAACACCCAAACCAGAATGCTTCCCACCGTGGCACCCCAGGCCCAAGCTGCGGCCGTTGCACCCACCTTTGCTGGGCCTTGGGATAAGTGATAAGGGTAGGGAGGGCAAGGGCCAGGGCAGGTTGGCTCGGCTGTGGTGTCTGCATCGCCCACGTGGCATTCTACTGATGTTTTCATGAGTCAGAACTTCCTCGTGGACACGCTTCCTGCCTCCAGGAGTGCTGGAAGATTCGGCCTGTGTTCTGGGCGGCCAGGCACCCGGCCAAGGTGAGGAGTAAGTCACTACACTTACTTCTGTAAGGCGTAATGTTCGAAGTGGATTTAATGCATCATTTTATTATTACTAACATGGGCCTCAGGGCTACATGGACTGCATGACTGGTGTGCAGCAGCGCCGTTGGCACCGTGATGGCCAGCCTGTCCTTCATCTCCTGGTCTCTCTGGAGAGTCTGTTCATCATCCACGGGTTCTTCTCAGCTCGTGCTTCCGCATGGCTTGGCCCTGACACCTTCCGCCAGGGCATTATTGGAGCACCTGCCCTTATTTTCATTTGCCTTTGATGTCTGTGACTTGGATTGATGCACAGTTCCATGGGAGGTCACATGTTGGGGGGGGGACTCAGCCTGCCCCGTGTGCCCTCCGTGGCCTGTTTGTGGCAGCTGGGACAGAGGCTCGATCCCCGCACTTGGGTGAGGTGTGAGGTAGTTCTCTGCAGGCGTCCTTTGTCCCTGCCTGATTCTTGGTTCCTCAGAGTGCCCCCCTCTCCCGTTTCCATGCTGTGTCTTCCCAGTATCTCTTCTGCCTCCCTAGTAGCCTGGGACCCGCGTCTTCGAGGTCCTTGACAGGCTCAGTGTGCTTACTTGCTTCATTCATTCACCCACACGTGCGGTTCCAGGGACCACTGCACTCATCTTCAACCCCAGCCTGGATTGTATTGTTTTCTTTTGAGACAGGGTCTTGGTAAGTTCTCACGCTAGTACCCATAATCCTCCGGCCTCGGCCTTGCAGAGTTCTGGGACGATGGGTGTGCGCCACCACCTAAGGCGCTGGCAGCGCTGCCCCTTGAGCCCTCCTGATCCCCAGGACCCCCCAGGAGTGTGTCCATCCTTCGGGCACCGAACAATTCACACTGCGACGAGCTCAACAGTCTCAGTGCATCCTGCAGCCACGTCCTGAGCCGAGTGTGCCCAGCCCAGATCTTCCATGTTCAGGCCACAGCGTTTGGGGACAGGGCCTCAGGAGGAGGCGTGCGGCCGACTGCTTCCCCTGAGCGCCTGTGGCCAGCTGTCCCTGCACCAGCTGACGTTTCTGCTTTAGTCTTGCTCTTGCTGCATCCAGTAAGTCAGGGGTCTGTTGACAAGACTGTCATTTCACATGTTTAAGAGTTTAATTTTATAATTAAGTCCCTATTAGCGTCTTGAGTACCAAATCAAAATTATCTTGTAATTTGGTCGGCAGGCAAACATTTTGGGGAGAGGGCAGGCTAATTGGATCCTAGCAGCATTGATATTTAAAATTCATCAGAGTTGTAGTTTCTTAAGAAGTGATCTATTATATATGCTAATTAGTAAAAGGGACAAAACGGCATGGAATTTTATCCAGTTTTGAAAAAGTCCTGCTGAGTTCCTGTTCCGGGGGCACTGTGACATTGGTGAGATCAGTTATAAATAGTCTGTGGTGGCCCGGTTGGTGTTCTGGGGATAAATGAATTCTCTAAAGAATGATACCTCTAAATTCATTAGGATGAAAATTTTCCGTCTTCCTCTGGGTATTTATTTTGGCTTCATTTTGAGCTCCTGTCTTAGCTCAGGGCCATTTTATAGGACAGACCCCCTAAAGTCACCAACTCTGATGACTTCAAAGGCGAGAGCCAGGGGACATTAGAAATAATTCATGAAGGAAATAGGGCATGAACAAATAAGTTCCTCACCACCAGTGTTTGAAGATGACAATGCCAGTCCTGCAGGCTGGCAGGTGCCATGGTGGGCAGCCCTGATCATGCCCGTGTGCTGCTCTCAGGTCCCCCGGGCCAGGGTGTCCTCTCTGCCTTGCTCCCTCCCCTCTTCCCTGGCCGGAGCCCTTTGTAGGTGAAACCCAGGCTCCCGCAGGCTCCACAGCAGAGAAGGCTGTGTGGGACTGTGGTGCGCTTGCGGACGCTGGTATATGGGTCTGGCTTTGACTAGAATGAGTTTGGAACTTCTCTTAGGGTTAGCTGTTATCAGCAAGTGGATTAGTCATAATATACAGAACTCATTGTCTTGTGCTCAGAATCTGGCGCTTTCTGCACAGTCCTTGGTAGCGTGGCGGGGGTTCAGGGCACGCGCTTTGCACATGCTGTGTATGCACCAGTGGGGGTCACACCTGCACACGTGTGCCACCTGCCATGGCTGCCCATGAGCTGCCTAAGGAAGGAGGCAGACACTGGGTCGCTGGCCTGAAGGTACTCTGTGGTTTTCCTGGCAAGGAAAAGAGTGGACTGTATGGATTGCTGTCCCTTCCTTGCTTTGTGTTTTCTTTGCAATACTAGGAATCAAATCCAGAGTCCCCACTGAGCTCCATCCGCAGCCCTGTGTTACTTGTGAGAGGGGGCCTCACTAAGTCACCTGGTTGTCCAGGCTGGCCTTGCACTGTGGCCCTCCTGCCTCAGCCTCTGAGGAACTGGGATTCCAGGCGTGCACCACCACACCCAGCTATGTGTCAGCTTCTGTTTCTCCACCCAAAGTGACATGACAGACCCCAGGGAGGAAGCCTTTTCTGGGGGAGGGCAGTTCCTGTTTTCTGGATAGGCTGTTCCCCAGGGGTCAGGAGCTATTGTTTGCCTGTGGGGTACTTTCTGTTTCTCTGTTCTGTTTAAAGTGACCTCTTGTGAAACCTAATTATGGTGTCTTTAACACCTTGCTCTCCAGGGATGCTTCCTAGAATTTGAAGGAAGAGAGTGTAGGCGTGTGAAAGTGATGCAGGGAGTACTCTCGTGGGAATTACCTGGGAAAAGGTGGCCACGGACAGCGGGCTCTTCCATTTAATTTTCATCTTTGTTTTCTTAGTTTATACTCAAATATATTTAAAACAAATTACCAGGAAGGAGACTGTTGAGTCAGAGGATATATACTTTTGTTATCTTGATGATAGTGTGAGTCAACTTTGTGTAACTGTATGACCATGTGTGTGTGTGTGCGCGTGTGTATTTATTTAATTATTGGACAAAACCCCAAAATTTCATAAAATAAGAGAATAAAAATAGCTAATAGTCAATAGGAGACTAACCGCAGTGAATACATTACTTATTGTTATCTGCAAAGCCGCTACTCATCTTCCTCTTTTTAAGGCAGTTTGTACATGTAAAGCAGAATGATTTTAAATTATAGTGAGTAAAAGAAACAGTGGTGCCTCCTAGTAGCTCCACAGGCGAGCCCGCCCAGAGCTGGCGAGGCGGATGCCGGAGGTGCGACGCCGTCAGTCCATTTCCCTGCGCAGCACACCGGCCCCTGGGACTTTGCGGTCTGACTGTGCAGAATGGTGAGGCACTGAGTCTTTTCCTCTCCACTCACCCTGTCCAGCCACTTGCGCAGCTTTCTAGTAGTCATTTACAGCTAAGGTGCAGGACCAGGAAATTAGCCGGTGCTTGGGCGTCTTTGGAAAGGGCGCCTTGGGCTCGCAGGAGGCTGGGAGTCTGTGCTGCTGCCTGAGTCCTGACCCTGAACAAAGACTGGATGCAGATTTACGTCTTGTTAGCTGGAAGCGCGAGGACAAGCTGAACATGGGGCGTGGCATGCACACATGATGAAATCGGTACTAAAGCCTAAGAAGTATAAAGGCCAAATAGGACTTTAAAGGGGGAGGCTCAAAATGGAGACAAAAGTAGACTGATACCCACAGGAGATGCTCATTATTAGTTTATCCAATTCAGTACTCCTAAGAGCACAAGCTGCAGTCCTGGCTAGTCCAGAGGCCAAGGCAGGAGGGTCGCTCGAGTCCAAGGGCTTGAGGCCAGCGTGGGCCTCGCTGTTGAGAAAAGGGAGGGCCACGATGTTAGGTGGCGAGTGCTTTTGCCACCTGCAAGGGATTGCAGCGTCGATGCGCAGTGACTGGCGCTTGATGCTTAGCGTTAGGCCGTTCTCAGTGGGAAAGAAAAGGGCCCACGTGAGTGGCCAGCGGCTGGCACTTAACTTTTCTTCACCTGATTTTTCTCAGGCACTACAGTGGCAGTCCCAATCCTGTCGGATTTAATACACTGTTGTGAGGGTGGCATGGGTAATGGGTGTGCGGAAGCTTGGAGCAGGGGCTCTCGTGACAAGCAAGAGTCCACTGCGTTTTTGGGTGGGATCTTTCATAACTTGTCTAAGGAACTCTCCTGTCATAGTTACTGTCAGTGCATTGTCTGTTTCCGAGTCTCTAATGGGTGTTTACTGTGAGACACCAAACCAGCAGACGCAGAGATGGCCCCTGGAAGCCATCTGAGTACTCGATTCCTCAGATGAAAAGGCAGAGATTCGCTGAAGCTGGTCCTTTAACAGCTCGGACAAATGGAACGCTGGCCTTATTTCACAAGCAGACCTAGGGCCTCAGTGCAGGAGTTAGCGTGTCATCGGTTCGTGTCAGTGTGTTTTCCTTAAATATTTTGGACATAAAAAAGGAGAGATTTATCTGTCATCCGGTTTACAGAAAGATCTACACACCTCTTTCAAACTCTGGATTAAGAACTTCCATACCAGAGTTCACAATTAATGATAGCTTCATTTGCATAAAGTAGGAATGCATTATGTAGTAGCTCTTATTCTGGGCTCAGTGTGCTCTTATCTAAGAGGCTTCGTGAGTTTCCGAAATAACTGCAAAATTCATCAAACAAATGGGGATGATTACCATGAAATCAGGCTTCTGACTTAGATTTTTCTGCAATTAGCAAGAAAGCATCACCCTTGGATTTAGTTATTTAGTCTGACTGGGGGAAATCCTTTTAAAGCCTAAAGCAGACTATATTTTCAAGAATTGTTCCATAGAGCTTCTTAAGAGGGTCTTTTGAAAAGTAAGTAAAATCAAGCTTGAAGAAAAACAAGACCACAAATGCCTGCAGAGATGAGGCTCCAAAGGGCCCAGCAGTGGTGGGGAATACCAGATTCTGTTAGGGAAGAATGACCTGACCCTGTTTGCCTGAGTCACAAAGGCAAATATGTACGCAGAGCACTGAGCACTGAAGGTTTTGGCCTAGGCTATTGAAAGGTGGTAAAATGTGGGATGCTGAATTGACCGGTGAAAAAGGAAAAAGTGCATTTCTGGAAACATGGAGAACCATGGGGGAGGAGGTAGAATCATTATCAGCTGTATTTTAGAAAACCTTACATAAAAGGGCTGGGGAGACAGCTCAGCGGTCTAAGTGCCTGCCTGGCAAACACAAGGACCTGGGTTCGATCCCTGGTACTGTGTACTGTGCCAGCCACTGAAACCGGGCGTGGGTGGTACACACCATGATCCCAGTGCTGGGAAGGCTGAGACAGGAGGATCACTATGAGTCTGAGTTTCATAGTGAGACCCTGTACCAAATAAATGAATAAGCAAATAAATTAAAAACACTGCAACTTGCCCTATACTTAGTACATATTAATAAGACTCTGTTTTCTCCTGTTGTAGAATATAAGATTTATGAAATTGGCTTATTTGTTATATCATTTCACCTATTAAAATATTTCTCAAGTGCCTACAAAAAGCAGTGGCTAGCATGTGGTACATTAAATAAATAAATATGTGTTGAAAATAAATGAACAAAAACTACATTCTTCATCCGTTTGACCCTTGGTTTTCTTTCTTTATTTTTATTTTATTATCATTATTTTTTGTGACCAGCTCAGCCTGCCCCCGGGGTGGGGCTGGTGTGGCTTGTGGTGCTAGGGATTGAACCGCAGTCCCTGTTCTTGCCTAAGCTTGCCTAAGCAGGCCCTTTAGACCACTGGGGTCGCTGGCCCCACGACCTTGGTTTTTTTGTAGAAAAACAAAGCGATCTGCTTTGGCCGCTCCTCCCGATCATGCTGACATTTCCCAGAGCTACTATGTGGATAATTTTGGTGGGTGGCAGTGTCTTCCGGTGGTCTTCTGTCTTCTGCTCTCTTTCTTTCTGGCAGTGCTGGGGATCCCCCTGGGCCTCATACACGATAGGCAAGGGCCGGGTCTTCCCCCAAAATGGGTTTGAAGTGCGAATGCATTTTCATATCAGGAAAACAGAAAGCTAAGTATGCATGTTTAGATTCCGAACTCTAATGGAAGGTGAATCAAGGGAATGGTATTCTGATGAAGTACCAGCCCTGAACTTCGCCGTGTCTTTTCTTTCTGACACTTAGATGGCCTAACGGATTCAGCCAGGAATGTACTGTTTAATCTCTAGTGGTTAAGAAATTCTCATTGGCTGAATTTTATTGAATTAGAGTAGCTGGCAAATGTGGATAAAATTCCCAAATCTCTAAACACCTGTCTTCCTACTGTAAAATTGTGATAGATACATAATAGTTGTTCTGGCTGTTGGAAAGATTATGTAAGATAACGAGGTAAAGGTTTGTCAGCACATCAGAAATGGCCTGGTTCTAGGTCACTTTAAGCCAATCCTGCTGTGGAGAACCATCAGAAAACAGGTCTGTCTTAGTTACTTTTTTCTCTTGCTGAGACAAAATATCCAACACCCACAGCTAAAGGAGGAAAGGTTTATTTAGCTCACAGTTTGTGCAGGCTGCAGGCCACAATTGGTGGCTCCAAGGCCGGGTGGCACAGTGCAGAGGGGCCTCGTGGAGGAGAACCAGTTCGTGGCAAGCAGACGACAGCTAAAGCAAGAAGCCAAGGAGGACAACCAGCAGCAGTGCTGCAGGGGCGGCCGCCCAGCGCTCGGGGGCGCGGCTTGCAGGGGGTGGGACGCAGGGGCGGGCCCAGCGCTCGGGGGCGCGGCTTGCAGGGGGTGGGACGCAGGGGCGGGCCGCCCAGCGCTCGGGGGCGCGGCTTGCAGGGGGTGGGACGCAGGGGCGGGCCCAGCGCTCGGGGGCGCGGCTTGCAGGGGGTGGGACGCAGGGGCGGGCCCAGCGCTCGGGGGCGCGGCTTGCAGGGGGTGGGACGCAGGGGCGGGCCGCCCAGCCCTCGGGGGCTTGGCTTGCAGGGGGTGGGACGGGGCTTTAATGCTTGCCCTGCTGGCCTTTGGCCTTGCGTTGGTCTCATTCCTTGCTGTACCTATTCGTTAGTTTGGGAATGGAAATGTCTCACCTTGTGTCATTGAATGTTGGAGTGATTTAATTTTCTTTTCATTCATTCAGAGGCTTGAGTTTATCTTAAATCTCAGAGACTTTGGAATTGAACTTTTCTGCACCACTGAAACAATTAGGACTTGGGCAACTCTTGGAAGTAGACTAAATGCCTTTTGTATAAAGGGATGTGCGTGAGTCTTTGGCGGGGCCAGGGGCGGAATATTATGGCTTGTGGTAGATGTCCCCCAAAGCCTCATGCGGTTGTAGGTGGGGCTTCTTCAGCAGTGACTGGGTCTCGAGCATGTGGCGCTGGGACTGACTTGTGGCGCGATGCCAGGATCCAGGGTACGAGGGTCAGGTGCAAGAGCTGGCTGCCCTGAGCAACTGGGTAAGAGAAGAGGGACAGACGCAAAGGCGCTGCTCTCGGCCTGGCTCGTTGCTGCGCTTGCCTTCTGCGTCCGTGAGCTGCGTCTGCTCTGAACGCTCCCGTCCAAGCCCCGTTGCCTGGAGCCCGCCACTGATGCACCGAGACCTCTGCAAGCTTTGGGTTAAGTAAAGCTTTTCCCCTTTCACTTGGGTGTTGGATGTGAGGAAGCAGTGAGAGTGAAGTGCTGAGATAGGGATCTAAGAGGGTCATCTGTTTTAAGTCTCAGATGACTTCGGGATCTTTCCTAGTTAGGAAGAGACCTGCACATTGAGGGAGAGGAGAGAGTGAAGGAAGCTCAAAAGAGGAAGATGCTGTCTGTAGATACCTGTATCTATGTGTCTGTGCCTATATCTGGACTCCCACAACGAATGCATTTATGAGTTATTGTAAACATTTGCCAATAAAGTATTATTTTTAAGTGGAGTTCTCTAATTCAGCAAGTCTAGAGTCATGAGCTCCGCATTTCAAGGTACTTTTCTCTCCAGAGCTGGGTCAACTCCTCAGCCTGCGCTTAGATAACTAGTAACATATCAAAAAGCAGAATTTACAGAGAAATTTCACAGGGCTGGAAGCGAGGCAACTAATTGGGGTTCAGGGACAGTGAAAGTAGAGGCAAACACCCCAGCCCTTGGAGCCCCAAAGGCCTGTCCTAGGTCACAGGGCAAAGGGCAAGCGATAAGCATAGGCGCATCCGTCACTGCTGGGCTTCAGGAGATCCGGATTGCTAGCACCATGCCTGGCCTGCTTGCAGAGGCCAGCCACAAATAACCGGGCATCCACAGCAATAACACTGGCCAGTGACCAAAGCTGAGAGGCAACACCCACCAGAGAAACAGATCCGAAGTATCTGAGAAAAAAACAGTTGAAAGATAAGAGCTTTGAGTGTGACTCACATAGCAAAGGAGTTAAAGTTAAAGCTGAGAATGTTGGTATCAGTTGCTGGAAGTACTAAAGTTATACTCTGCAATAGCCAAAAGTGAAAGATGGTTTAAGTTGCAGAGTAGGCACATAAGGGGACAGAAGTGACAAGACAGGATAAAATATCCAGGCTGAAGCTAAGAGAGCCGAAGGTAGAAAACGTGGATGTGGAGAAGTGAAAACAGGGAGGGAAGGACCCGGAAAGGCAATGGCTGAGAAGGTGGTCCCCATGAAGCTCTAAAATTGATAAACATTGGATAGAGATTTGGGAAAATTACAGATGGCAGCAAGATAAGCACAAAGAGTACTATATATAGATACAACATGATAAAATCGTTGAACATCAAAGACAAAAGAAAATGCTAGAACAGCCCAAAGGAAAAAGAAAACGGGCATTATCTTCAAAGAAGCAACAATAAGAATTCCAGCCGATTGTTCATCAGAAACAATGGAATCCACAAATAATGACATGGTAGTCTTGAAGCCCTGGAAGAATTTTGACAGAGTAGGACTTGTGTCCATTGATGGCACCCTGCAGCATGCTGATGTAATGCCAGCATTCTTGTACATGTAAAATTTAGCAGCGTAGTGAGTTTCTCAGCCCCTCCCTGAGTAGAGCCATCATCCTGTACGGTGCATCGCAGAGCCCCACTGCCATACGCAGTGATCTTTCCGTGAAAATGGCATGCAAACAGTTCTCCCTGGGTATGTGAGACCCCTCTTCCTGCTGCCCTTTCCTCCCGTGGAGCTGGGCAGTAGGACAGGTTCCCTTCCAGGCTTCCTTCCCCCTTGGTGGGCAGCTGGCTCCACTTAGGGAGGTGGGGAGGTGCACAGGGGCCTGCAGGAGCGTGATGCCTACCTAGCAAGCAGATGAGATAAAGAGGAGTTGTGCTGCCTTCACCTCCCGAGACATCCTGTTTGTGTGTAGTTCCGTGTCACACCTCCTGTTCTAGTCAGAGCACAGTTGGGTAAGGACCCGCACCACTCCAGTGTGACCTCCCCTTATTTGATCTGCAGTCACTGTTTCTAGCTATGGCTATGCTATGAGACCTTGAGGGAGTAGGACTTCTGCATGAGTGGAGGGAGCACCACTGAGTTGCCCCTGCTGGCCTTTCAGGGTGGGAGCTGTTGATGTGGATGCAAGCCCTGTGTTTGAGGATCCTCTCTTTGTATGTCACCCCTTGAAGTTTGAAGTTCCCTCCCTGCCACCCATTCTCCCCTTCTTCCTTCAGGGCAGATTATCTGACTTTATTTGTGTATGTGGTCTCCTGCCATTAGGATCCCCTTCCCAGCCCCTCCTGCAGTCCTGTGTCCTTGTCACTTTGACTCCACTTCTCAGCTGTCTGGCTAACCCTAACCTTTTCTTCCCTCCCTTCTGCGGGAGAGCGAAGGGTGCTGGCTGGAGCCCCATCCTGACTTAGGGTGTGGACAGCACCTCCGTGAGGACCCTGGCACTCTGGGCTGGAGGCGTGGGGTCTCGGGCACCCTGAGGCAGAGCTGTGGAATCAGCCACTCAGGCACCAGTGCTCCGGTGCAGGGCCCTCTTCAACCCACCGCACAAGCATTCCTGCCCTCCTGGGCCAGGTTCTTCCACAGCACACAGGCGGTGGGAGGCAGCTTAGATCCAGCTTCGTTAGCGGGTAATAGAGCCATGTGCTGTGGCACCAGCACTCTTTACCGCTACCCTCCCCTCCCAGCCATCATTCTGAAAACCAAGGCTGGGTTGACTTGCCCGCACCCTGCCCCACTTGGCCTCCCCCTGGCCTTCTGTTACTGTTTTGGGGGAGAAGTGTGTCTCCCTTTGAGGACCTTCTCATGAGGGGTGACCACCAGTGACAAAGATGGCCTGGAGATTTCTGTAACGAAGCTTGCCCAACTTGCCAGGGAGTAACTCAGGTAACTTTAGAGTACTCCTGTTGATCTTTCTGGATTAGAGCTGAAAGCCTAAGTTTGCTTAGACAGCTACATTTGCAAGAGCTTCATTTGGGTGTGACATGTTGTTAGGTCTTCTGGCCCTTTGCCCCGAGGCCCTGGTGAGGAGCCAGTCCACTACCCTGATAGGACCTGGGTGGCCCAGCCTGTGAGGGAGGGCAGGGGCGGCCAGTACCTCTTTTAACCTCCCCTGCAGGGCTGGTGCCTGGCAGGACTCCCGCCCACTGTTGTGCTGGCAGTGCTACTGCGAGCTCTGTGTGTAAAAACCTCCATTTGTTTGGTGAAGCTGTTTTGACAGGAATTTGGTCTTTAAATAGGAACAGCTCATGAATTGGCTTTCTCCCTGAAATCCAGAACCTTCGCAGTCTCCTTGTATACTTTGGAACACCCAAAGATTATGAGCCAGTAATATTTTTATTTCAAATGATATTATAGGTGTGATTTTTAAAAATTCCTTGGGCCCTATGGAAAGTGTATGTCCTGACTGCTGTGAGACAGAGTCCTGTTAAAGGGTGACTGAGGTCCAAGTCCATGTGCTCCTAACAGTCTCAGCCTTTCCCCTAGGTGACCCTTGTACTTCCGGGGTCATGGCCACCTGGCCCAGAGGAGGTGACTCTTGTGCTTCCGGGGTCATGACCGCCTGGCCCAGAAGAGGTGACTCTTGTGCTTCCTGGGTCGTGGCCGACTGCCCTAACTCATGGCTTCTCACACCCTAGAGAGCATCGTTGCCTATAAAGAATGTGTGTTTGCATATTTTCAGTGTTCATATTACAGTTGCTGTAGACTAAAATAATCAACTACTTTTGGCAAAATCCCTAGTTTTGTTTTTAAATGAAATACTTGCTTCCCAAGACCATAGCTGTGTGTACTTTGTCAAGCATTGAAAACAGTCAGGTACAGGGAGGCAGAACCCAGCATGTCCTACCTGTGGCTGGAGAAACCTGTCTCCTCCCGCTGTGATGACAGTTAAGGTGGGCTCATGGTAGCCGTTGCTTCTTCTCACTTCTTAAGCAAACTGCTAATTTAGGCATTAAAACCCAGTGTCCTATCCATTTGGTAAGGTTTTCCATATAAATCCAGAAATGTCTAATGCTTTTCTAGGTTTTGCCAGGAAAACTGCAATCACAGGACAGTTTTACAACTAAAGCATGATTTTCTCTATGATTTACTTGATAACTGTAAAACAGAATACCATGGCAATAAGTTTAGTTCTGATAGGTTCAATTTAAAACATATCCTTGGTTCACTGTTACTTTATTTTATTTTTCTTGCAAAGCTTTATTCCAGCAGGGCTCAGCCCTTGGCAGCTGCCTTCCTCATGTGGCCAGCACGTTGCTCAGCTCCTTGTGCTTCCCTCCGGCTCGGAGGTGCGTCCCTACCCCTTTCTTGATGAACTTGAGGGCACATTTGTCCTTGGATACCATGGCGCGCCGCTCATGGGGGTCGAAGCTGCCCACCGCCTGGATCATGGCCTGCATGAACTTGGTGTGTTTGGTGAGGCGTCCGTGACAGCAGCTGTGCCTGGTTTGCTCACATTCTTAGTCACCTCGTGGCCCTTGTTGAGGCCCACAGCCGTGGGATAGCGGAGGGCCACGGCTATGGTGCTTCCATGGTTGCTGTGGCGGAAGCCCGTTGTTCACTTTTGAATTGTTTTTAATTTTATTTAATTAATTATTAATTAATTAATTTTTGTGCAGGGTCTCACTACGTAGCTTGGACTTGTAGTGATCTTCCTGATTTCTGCCTCCCTAGTGCTGAGATTATAGGCATGTGCCACCACGCCCAGACTCCATTGCCAGCCCAGCGTGCCGGGGGGCAGGGCTGGTGCAGCATGAAGTGCCAGGGATCCAACCCTGGCACCTGTGCTTGCCTATGCTTGTGCTTACCTAAGCAAACGCTTAGCCCACTGAGCTATGTAGCTGGCCCTATCTTATTTTTTAAAAGAACATTCACATGATTTTTAACCCCATAGTAAGCCGAGCTTATAAAGGCTACTTTGTGGCATCTATCCCAGTGTGAAGACCTCCCCCAAGGTCCTTGATGGAACTGACCTTTCCCCTCGCTTTGGTGCCACCTGCATGCCAGCGTAGGTCCTGTGCCTGGTCCCTTCCTGTCGCAGTGTGTGCCTGTAGCTGCCAGTAGGATGGCATTTCTCGTTGTATCCCCCATGCAGGTGTGCAGAATGGCTCTTTTTTGGCCATGAAATTGTGGAAAACTTTGCAGTTTTACATTTCAGACCCTCTCGCAGCACCCCTACCCCGATGGCCTCGCTTTCCCCTCCCCTGTGCTGGCCGCCTCATGCACAGATCTGGGTAGAATCCGTGCCGTCTCATGGCCACAGTGGATTTCCTCTAATTTCTTCATTAGGAATGAGGACGTGCCCACTTGCGATGGGCTTCTGACATCGACAGGTGGAGCAGCCAGTATACCATGCCGCTGGACATCCAGGGCTGGGCTCCTGGGGCCCGGATGGTGGGAAGGAAGCAGGTCACCTTGAGGTTGGAACAGGAAGGTGTCTTCCTGGTGTCTGTGCCAGAGCCGCGCTGGCTGGCTGGTATGCTGGGCCGGGCCAGGGCAAACTCCCTCTATGATGACAGACTCTGGACTTGTCACTGGACTCCACTGAGGTGCACATCTTTCTTTGTGTGCATGCACCATGGCATGGGGACAGCTGTGAAGCACCAGCTTAGAGGACACAGAAATTCTTGGTTGATGTCCCAAGCAGTACCCTTTGCTCCCTGATGCTCTTTCCATGGTCGTGTGCTGACCCAGGAGCTGGGCTGGGCAGCTCGCCTGGCGCTTTGCTCCTGCCCTGCAGGGCGAGTCTGACATTTCAGTCTGCTGTGTGCGTCTCTGCTGCCTCCGCTGCACCCTCTCTCCTGCTCTGCCTGTCGTGTGTAGCCTGCAGGGCTCGCCTCACCTGGGTTTTCGTCATCTTCTTGCCCTCTGTTTCACTTGGTTGGATTTTCAGTCCCGTTGATTGTTACACCTCAGCTTTTCGATGCAATAGGATGGCCACAGTCTGTCTCTGTGGACCATGCCACCCTGGGAAAGCGATTTCACGTCCGGGGGTCTCGATTCTCTCATCTGAAAATGAAGCAAGTCAGTGACCACGTTTTTAAATGTAACTTGGCAATGAGACCTACACGTGGAAAGCAGTGATTTCACATGCAAATAGTGAGGCCTTGGGCAGAAGTCGGGACTCTCCAGCCCAGTTTCATTGGTGGAGCGCAGGTAGCGTGTGCCTGCCAGAGCTGCTGCCACAGGGAGGCGAGCCGCCACGGCAGAGCGAGCACTGTGCCAGGCACCCAGCAGACACCCGGCTGAGCCCGGCAGTTGCAGAGCCCTCAGACCGCGGGCTCCACGCTCTGGTGCATGACTGCTCCTGCGGAGAGCTTCCGCCCAGCTTGCTCCTCTCTGGGTTTGCTGTGTTCTCAACATGGGATTTATGATGCCAAGTGCATTGAGTCCTTCTGGTGAGAAGCGTCATTGTCCTGTTCTGGGCGCATGGGGGACCTTCATGGTAGGGCGAGGAGGGAGTCAGGATGCCTTTGCTTTGGAAGTGATTTGTGAGCGAACACCTGAAGCTGTAGGAGCCTGCTCTGGGTAGGAGCTGTGAGGGCTGTTTTAGGAGGAGGAGGAGGGGCATCCGAGGTCTGTGTGCAGCCAGGGTCACTCAGTGACCTAGACCACAGGCAAAAAGGCCCACCAGTATGCAGAGACCCAGAGGTAGGCGGCAGTGTTCTGCCCCTGTCTAGATTTATCTTGTGTTGTCACATGGCCAGCGCAGGGCGTCTGGGTTACAATCTCTCTCTCTCTCTCTCTCTCTCTCTCTCTCTCTCTCTCTCTCTCTCTCTCTCAATTGCAGTCCTTTCAATGACAGCCCAGATATTCACTTCTGACCTTTTCAGAGTCAACCGGTCTTGTCCCCTAGGCAGGGGATTCTTGCGGTTAACCACAGAGCTCCGTGCCAGCAGACACTTCCGTGTGTGGTTGCACACAGCCCGGTGCCCACACAGCACGTCCCTACCTTGGTTGGCCAGCTGACGTTTCTGTCTGGCAGGTACCGAACTCAGCACTGTCTATTTTGTTCTCCCAGGCTGACGTTGAACGCCCAGTGATCCAATGATCCTCCTGCCTCAGCCTCCCTAGCGCAGGGATTACAGGTGTGCACCACCATGCCCGGATGACGTGTATAATATGTATTACATATATATAGTATA
>NW_004524651.1:10830519-10843503 GCF_000260255.1 Octodon degus
CTGCTGGAGTGGGTTTGGAGGGTGATAATTGTGGTGTTAGCTTGAACAAGAAATGTCCTCTAATTGGTGGGGCGTGGCTCCGGTGCATCCGGAGGGTCGTCTGAGGGTGGAAAACCTGCCCCAGGGTGGGTGGTGCCAACCAATGGGCTGTGGCCTGGACGGAATGAAGAGGGCAAGAGGAGGCAGACCCCCTCCCGCTGCTCCGGGGACTTCGGGCCTCACCTTTGCCAGGATGCCCTTCTCCAGGCCCCTGGTGCAGACTCGCTGGGGTCTGCAGGGAGTGCCAGCCCTCTAGGACTCAGTCAGTCCTGCTGCCTTCTTCCACCCTGACTCTGCAGACAGCCTTCGTATTTTATGTTAGCTGTCGTATATTTTATACTACATCTGTGCTTCTAGTGAGCCCTGACACAGAAGCAGGTAGACACTGATTTTTAACCATAAAAATTTCACGAAAGATATTTAACAAAATTAATAATTTTCTAAATTACTTATGGAGAATTAGTGATCTCCACATTTATCTTGTGTTTGTAAATAAAACAGAGGTGGATAAGAATTCCCTTTTTAACATGTTATTTTGATTATATAGAGGTGCATATTTTCATTGATTTAAATAGATCTTTTTATATACATTAATTTTTTCTCCCTAAACTTCCAAGAGAAATAGCAAGTCATAGAAGAATGAAATGAAATGAGATCTGAGAACAGGCCCTTCCTGATGTGAGTGAACTTTACTGCCATTTGCATCCTTGCATAACCCTGGGAAACTGGCTTTCCTGTCCAAGGTTAGCCTGGTCCACGGTTAAGGGACTGCAACACTTCCTAGATGACGTGTCGTCCTGCGCGAGCGTGGAGTGTGGTGTGAGACATAAGTGCCATGCTGTGGTGACTTGGGGACACCAGTTCCTGTCCTGTGTTCGCTGGGTAACACAGACGAGGCTGAGATGCACTGAGCAGGTGTGTGTGGATCTGACCTCTCTCTGTGCTCCGGAAGGTTAAAGCGGCTAGACGTGTTTTTCTTTAAAGTGCCCATTTGGGGCGAGGGATGTAACTCAGTGGCACAAAGTGCCTGCCTGGCAAGTGCAAGGTCCTGAGTTACATTCCTTGGACCAAAAATAAAATAAAAAAAAATAATAAAATAAATAAAAAGGACTGTAAGTGCTATTTTTCTCTTGTGGATATAATTTTTGCTTGGCTGTGGTTGCTGGTGTTTGGGTGGAATGTTTGGGGTAGCTAACGTTTGGGGTATGTAATGTTTGGGGTAGCTAACGTTTGGGGTATGTAATGTTTGGGGTAGCTAACGTTTGGGGTATGTAATGTTTGGGGTTGCTAACGTTTGGGGTGGCATTCTCTGTTGGCTGTGTTTGTAATTCTGCTTCCTTTTGGCTCATCCATCCTGGGGGTGCTGCACTGCAGAATTTGGGCTTCGCGAGCCTCCCCCAGCTCTGCTGGCCTGGGTCCCCCGCTTCACTTGGCGTGGCAGACCTGCATGCAGTGGGTCTAACCCGCCATCTCTCCTGCCTCGTATGCCTCTTCTTCCTCTTGTTTTTCAAAACTATTGACAAAGTCTGTATTTCGAGTATGTGGAAGTACTTTAGGCCCTCCTGTAGACTGAAGATGAGCTGACATTTTCGATTCCAACCAGTCACACAGCTGTGTTTCAGGGTTGTGCCTCTCTTTTACCCTTTTTGGTGTGCTTCTCATGGTGTTTGTCATCAGTGAGGGACCATGAGGGATGGTGGTGTTTGCAGCCCTGCCACGGATCTTACAAGGACGTGGGAAATGGTGCAACACTCTGCTTTTGCGGGCAGAACATCATAAGAGCTTAGTTGTCGTCTTTTAGGAGTCCGAGTCTAAGACAAGCACGGACACAGAGCTCCGGCACCTAGGTACGTAACAGCGGTCTGGATGTGAAGCCCGGCTCGCAGCGCCGTGCTGAAGTCTGATTCCCTGTGCAGCAGAGTTCAGAAGTGGGGCCTCGGAGGAGGATTGGTCGTGGCTACTCTGTTGCCTTAATCCCTTCCTGCCTTATCTGAATGGGTTATTAGGGTACGTGGGCTAGTTGGAGGCCCAGGGGATGTGACTTCTGGACCACGTCCTGCCCCCAGCCCTTCCCCTCTGCCTTGCGCTCTCTGCCTCTCTCTGCTTACTGCTTGCGTGGAGGTGAGCAGACCCCCCCCACGTGTCCCAGCCTTGCACAGGCTGTGGAGCTGGCTAACAGCTGACTCAGGCTGACAGCTCGGAAGCTGTAAGCTAACGTGATCCTTTGTTCCTTAAGTTTTATGCTCAGGTATTTTGTTACGGCCATGGAAAAGCCAAACAGCACACTGGGCGCACTCGGCTCGCACTCGTGAGCTTTCCTCCTGTCTGCAGTGTCTCTGAGGCCTTGACGTCAGCCTTCTCTGCACACTGTTGTGAGTGGTTTGTGGGCAGGGGCACCCCTGGGGGGCAGACAGTATTCTGGTTGCAGTGGCTGTGGCCGTGGCCGTGAGCACAACTCTGTGGCATCCTAGGTTTGTCCACAGGTGATCTGTTCTGCCAGGTGCACACGGGTGGGCAGTAACGACTTGGGGATCCCAGACGTGCAGCAGCAGGCTCAGTTTCCTCCACGGGGCCTGAGGAGGAGGGAGCTGCGCTGCAGCTGTGACCTTGTAGCTGGCCAGAAGCTGCGCGCAGCGCTCTGGGCAGTCCCAGGAGGCTCTAGGGGCCTGGACGTGGAGCCCTGGAACGCTCCTCAGGCTGCAGCGTTGACTCCATACTGTATTCCTTCCCTGCCTTTCCAATGGAAGTGTGCTGCTCCGTAAATTGACCAGAGTAATTTGGTGATTTTTGGAGCTGAGAATCTGAAGATGACAGTCAGATAAACGGTTCATAGTCCTGGCGGGATGCATGGCCTCACGGGCGGAGTGGAATTGCCGGGACCCTCAGCCTGAGCCATGCCTTCCTGAGAAGTCCAGCCGGAAAGCCCCAGCCTCGAGTCTTTCAGAGAGGAGTTTGAGAGGCGAGGCCTGAAGCTTAGAGCACTTACCAAGAAGGAAGCAAATTCAGCCTTTTAGTTTTGCTTTGTAGAAGTTGCCTTTTGTAACTGGTACATGGAAACAAAAACTGCACCCATGAATAGTGTAGTCTATACGATATGTTTCTTTTTTATACAGTATTCTGATACACGTTTACATGGTGTGATCAGGTTAAATATTCTTACATTTGAAATCATTTATCACTTATGATAAAACATTCAGAAGCCTTTCTTTGGATTGTAACAAACTAAAAATCTTCCGTATAGCAAAAGAAAATAGTCATGAGGGTAGAGACAATCCTCAGGTATGTGGGGGGAGTTTCAAAGTACATGTAGGACAAGGAGTTACACCCTGACATATGCAAGGAACTCCAAAGCTGAACAGCACAAAAAGCCTTATTAAAACATAGACTGAAATAGACATTGCTTAATAGAAGAATGCAGACGACCACCAGGTATATGAAAACATTCTCCTTTCTGCTTAACAGGAACATGCAAGTCAGACCTACAGTGAGATGTCACCCAGGCCTTAGCTTGGCTGTGATGTGCAAATAAAAGGGAAAGTGCCAGTGGGGGAGGGCGCTCTGGCCTGTGGTGGGGGGCTCTGGCCCTCGAGGCGGGGTAGGTTGCGAACCCAACCGCTGTGGAAGATGCACAGAGGTGCGGCCGAGCCACACAGAAATGCGGTGGCTGCGCTACGCTGTGTGCACTGCTGCTGCCCTTCTAGGCTCCTAGGGGTGGAGGCACGCTCTGTGCCCCTGAAGACTGGCAGAGGGGCTTGAGTGAGCTTGCCGTCCTGGACTGGGCAACGGCTGAGGCTTGGCACTTGAAGGTGTGCGCAGGAGCTGGAGGTTGAGGTTTGTTGAATCAGCCTATTTGTGCAGGGAGGGAAGGAGGGCCAGAAGTGAAAGAAGGCTAAGGTAGCAACAGTGCAGCCCCTTGCATGTGGACCAAGGGGTCTTCCTGCATTGGCAGAGGGGAGGGTGTGTGTGACCTATGGGGGGCAGTGGATGAAATGGCAGCTGATTGATTTGGATGCTGAAAAAGAACAAAAAGGATTTGAGGATAAGTCTAGGAATTGCAGTTTTTGCTGTGTGTGTCATTTGACTTTTATTTTTATTTTTATTTTTTTGTATTTTTAGGGACAGTTCTGCAGCGTGTTCAGGGTCTCACTACTAGATTGGACTCATAGTGATTCTCCTGTCTACAGCCTCCCAGGTGCTGGGATTATAGGTGTGTGTCACCATGCCCAGTCTCAATTATTGTCTCAGTGTGCCCTGGGGGCGGGTCCAGCATGGTAGGCCTGGAGATCAAAGCCCGGACCTCTGTGCCTCCTTGCAGACACTTTAATCCACTGAGCTATTTGGCCAGCCCTTTGACTTTTAAAATGATTCAAAATACAGTGAGAGAAAACAACCTGTACCAGCTCCTTGTGGCTTTTCTTGTATATTATGGTCCCAAAGTGGAACTCAATCTTTCATATGAAAGCCCTGTCTTCAGGCTGGGTGTAGTTGTGCTGCTTGCAATCCCAGTGGTCTTGGAGGCTAAGGCAGGAGGATTGCCAGATTCAATCCTGGTCTGGGTGACGTAAGTGAGACACTGTCTTGATGGGTGGGTGGGCAGGTGGATGGACGGATGGACGGATGGTTCAGGGTGAAGGCTCTGGATTCAATCTTCACTACCACTAGAAAAAATCCTTTCTTTAAAGATTGAGAGATTGCACTTGTGCTCTGCTCCAGGTCTTGGTTTTGCACTACTTCCCTGATGTTGAAGATGGAAGGAGGAGTTTAGGTGTGTGGAGTGGTGCCAGGGCTCCCACGGCCGCACCTTTTCGGCTCACACTCGCGCTCCCTCTCGTCTCTCCCTTGCAGAAACAAGTTGTACATCTTGGCTCCACTTTGAGTTCTGCGTCATCTTTGCCTTCATTTCCTCTGTTCTCTTAGGTCCTCCGTCCCATTGTACTTTGGGGCCGAGCTGCATTGTCTTCCTTGCACAGTGCGGGGGCAGCTGCTGCTCCAGCTGCAGTATTAATTTCCTGTCTAGCGCAGCTCTTCTGCGCTGGGGTGTTGTCAGCGCTTTTCAATTTTAAGAGAGATTTTCATCTCCGATCACTCTCGCCTGTGTCGGTGCTGTCCTTGTCCCTTGTTCTCCTTTGCAGGGCTGGGGATGGGCCCCAGGGCCCGGCCCGTGGAGCAGCACTCCACCGCTGGGCTGTTGTATCCCCCCAATTGGATTGCAGAGGAGGCTGCTCTCGGGTCAGGCTCTAGCCCGACCTTCAGTGCAAACGAGAGGCAGAGAAGCAGTCTGCCCTTGGCATCTGCAAACTCGCCTGCTCCAGTCTGTTGCTCCTCTAAGTGCCAGTGGTTCACGTGCTTTTGTTTATACAAGATTGATTTGTTTGGCAGAATTATTGACAGTTGATCAGAAGAGTGGATTTTGAAGAAATTAATCTCGTTTCTGTTTCTTTCACTTGCTCATTTCTGTTACCATCAGACCTTCGCCCAATACGTCTGTAAAGGATCTTCATTGGCACTGAGATGCCAGTGCCCCAGATGTGCCCATGTACAGAGGATGCAGCTCCCTCATGCAGCAGATGCATAAGCAGCACCCAGCCCTGTCATCCTTTTGTGATTGTCTAGGACATTTAGGAGCTAGGATGCCAAGGCCAGGCTCCTCCTCAGCCTGGTCTGCCTCTGGGACCACAGGCAACTTGCATGGTCTGGATGGCTTCCTTTGTGACTACGAAGAGGATCACATTTTTGTCTGCTTTTGTCACTAGGCTGTTGTGATGGCCACACTGACTCTTGCATGTGAAAATCCCATCCTGTGCTGCCAGGGGTGGCCCTAGCCTGGCCCTGCCCTGCTCCTGGCTACCGTTGCAACTTGATGGTGCCTCAGCCTTTGATGCTGTCTTCAGATGCTGCGTGCTCGCTGGCAGGCTCCTCTGTGCCTCATCCAACAGCTTCCAGCTCCACCATCCTTCCTGACTCAGGACAGCCCCTCAGGAAGCTCTGGTGCTGTGGCACCTTCTTGTCCCTCTGTTGAACTGTCGGGCCGTATGTGTGTAACGTGGGACAAGGATCCCCGCTTGTCCCTCCCTATGCCACACAGTGGGCCACCTGGTATGGAGTGGAGCATGTGGACCCACAGAGTATGTGCTTGCTGGAGGCACCGCAGGTGGCCAGGGAAGGGTGCAGAGCTTGGCGGTGGGCTCGTGGGTGCACAGAGCAGGGCGCAGAGCGTGAGAGCGGGACACTGCCTTGGTGCAGGTGCCCGGTCACATGGGCTCTCGGGGAGCACAGCATGAGCCTCAGAGCCAGACAGTGGTGTGAGTGGGCAGGGAAATGGGCACCTCAGCAAGTCTTCCCTGCCCTTGCCCACCAGCAGGGTCACAGGGCAAGGGTCAGAAATTCAGAGGTGCTACATCTCTGATCCCAGAAATCTCATGGGCGACTCAGGTCCACTCCCAGCAGCTCTGATGCAGATGGCCACTTTGCCTAGAGGCCCACTGGGCCTGGGAGCTGCACAGCTATAGAGCTAGAAAAGCTCCATGCACGTGCATTTGTGCGGCGTGGCTCTGCTTGTCAGTTCGGGGGTCCCCAGAGTCCGGGTTGATGAGCTGGGAGTGAAGTGTGCCACATGACACCGCAGTCATGACGTTAGAACAGGCACCGTCACTGTCAGTGGATGCCTCAGGGACCGTGGGTCCTCATCGGGTTTGTTGAGCAGGACTGTGTGCGCGTGACTATGTGACCTCAGTGCTCAGGGCAGGAGCAGGGTCCAGTCACCCCAGCACTTTAACTGTTGACCTAGAACAGGCTTCTTTTCCTTCCCCCAAGGAACCATGCTAGTCCCCCTTTTTTCCCTGACCTAATTAAATCTTCTGGTTTCCTCCTGGGTTTTATCTTTTAATTCTGAAGTTAGCAAAATATCGCAGCAAAGTGGTGGTGCTACACCTCGCGGCGTTCCTGCAGTTAAGGTCGCAGATGCGTTAATAGGGCTTGGTAATCTCAACACTGAGATTATGTTGTTGGACTTTGCTCCCAACCCCAGGATTTCGCATCAGTCAGGTGTGCTTCAGAAGGGTGGCATAGGCTTCCTTGTCTGCCCCAAATCCAGGGCAGCTGCTGATGCTGGCAGATTTGACCCCACACACAGATGGTGGGCAAGGAACTCTCTGCTCAGACAGGAGCTCCCAGCGGTGCCCGAGTTTCCCTAGCAGCTCTATTTTCAGTGGGGCCCTCAGCTTTGAAAGTGCCACCTTTGACCATTGACTTAAACTTTCCAGAAATGGAGCTAATGTGGGAGGCTTCATCGGAACAGCTTATGGCTCCGTGCGGGTTTCTGTTCCGTAAGCCTGATCGATAGTACATTGTACTGTAAGGCTTATTCTCCATGCAGGAGTCCTAGCGCCGGGTTAGAGGATGTCCGACGTAAGTGTCCAGTATGGGCAAAGCCAACTGCAAGCTTAAAGAGTATCCTGACAGAAAGATCCAGGCCACATATAATCAAGTATAGAATTACTCCTAGGACGGGGCTGGGAGTAGCTCCATGGCAGAACACCTGCTTATGTACACAGGACCCTGGGCTTGATCCCCAGCACAACAACAATAAAGTGATGGTCAGACTATCAGAGCCAGCAGGCCCCACTTAGAACCCAGCCCTACAGGAAGCAAGGAAGCATGCTGAGAAGCAGAATTCTCTGTGCTCCAGCTCCGGGCTCTATGAGTTGAGTCTGGAGTCGAACAGGGCTTTTCCCAAACTCGCTATGAAGTCATTGACGATGATGCTCTTTTCTTTTGGGAGGCCCTGTTCGCCACTCAGTCTTCTATGTCAGATGTCCTTAAGTAATTTCTGTCACAAGAAGAAATGCACAGCTACGTGGGTTTGGGGACTGTTCGTCCGGGCCTGCACACAGTAGGCGTGAGTGAATTCTTTTGTAGTCAGTGAGGTTTGAGAGCCAGGTGTTCACATCTGTTTTCCCATGGAGGGTGTTTCTCTTTTTAGGTTTTCAGTGTCTTTGTTGAAGACCAAGCAATGTAAATATTCTAGTAACTTCAGATATTAGAAAGCAGATGCTGAGGCTGAGTGAGTTGGACTCCTACAGAACGTTTATGAGGTGCTCTTCCATTGTCCTTTCGGGAGAGACCCCTTAGTCATCCTGGGCTAATCATGTCTGGAGCCGGCATGCCCACTGTGCCTGGCCACACAGGACTGAGAGCAGTGACTGCCTAATCCCGTGACCTTGGCTCTTGCTTTTCCCCAGTGCAGGAGCCTGGTCAGCCTGCGTAGTTCTTCAAATAGCTGTGTCTCTCTGCCTCTCCCAAAACTGCTTCTTGGTTGAGTATTGAGCTCAGCTACCCTTTTTGCTTGTGTTATTTATCATTACTCATTTAATTTCTATATTATAATTATTCTCTCTGTGCTGTGCCACAGCATATTTTAACCTTGCTCATGTTATTAAAAAAGAATTCTTACCTCTAAGAGAAGAGAGACTAAAAAAAGAGAGTGTATGGTTTTAGATGAAAACAACACTTTAGAGATAATCTGGAGTGTCATTATCAAGTATTGTTAATAATGACTTTTGTAGTCCAGTTCTTTTGGTGCCTGTGCACTCCTCCAACATTTAAATAAATGCAGCTGGGCCAGTAGCATGTGCCTGTGATCACAGCTACTCGGGAGGCTGAAGCTGGAGGATCAGTTGCTCCCAGGAGTTTGAGACCAAGCTGGGCAGCACAGCAAGACCCTGTGGCCACCCCAAATGAATAAACAACAAATAACTGAAAATTGAATAGATGAAGCATGGTTCAGGTGGCCTGCAAAAGGCCCACATTCATGTTTGGAAGGGCTGTCAGTTCTGAGGCTTGTAGGCTAAAACGCCATCAAGCACAGGCAGGCACTGGACCAAAAAGAAAGCAGCATTCACTTGTTTGTTAGAGCAGTGGATAGGTTGGTGACAAGGTAGGAAAATAAAATATACAGTGTATGTGTATATACCAGTAGCACATGCATACATACACAGTCATGTGACCCTCCAGATGTACTTGAAGATAGATGGTTATAGACGGAAAGATGCCCAAAGCTTTCGGGGGGCTGGACCCCCTGGGGTCTGTGCTGGCTGACGTCCCTCTTGTCCCTTTGCACCTCCACTCTGCTGGCCAGTTGCTTCCCCTGAAGCCATGCTCAGGCAGGGGCAGGTCTTGGCCTGGAACCCTGCCTGCCACCTGTTGCCTGTACTCCACCTCCACCCACCCCAGCCAGCCTCTAGAGCAAATGGAACATGGGGCAAATGCTCATTAGAACAAGAGAGGGACTCCTGTGGACCTTGAGAAGGATTCTTAATTTTGTATATTTTAGAAACTAATTGGTCGTGTCACATGACTGGAGAGAAAGCTGATTGACAGGTTTTTCTGCTTGGTAAGTATTGCTCTCAGCTTGCAAAATTTTGCTTGAAATCCACCACTCTTGAATTTGGAAAATTATGCAATGAATTACTTTTTCCTCAGAGCATCCTTTCTTTATAGCCTGAGTGCTGAAACTTGATATTGAATATTAGCTACTTTTGTGTTTCATAATCTTGAAAGCTGCATAATATAGAATTATTAGCATTCTTGTCCTCTTTAAAGCCTCAAACCAAACAGCACTGAGGTCTGCCTGCTCGAAGCCCCACCAGCCAGTTCTGTCACTAGCAGGCCCGGTGTCTTCATGGATCTTAAATCAAGTTGGTGGCTCTCTGATTGCCTTTTGTCTGGACTCGTTAGGAAAAGGAGATCTTTAGGCTGAATTTTTGTCCTTTCTCGGCTTCTGGAGCACTTTTTATATGTCTCCTCTTGGTGCTGTGTCCTGCAAGTCATCTTCATGGGGACTTGGTGTCATCCTCATCTGATCCCTCCAGTCCTGTCCCCTTGGCTTCCCTCCCCAGGGTGTGACACAGTGCCTGACCATGTGGTCCTAGGGGCAGGGCAGAGAGAGGGGAAGAGAGGCAGCCATGGGAGGTGCCCACCGTGGGCTCAGGATTCCATCCTGGGGCTGCAGCAAGCGGTGGAGTCTGGGTGGGTGGTGCGCAGGACTGCGCAAGCAAGTAGCGGGCAGCGCTGGCAGCCGTTGCTGAGGTGAATCTGTGGAGAGCTGGGAGGGGGCTGGAGTGTGCAGTGAAAGGGAGGTGCAAAGGCAGGTGGAAAGGAGAAGAGTGCAGGTTGCCTGTCACCCTGTAAATCAGTTAGGAGCTCAGGACCAGGTTGGAGGAGGCCACCAGAGCATGTCCCAGTACGCAGTGTTTAGGAAGATGCTGCTCAGAGTGTGTGGGGTATGCGGGAGAGCACAGTTCATGGGGCGTGGGTCAGGTCAAGGGGAACATGAGTGGAGACCCTGGTCCTGGTAAGGATGGAGAGGACACGGATGGGCACAGCTCTAGGGAGGCAGTGTGGGGCGCAAGAGGTTGGGCGGGTATGAGGTGACTCAGCCAACACGGGGAGCACAGGTGAAGAGGTGGCTGTTACTGTGCTTTGTTTTCCTGTTCAGTTCTCACACACATACACACACGGCGGTGGATTTCTTTGGTGCTCTTCATCTTGTTTCCAGTACCACACTTTGCACACAGCAAGTCCGACATTAGGAGATCAGGAATCGATGCTGGGAAGAAGGGTGAGACATTCCACGGGTGTGAATCCTCAGAGATTTGGCCATGGTCAAACTGTGCCTTCAGGAACTTGTGGCTTGGAGACCTGCCAGGTGCTTCTCACTAATTTTAGCAGAAGACTGTCTTGGCCTGGGAGCCATGGCCTTTTGTCATGTGAGCAGCGGACTACTAATGGTGTACTGGGTGTACTGTTGGGCTCTGTGTTCAGTAAAGCTTTAGATATTTTGATGTGAGCGTTGTGCTGTCTGCAGAGCAATTCTGTACTGAGGAGAGCTTGGGGATGGAGGGACAGAGACCTGGCCAGGTGGGGGGAAGGCCAGGTAAGCTTTCCAGCCGCAGCACATCTGGGGCATCGTCATCAGCCACAGGACCAAGCACAAGGACTTCTCGGTCACACTGCCGTGCTTTTCCTTGTTGAAGCCGCATGGGTTTTGCTGATCTCCTGTGCAGGGGAAGGCACATGGAGTGGACAGGCCTGGACCAGCTTGTGTCCCGGTCTTTGATCCCGATTCCATGTAGCCTGCTGCAGGAACTTCCTGGTGTGATGCAAACCCTTCTCCCAGTGACAGGAGACCACCGTGTTCTTCCAGGAGGGCATATGGAATTGTGCTCACTTTTCCCTTACAGTTTGATTCTACCTAGTGAATGTAACGGGCAAAAGAAAACACTCAAAAAATGCACACTCCGCCAGCTGAGGTTGGCCAGCACCCACTGGACGTAGCTGGCCGGCTGCTGTGAGCCGGGCCGCCCCATCTGGGCCGCTGGGGCTGGGTGACTCAGGAGATCTCTCGTCAGCTGCCGTGCAGCCTGACTCGTTGCTGGCAAAGCCATCTACAGATGGATTCGCAAGTCCTATTAAAGTAGCAGGAGTGCTGCTGGGCACTAAATGAAATTCTGCTTTTTATTAATTTCTAGGGTATCTGCCAGTAAGCAGGATTGTTTCCTACAGAGTGCATCTCTTGTCATTGAGCAAGTCCTCTTAGGAGAAAAATGACAGGTCCGGGCTTCTCAGCCAGGCACTAGAGCAGGGGCTCCTCCTCAGTCCAAGCATGGGACTGCCTTGTTCTTCAACACCTGCTCGGGTTTATGACTACATTATCACGTTACTTAGAGCAGCAGCCTCCAAAAGGCTTTCTTCTTTTTCTTTTTGAGAAATACATTGTAACCCCTGGTGTATGGAAGAAAATATTTGAACCATGATGTACACATATATTTTCTAGTAATTCATTATTAACACGTTAGTTCTCTATGTGCTTCTCATAATCCATGTATGTACAATACAACATGGCAATAATTTATAAATAAAGGTTGTTCATACCTTTTCAAATTAAAAAAAAAATAAACCCTGAAGCATTGTGTTGAGCATATTTGAAACCACTGATCTGGGGCAGCTTTCTAAAGTAGGTCAGTGATTAGGTTATCCTAGACCATTTGAGAACCGCAGAGTACCAAGACTGCGTCCAGAAGATTCCAGTGAAACTGGGCGGCCGGCCGGTGCCTACCAGCATCGGTGGCGAGCAGCACCTGCCTCAGCACGGGCGGGAGGCGCCTGAGCGCGTCCTGGCGGGGCCTGAGAGCCGGGGGTGGTCCAGGGACCCATTCTGAGAAACCCTGCTTTTTGGTAAGGCGGGGCTGCGGACACAGGCCTCTCCAGAGGACAGGCGATTCGTCCGGGTCCAGCTCCCGCTGTCTTCCGCCCTGGGATGTGTGTTTTTTTGATTTGTGGAGGCAGTCAGGTAGATTCAGATTCACACAGGGAATTCATGTAAGTGTCTACAGAGTGTTCTGGGTCTCATTGCTCGTTGTGATCTGCCTGTTTACAGCCTCCCAAGTGCTGGGATTGCTGGGATTGCAGGCACGTGCCACCATGCCCAGTCTCCCCGGGGGCAGGGCCGACACGGCAGGCCAGGGGATTGAACCCCCGACCCTGCGCGTGCTCGCAGGTGCTTTAACCGCAGAGCTCTTTGGCCAGCCTTCATCTAGGTGCTTCAGTTAAACCCAATAGCAGCTCTTTTAGGTGCTTATTTGCATATGAAAAAAGACGGTCAAGTCCCTAACAGTTCACAGTATCTGTACAATATTTAAGAGAAGAAGTAGCACCACTACCCATTAAAAAACAGATTTTAAGAAAAATACTTGGCTGTTTGTCACAATCCTGCCTTTTTATTTTTTTTTTAATTTTATGTATTTATTTATGTGTGTGTGTGTGTGTGTGTGTGGCCAGCTCAGCCCACCAGGGGGCGGGGCTGGCTGGCATGTGGTGCTGGGGGATTGAACCTCGGTCCCTGTGCTTTGCTAAGCTTGTTCTAAATAGGTGCTTTAGACCACTGAG
>NW_004524651.1:10843603-10930405 GCF_000260255.1 Octodon degus
GGGGATTGAACCGCGGTCCCTGCGTTTTGCTAAGCTTGTTCTAAGTAGGTGCTTTAGACCACTGAGCCATCTCACCAGCCCCAATCCTGCCTTTTTAAAAAATGAAAAAGTAGGAACCCAAAGATTGATAGGAAATGAAGTGTGTGGTAAGTGTAATAAGCCATAGAAACCTTCCCGACAACTGATTTTCGTTGTGTCACTTAAGACACATCCCTGGGCAAATAGCGCCTTTCCCTCTAACGCGTGGCGCTGCCACTTGAGTGCCTGTGCCGCCCGCGGAGACCGCTGGCTAGACCACACTGCGCTGGGGAGCGTTCCCGGAGCGCTTCGCTGCTCATGCTTAGCTAAACGCAGTCCGCGTGCTCAGAGGCATTATGAGCTTTGTTGTGTGGCAGGCAAGTAAATGTGGATGTCAGCGAGGCTCACGAGAAGAAAGCGGGTTCCCGCACGCGGTGTAGGGTTTTTCTTTAACTCTTAAAACAATTATTTCTATTATCTCTCACTTTGTTTATCCTTTGAATTGTGTAGCTTATAGCCATTTATCTTACACAGCTTTTAAATTTGAAGTAAATGGACAGGGCCACCTGAGATTGCATGTATTTTAGGAAAATAGAATACAGAACATTAATTCTTCTGGGTGGTGCTTTAATACTATTTTTGATCTGTGTTCTCTATGGAGAGACCTATTTAATACTTCATGCATTTGATAAAGGATGCTTTAAATGGGGTCATCCTGTATTTGGAACAAATGAAAAGAACACTCCAGAAAACTCCTTAAGAATTGTAGTCTTTTTATAGAATAACTTTAAATGGACTATAATTACAGCAGTAAGAATGATTACTAAAATGTGTAAGTCAACTTAACCTGTTCAAAGAAGAACAATTCAAAATGTGTTTATCTTACAAGTTTGTGGAATTCACATTTAATTGTCCCTGCTGACTTTAGAAATGCCCTTTGCAGAGCTGCTTTGCGATGCGGGTCACTTAGTCACAGGTCGGGGTGTTAACTGCTTACCTCGTGGAGGCAGGCATGCACGTGCAGACTGGGAACAGCATGGCACGAGCAGGACTTGGTACTGCTAGCCCTACACTGGAACTCAGGGGCCAGATAGTGGGGTACTCAAGACTGCTGTTTGCAAATACTAGAACGTATCAGTTAGGACCCAATCAGGAAACAGAACCCAATGGCTTGAGTAGGGGCCATCCAGTATAAGGAGAAGTGAATGGCACTGGGAGATTCGAGTAGGAGGGGTGCCTAGAGCACCTTCAAGGAGAGCACTGAAGAATAAAAGGGGAACAGCTGTCTGCGGCAGCACTGCCCCAGTGTAGACACCGGGCCAGGCACTAGATCTTGCCCAGCTGAGACCTGGGGCAGGGACGACAGTCCAGGTGACACCTGCAGAATCCTGGAGGACCCTGCCAGAACTCAGCAAGGCCACCTCTTCTTTCAGTGGGTCTCTCCCACACCCTCTCCAAGGGAAGCCTAAGGCGTCACAAAAACAGGAAATGCAGGAAAAGGGCCTAGACACATTTTCATGGGGAGAACTATGTGAAGTGGGTGCCCTGCTGAGCTCTCTTACTAGAGCTTACCTCTCCTCCCAGAAGCCAGCTGCCCTGGCTGCCAGGTCTGAGCTCAGGTGCCCTGGGCTTTGTGCATCATATTTCCTCTTTCTGCCTCCCATGCTGCCACGTGCAGAATAGGAGGCTGGAGGGGAAACCAGTGGAGCCTCTGCCCTGCCCAGGCCAGCATCAGTGCAGCAAGCAGGGTCCCAGGTCCTTCCCAGTCACAGCTCCCATGGGGCAGTTCCTGGGCCAGCCCAGAACAAGTCGTAGGTAGAGTGGAGCAGGCAGAGAACCCCGCCCATGTGTGGGGATGGAGCACTCACGCAGATTTTTTGGTTTTGCTCTTGGGATATCAGGTGCATGATGTGTGTGATGATACCTTGGAACTGGGACCCAGGTGGAGGCATGGAATGTAAGTGTCTAACACACACCCTCTCCACACAATCTGAAGCTAACTTTATATGGTATTTTATATAATGCTATGTGTGAAATAGTTTCCCATTGTGTAGTTTTCCTCTTGTGAGGTTGTGTCAGGGCTCTAAGAGTTTGAAATTCTGGAGCATTTCATATTTTTGATTTTTACATGAGGGAGGCCCCACCTGCAGTTCTCCCTTCCTCTCCAGTACCCGCTATCACGTGGCTCCACCTGCTATCACGAGGTTCTGATATCTCCATCCTCTGTGTTCCTCTGGGGTAGCTGCTTCCTTGACGTTTCCCCACTGAAATGATTTGGGGTGAGTTCTGCTCTGGCCTGCCTTGTTAAATACAATTCCCAGTATCAGAAATGGTGCCTGATACAGAGTAGGTCATTAGTAAATGTCTGTGTAGTGAGTAAACATACTCCTCGCATAGTGCATCCCATGTAACGCTTGCAAAAATTGGTATGAAATTAAAAGTTTCTCTCTCTGGTTTAGAGGCAGCTTCCCAGGCCTGGCTGCTCACTGGCCTCACCTCCCGAACTGAGTTCTGTCTCTTGTGAGATCAGCGAAAGATTCAATACTCATAGGAGTGCAAACCCTCCTGTGATCTGCACGTGCAGGGTTCTAGGTTGAGGGTTCCACATGAGACTCTAATGCCTGATGATCTGAGGTGGAGCTGAGAGAGTGGTGCTAGAGCTGGGGAACAGCTGTGTATATAAATTAACACAGCAGAGAGGTCTGGCTGTGCAGAAACTGTTGTAAATCAACTTCCTGTAGGCTTGGTATGGAAACTTACCAGTGAGAGGCAAAGGACAGTTAAGCTGCATCTGGTGGCTGAACACTTATTTTAGTCTGTGGATGGACACTTACTATTTTATCAGTTTCGGGGCCAGGGAGATGGCTCAGTAGGATAAGCGCTTGGCTGGCAAACTCAAGGATCTGAGTTCAATCCCCAGTTCCGCCAAAAAAAAAAAAAAAAGCTGTATTTTATCAGTTTCATTCACACTTAAGTGTACATTAAATATGATACACTTGAAAGAGCCCAAGACCAAACTCCCACGGAAGAACTGTCTTCCATCAAAGTAGTCCCTGGTGCCTAAGAGATTGGGGCCTGCTATTGGAGATCTCAGGTTGGTGTGTCTCTTCCTGAGCAGTGTGTGTGCATATTTAGTGCTGATTAACAACTCAGACTGCGCACACAAGTCTAAGTAGTGGTTCTCACCATGAACCACAGAAACTCCAGGGGCAACTTGTGAGGGTTCGTGAAGCCAAATTAGTGGGCATGGAGTTACCTTTTTCAAAGCCAAGTAGAACAGAATGAAAAGTATTCATACAGCTCAGTACAGACATACTTGGTTTGTATAAAGTGCGCAGATGTGGTCAAGATGGCTTGACCAGAGGTCAGTGGAAGCAAATTGTTAGGATTCTTAAGTGGAAGGCTCTATCTCTCGTCACTCCATTTTCCTTTGCCATCACTCTACACCTGAGTTTCAAAAGGGCACAAAATACTCCTATGAAAAATCTTGTAGGTTTCCTTTTGGGTCTAAGTTTGTCATTTTCTTTTCTTTTTTTTTCGGAACCGGGGATTGAACTCAGGCCCTTGCTCTTGCCAGGGAAGCGCTTATTCCACTGAGCCATCTCCCCGGCCCCTGTCATTTTCTTTATACCTAAGTACTTTCATATTATTCTTTTTAGAAGTCTTTTTGAGATAGGGTCTTGCTATGCAGTTTAGGCTGACCTTGAGCTCACCTTGTAGCCCACAACGATCTCAAACTTGAAACCATTCTCCTGCCTCCGGCTCCCCAGTGCTGGAATGACAGGGTGACACTACTCCTGGCTTTCCACATTATTCTTGATTATATGAATCATTTCTGCTATTCCAAAGAAAATAGAAGGATAAATTTCCTCCAGCATATGATCAACGTTATTTTATTTTCATAAACCTGGAGTAGCCTTTATAGACCACAACTAACCTTGCTGTATAATTATTGCCAGGATAAAGAAAAAGATTGTGAAAGCCATACTTTGTAGAGGCTTCATTACCATTTAAATGGCTCGTAGTTTTCAACTGCGATTCAAAGTGAACGTGTTCTGGCAGTTAGGCCACATTTATGGCGGTCTTGTCTTGGGACCCACCAGAACCCAGCGGGGTGCTTTGTGGGCCTGTGTGAAGGTTGTCTCCATGTTTAGCTGGCATTCCATTGCATTTCCTTTAAAATTTTTCCAGGCACATTTGCAGCCAAATTCCACATAGAATTTGGAGGAATTCATTTTCCTGTTCCTTTCAGAAGCATTTATTGAGTGCCTACCACGTACCAGCCCTAGAAAATTCCAAGGTGGCTAAACTCCAGTGAGACTTGGCATTGCTTTACAGCACAGTTGCTGTCCTATCAGGGGACTTTCTGAAACCTGTTCTCGAGCTCTGAAGTTTTCAGAAAAATAGCTGGGGATGTGTGACTCTGGAACATGAATACATTAGAGCTGCATGAAACTACCTTGGAAACCAGAATCTTAATTGTTTTCTCTTTAAGTGCTATTTCAATTGGTTGTGGTCCCCTTTAATCTCATCTTATTTCAGCTAAATAAACCGGCTGTGCTAATTCAGAAGTCCCAGCATTAAAAGTCATTGTGTGTGTGTGTGTGTGTGTGTGTGTGTGTGTGTGTATGGGGGGTGGATGGTGACATCCCAGCATTAAAGGTCATTGTGTATGTGGGGGGGGGGATGGTGACATCCCACGACAGGAGGAAATTCCTAGTTGATCCCATTTTCAGAGGGGCCCATAATTGTACATGATCCCGGAAGAGCCATACCACACGTTTTATGTTTCCTTCCAAGTGATAAAAGCAGATGCATGTGGTGGGAGAAGCCGTCCTCTCACGGCCCTGCGCAGGTCTTCAGGGCTTGCTTGCTCTGGGCCCTGCGCGTACTTGCCACGCCTTGGTTCAGCCTTCAGTGCCAACAGGCGTTTTGCAGACCAGGGAGTGTCTGGGGCTCTGAAGAGGAGTTTTCCGCACGGGAGCTGCGCTTCAGGATCCTGAGCGCCTTCGCCGATCTGAGCACGCCCACTGCTGTTTCTTGCTGCTTAGGGTTGTGCTGTAAGACTTGCATCACAGAGCTATCTGTGTTTCCACTGGGTCCCTTTTTCAGTCAGAATTGATGATTATTTCATTTCTTTTGACTGTTATTAGGGTTACTGCTGTTCAGACTTACTCCTTCAGCACGAAAGCTATTCTCTATATCAAAATTAGGGTTTGCAACCAAGGGAAAATATTTCTCATAAATGTTTGTGTAGTCTCCCAGCATTTCCTGACCCACATTAGGAAGTTGTTAGCATTATTCAGTGAATCGATTTTGCTTCTGAACTTACTAAAAGTCAGGATGTGGGGAATATAAGCGAGTGATTGCTGTCTAGGTGAAATGTTGCATTTAGTGCTGTACCTTTAGAGTGAGTTTTCTTTTCCCAGGGGAAGGTTCAGCTGATACCAGAACTATTCCACGTGTTGCAGAAGACATTGCACTGCTTTTACCTTCATGTGTGGCATTACCAACAGAGACAAGGAAAGCTGGCAGAGACCCTTTTAAACAGTCCAGGGCTCTGTGACTGCATGACGGTTAGCCTTTGTGAGCACCTTGGAGGCACAAGCAGATTGAGTGTCCCCCTGGGAAGTGTGTGGAAGTAGGAACGCTTTGGGCCTCTGGCTCGACTGGATTTTGGAATGTTTGCTCATACTGGAAGCAGTGGGGGGCAGAGCCAGAGGTCTCCAGCTCAGCTCTGCTCAGCTCAGCTCTGCTCAGCTCAGCTCAGCGCAGGGTGCCGTCCTCTTGGACCAGGGCTCAGAACACCTGTCACGATGATAGGTGACGGGCTGCCCACCTCCTAGGCAGAAGTGAGAGGAGCAGTGTGTGTTTGCCCAGTCTAGTGAAGACTTCAGACCTGACAGCTCCTTCCAGATTATCAGCTTTCCGGTGCAAGAGCGGGGGTTTTACTGTTTCCTCTGAGGATGCAGCTAGGGTGAAAGGGAATGCATCGCAAGAAGCAGAGTTTGGGCCTTTTGAGGAAGACTTTTCTACACAGAAGTGGCACTTCCCCACTTCTCGGGGCCTTCTGTCTTGAGCAACTGGGAGAGCAGAGTTGAGAAGGATTTGAGGGAAGCTGGGCCACGTGCCCCCGTCTGTTTTCCTCGGGTGGTGCACAGCGCTCTTTCACTTTTTCTGTGGTGCTGGAGCCTGAAGCTCGGGCTTCATGTAAGCCAGGCAGGAGCTCTCCCTCCAAGTCGCACATCTTCCACCAGGGACACAGCGCAATGGCGTTCTTCAATTCATGTTTTCTTGCCCAAATCCTTAATTCTTATCACTGTCCCACAATTATATTTTGAATCAATCAGGTGAATATTTAATCAGCATAAATCATTATATAATAATATATGGGCCATATAGTGTCTCTTATCCACTGAATGATGCACAGTAGAATTTTCATAATCATTAATCTTATCAATGTAATCACTCACTTTCTGTATGGACAACACTGGGAAAGATCTCATACTCCAGTAATTCTAAGTAGCTGACACTGAAGAGAAGGTGGCAGTGGAAAGCAAAGTCATCTGTGGATGTTCTAAGTGCCGTACTGGTCTGGAACAGCTGTATGCATGTGGGTAGACTACATTGCTACTTCTTGTTAATTTAAAAAGCTTCATTCTTAGTACCAGATGTTTATCTCATGCTTAGTATTGAAACTATTTTTGCCTTTAAAACGTGTATGGGTTATAAAGTAAATTTATACTGTCTTAATTTTGAGACTCTAAATCTCCAAGTTACCGTAGTGAAGCCTGTTTTTATGTTAGACTTAGCCGAGTTTTTGGAATGTTCTGTAAGCTGCATTTATAGTTTACTGCTTCTTGTCCACCGCTGTAGTGCTAATGTGGTAAAAATGGTGCTCTTTTATTTTATTTTATTTTTGTGTATTAGTGCAGGGTCTATAGGATCTCACTACACAGATGGAATTTGTGGTGATCCTTCCTGGTTTTCAGCCTCCCAAGCACTGGGATTACAGGCGCGCACCACCACGCCCAGTATAAGTGCTGTCTCAGTGTACCCCGGGGGTGGGGCCGGCACCACAGGTCGGGGATTGAACCCCCAGCCCCTGCATCTGCCTAAGCAGACATTTTAATCCACTGAGTTACCTGGCTGACCCTCTTTTAATTTTTTAGACAAATTATAACTTTTCCTATTGAAAGTATGCAGAATACATAAGCAAGGTCTGTTGAAGTTTTAAAAGCAAGATGGACTTTCTGAATTCATAAAAATATAGAAACTGAATGTTAAATTTGCTCGGGCTGTTTTCTGCCCACGTGACTTCTTTTGGAGGGCGACACCATGCAGCCCTGACGAGTGCCTGTGAACTCTGAGTGTGGCTGTGTACACGAGCGTCAGACCCACACTTCCCGGGCTGCAGGGTCAGAGCAGATTCAGTCCGGCATCAAGCAGGCAGTCAGCGTTTCATGGCTGTCACAGCGTGTCCCAGTGTTCCTCAGGTTGCTCACACCGCCTTATCTTGTGTCGCAACGCAGGTGGTTGCCTCTTTGATGAGCCGTACAGCACATGTGGATACAGTCAAGCTGAGGACAACGACTTCAGCTGGGAGCAGGTGAACACCCTGGGCAGACCGACTCTGGACCCGTGGATGCCATCAGGTTTGCTTTCCACGTGCTGATCTCTTTTTCAAATCAAGCAGCACCAGCATCTTAAGAGAAATGTGTACTAGATGCTGGTGGCATGGAGGAGGGCGCTGGTCTGGGAGTGTGACAGGCAGCCCCCAGGTGACTGGCTGGCAAGGGACAGTTGAGAGGAGCAATTGCTCACGCTTAACTTCATCTCTCTGCCTTTAAAGTTTAATTGCAGTTTACTTCCTTTATCTTTGGGCCCACCTTGCTAGATTAATAGGCACTGCCCTGTTGACCCTTTCCCTGGCGGCTGGTAGGGGAGATGGATGTGCTTTCTGGCCAGTGTGTCGCACATATGAAACTGCAGTGGGAGGTCCCAAATAATGGCCTCCACCTGTCACAGATAGGGGCCATGGAGTTGACCTCAGGGGCTCACGTTGTTCCTGGGATGCCTAGAATCTTAGAAGCATTCAGAAGAAATGAATTGTGATGCCTAGGTGGTGCTTAGCGAATCTTCTGCGGGGTGGAAAACATCTTTCTCAAACACCAGCAAGAATTCAAATTGTCTTGGAAGGAAGAGCAGGAAATGGGGACTAGGGATCTCTAATCATAGCGGGGCTCGACTGTGTCCTGGACCCCTTTCCAGGCTGTGATGGAGGCTTCCCTTTACGATTGTAGTTCTGCAGGTTGATGAACTGCTCCATGGGTAAAGCATCTTATTCTGATTTGGATTTCAGGTGCAACACAGTTCATACTTTTTAATGAATATAAAGCTTTTCATTAATGCACCAAATGCAGCAGTAATTACGTTTAATAAGGAAGCTTGTGCAGGTCACTTTGAAACATAGGGAGAGTGTGGTGCTGTTCTTACTAAGCTTTGCTATGGCACCCATTGCATTCCTAGCCCTTCTTCCCACATGTAACTCCCTATAAAGTGGGCCCTCGAGGTATGACTGGCCTGTCATAATGTGGATTTTGACTGGAATTTTAATTTTAACATATGACTGTAGGCTTGAGTTATACCTGAATTCTGGCCAGTTGGATTTCCAGATGGCTTCGGACACTGATTTAACCCTTAATGGGTTCTGGAAGGAATAGTGCAGCATCCTCTTGTGTAGGGGGTTAATGGAGAAACTCTAGGCCAGTGTGTTCCTGAGGACCCTGAGATGTACCTGTAAACACAAGAGAAACTCTGAAGGCCGTGCAGAGGAGCCTAAGTCTTCGGTTGGCAGCTTGAGCTGCAAGCAGCCCTTGGAACGAATTGCAATCCTAAGTCAAGGTCCCCTGTCATTTGTAAGAAAAGAGTCCGAGCACTGTAGCTTTGCTATCTTTTGGGAAGGTACTAGATTTAGTCCTGGGGTAGTAGATTTGGTCCTGGTAGGAGGGCTTCACAAAACACACTTGTTTTATGGTCTTCTTATAGGAAGAGGACCTGTGATTTTTTTCCTTCTTGCAGTGCTAAGGATTGGAACTAGGCCCTGGTGCCTGGCAGACAAGGACTCTGCCATGAGCCAGATCCGCAGCCGTCAGATTTGTAATTTTTCACATCAGGTAGTTGATTTCATCATTGTAGTCCTTGAGATAAAAGCCTGATTTGGAAAAATTCACTTTGGAAGACAAGCGTGAATACTGCAGAATCTTAAGCCTCTGCAGATTCAATTTTTAATCACAACATGCCCCACCTCCCTTGAACGACATCAGAGCGATCTTTCTGGGCCCCATCTTGTCCTTCTCTTCTTCCCCTGTCTCTGGCTGTGCCATCCACTCTGAGGCAGAGAGCGTGACTTCCCGGTGTAGACCAGGCTATCACAAAATGTGGTGAGGACCAGTCCCCAAACTCGCAGCCTTGGCAGGCCTTCTGCCTGGGGAAATTTCAGCATTCCACTTTATTCAGTTTCTGTTGATCAGCTGATGGCTAAAGCAAGTTCTCTAGATGTTTTATCCTCTACCATTTTTGTCAGCTCCAGCTAATTTCTGCTGGTCACAAAAAATGAGCCCTGCACCCTGACCAGTGGCTTCCCGGATGGTGGGACTCATTGCCTGGACATGGGGTGCTTTGGGTGAGGGTGGCAGCATGGAGGGAGGGAGGGGCTGGTGCCCTCTTCGTCCCTCTGCCCATGCGGGTGTGGGGGTGTGGGTGAGCATTTGAAACATTGATCCCATTTGATTTTTGCCGTGACGTAGACTCCCAAATACTGGTACTTCTTTCCGCTATTCACTTCCCACACTGTAGTCACTGTAATGACTGGGAGAGAAAGGGCTGTAAGAAGGTTGTGTCTCTCTAGGAACTTACCCACATGGGAAGAAAAGCTACAGCAGCGTATGTTACTAAACAATGTGCAGCTGTACGGAAGGCATGTGCGGCATCTGGAAGCCCCAGCAGAAGCCCCGTGTGCGGTGAGAGGAGGTGGGCCTGTGTCTGCTGGGTGCCCGCGTAGCCGAAGGAGAAGCTACGTCCTCCATGCCACGTTGCCAGCAGTGAGCGCCATCGCTTGTGCATCCGCGTCCGTGGCTGAGCGCCCCTCATTGTGCAAATGTGAACTTAGAAATCAGTCCAAATCTGAATTTTGGGTTTTGATTTAGAGTCTCCTGACAAGGCCACGATGCTTCATGAGGTATCTGTAGATATCCCAGAATGCACGAGCATCGGAACCCGCAAGTTTTTGTGGACCCCGGTGTTTCCGAGAAGAGCGACGCTTCCTGCCTGCCCTGTGCCGAGAGATGTGTGAGGATTTTAGGGCTGAGTGGCTATGTAAGGGCAGCCCTGTGTTTGAAGTGCTGATTGGTTTCGGAGTGTTTTCTCCTGCTCTCTGCCTTCTTATCCCCTCTTCCTTGTCCATTGATAGGTGCATCGTGACTGACTCCTTTAGAAAACACATTCTAAGGCCCTTGCTCTCCTGCAAAGCAAGCTGGGCCTTGAGTTTCTCAGAGTAGGTGGGTGGTGAGATCAGTGAGCCCCCGTGGCTCTGTGTGGGTCCGTGTGCTTAAACTTTCATTTCCAGTAGAAAGTGGGGACTCCCTCACTTGTGTGTCCTCCAAGTGTGGACCATGAGCTGGCAGTCAGCATCCTGCAGGCTGCAGCCAGTCTGCCACCAGTTTTGTGTGGCTTGCAAGCTGCTAATGGTGCTGAGGTTTGTAAAGGATGGAAAAAATGTACACCTTTTGTGACCTGCAAAATTCCGCAGTTTTCTGGGTGCACAGCCATGCCCACGTGCTCAGGCCTGAATTCAGGCTGTGAGAGCCCTTGAGACCTGAGTAGGGGAGCGGAGGGAGAGTTCGGAGCCCACCAAAGGCACTCTGGTGATGGCTGTAGCTCTGTGTTGAGGAATTTGGGACCTGTCCTACCCCGTTTTGACATCAGCCAAACGTCACTGTGTGGGACTCTTGTACTGCTTTAAATTATTACAAAATGAATAAGAGTGCCTTTCCATACTTCCCTTGATTTTCCAAACACTGAGCTGTCAAAATCAAAGCAGATAAACAAGATTAGGAATTTTCTCTTGCTCTGACGCTTGTGCCTACCGAAAGCACTGAGCTTCTCTTCTCGCTCGGTGCCCAGTCTGCGCTGCACCACTGTGGTTCTTAGCAAGGGGCTCAAGGGAGGAATGTAAAAATGTTGATGGAGACCGAAGTTCTCGCCCTAAATTTTAACTTTTTACCTTGTCCATGCCTGTTTTGAAGTCAGTGTTGCAGTGCTTTAAATCAAATGCTTCAGAATTTTTTTTCTGTATTTTCACGTATGAGGTTATTTTTAACCACATTAAAAAAAAATTAAATACACTCTGGAGCTTTTGATAAGCCGAACTGATAGCTACTCATAGGGAGTGATCTTAGCTCTGAATATGCATATTTAGGACAAATAAATGCCAAATGCCACTGAAATGTTTACATTGACAGTCCTCATTTATGTAACAGCAGACTAGACTTCTGCACCCAGTAATGAACTGTAACAACTTTTCCAACCATGAAACTATTCTAAGCCAGCTGATCTCCATCTCTCTGGCCCTCTCTGCCTCCCTCCTTCCTTTCCGTTTTTCCCCAGGACCTTCACAATGAATTAAATTTTTAGTCTGTTTTTTTTTAAATTTATTTTGAGCAAGTGAGGGTCTTGCTCAGTTACTAAATTGCCCAAGCTGGGATTGAACTTGCAGCCCTCCTGCCTTATCTTCCCAGAGAGCTGGTGGTGTAGGTAAGAATGACCATGCTGGGTTCCTAGTCTGTTTTTCATTGGCAAGTAAGTGTGCAATTCACTTCATATCAACTGATTTTCTCCATTAGCAGAAGGGAAAATTTATTAGTGTCCTCATAAAGGTCACTAGCCCGAGCACTGAAACCTGCTTTAAGAACCTAAAGACTAAACGAAGCTCTGTGTTGGCATGGCTGTGTTACCCCTGTGGACACTACAGCAAGTTGTGTAACTGTCGCACGGCCTGTGTACTGATTACAGAACGTTGTACGGTATGAGAAAATCTGCCTGCTCTGACAGTGCCTGCAGGAGTTACAGTACCTGGCTGGCTAACATTTGCCTCTCTCTACTCCCATTCTATAAATTGATTTTAAAAACGTTCCACAGTTTTTGCAAAAAAAGGCAACCCTATTTTATGAAAAAGAAAATAAACTAAGGAATAAACTTGTCCATAATCTTAGAAATGTAAAGGTAGCTTATATCGTAGCTATTTGGTATTGATGGAGTCGATATTGCTGTGCCACATCGTCGTTCTAGGCTCTCAGAGCTGTGGAAAGAAGGCCATAAAGTGAAGCCAGGTCTGCGTGCTGCAGCACGCGTTTCCTCAGCTCCGTGCAGGCGGCCTGGCTGGGACGCTCTCGTGTCTTGCGTTACCTCTTGGGAGTGACGCATTGCCGTCTTCTGGCCATGCTGTGACTCAGGCTTGAGTCATGTCCCCAGGTGCCGCAGGAGAGATGGAGGCAAAAGTGCCGGGCAGCTCGGCCCTGCACACACTCGTGTGAGGCTGCGATGACCTGGAAGATAGAAAAATGCCTGCATAGGTTTGTGTCGCACCAACTCTGCACTTGGGAAAGAGGACAGACTGACACACACAGTAATCGAGGTCTTCTCTCCGGCACGCTCATCACGCATACTCTCCTCGCGCTCGGGAAGGCTTCCCTATTTGTTCCCGCTTCAGGGCTCTTGCAGGCTTCGGTGAGTGATGACGAGAAGACGACTGAGCTTGAAACGCGTTGTTTTCCCGCCGTAAACTTCAGCATGTATCCAGCGAGAAACATTTTTGGCACAGAATATCCAGACAGTTGTCTAATTATCTCATTCATTCTTCAGTCAGTCAACATTCTGCAAATATTTATTAAACACCTGCGATGTGCCAGGCATTGCTATAGATGCTGGGATGCCTGCTGAGGTTGCCTTCCCTGCACCTTCCTCCACACCGGAGCGAGTAGGCTGCTCCTGCCTGGGTGAGAGAGCTTGTGGTGCAAACCGTGTTAGCCCTCATCTGTTAATGAGGTCGCGAATACTTAAAAGGTAATCCACTATGGGGTTCATCAGACTTAGCAAACAAAAGCTTCACATTCAACTTTCCTATCTGCGTTTCCCTTAAAACAGTCAAACAAACCTAGAGCAAAGGTAAGAACAGGCCTAAATCACGAGCAGTCGGCTGTGCAGCACGCTGAGCTCAGGCTGTCTCCCGAAAAGGCAAATCCATGCACAGAACCGCACTCAGCCCTCGCCGGACTCGGCTGCTTTGCTTTAGATCATTCAGTCCTCGGTGATGCTGAGAGATCAGGCGGCAGTGTCAGTGCTTTACACTATCAACGACTGACGTTCAAAGAAATAAGACTTGACCTGGGCGTAGCAGTGAGAAAGACACCCCGCCCGCTGTCCCAAGCTCCGTGGGTGCGTGGCCTTCTCATGTGCTCCTGGGCAGGGCCAGTCTCCTCGCTGGCGCAGTATCAGCACTATGGGCTGTGCTCTGCTTCCGCAGGTTCCACGTGTATCCACTGGACTCTCCCGCTATGTGAGGTCCTTGCTGAGCTCGCACAGGCCGTATCCTTGCTGTCACTCCCTCTCCCGTGCAGTCATTGCAAGTCACCTGCGATGGCTGCAAGTGCACAGAAGGACGAGGTGCCTGTTTTGTGAATGACTGCCAGGAGCTTGCCCAAGGGGCTGGACTGCAGCAGCAGATCTGGGTGTCCTCCTGGTTGTACTCGGGGAGGGGTGAGCAGCCGAGCCAGAGCCAGCAGGGTGAAGGCCGCCCACCATGGAGGTGTCAGAGACACGTCACGGTACAGCCATCAGCCCTCGGGGTCTGCATCTCGTGTGGGGTTCTCCCCATTTAAAGAGTTGTAAGGAAAGGTGCGGAACTCAGAACTCGGCATTTTCACCACCTTCCAGGGCAGTTCACCGACCACGGTGGCTCTGCTGTGGGAGCACCAGCATCCAGCTGTCACATACCTGTCCCTTTGCCGGGGAAGCCCTGTGCCTTGAAGTCCCAGCCCCGCTCCCTGGGTCTGACCCTGGCCAGCCACGATTCTGTTTTCCTTCCCTGGAACTTGCCCACCCCGAATCACCTCATGTGAGTGGACTCATACGGTGCTGTCCCCACGTGACTGCAGCGCTTTTGTTCGTCACGTGCAAAGATGAAGGACGTCAGTCAGCTGTAACTTCGAAGGCTCTCTTGGGGCACCGCCAGCCATTGCATCAGCCATGAGGACTTACTTCACTGGTTTGGAAGTGGTGTTCAACAAATGTATTCTGTAAACTTCTTTGAAATTCCTGACGTGGCTGGTTGGAAACTTACAAAAAGTAATGACTAGCTGTATTTTACGTATCTGCTCGAAGTATACAAATTGGTCTTTGGGTATAAAAGAATTTTGAATAGTTTTTGTTTCATTTCCTGTAAAATTGTACAAGATGGGGGCCGGGGAGATGGCTCAGTAGGATAAGCGCTTCCCCAGCAAGCGCAAGGGTCTGAGTTCAATCCTCAGAAAAAAAAAAAAAAAAAAAAAAAAAGTTAAAATTGTACGAGATGACACTGTAAGAGTCATGTAAAGTCAGGCAATAGAATAAACGGGGGATCACAGCAGATGCCGCAGGTCTCTTACGGAGGAGAGAATGCGGAGGTTTCTGAGGCGAGCGCCAGAGCAGAGGGGCGATGGAGCAGTAGTTACACCTGTCCTCAGGGTGCTACCCTGGCTTTGCTCTGTACTCATGCCTCCCTCAGGTGTGTGGGCTGGGCTTCACTGTGCAAGATGCCGGCAGGAAGTAGGCTGCTTGGGCAACCAAGGACAGGGACTCGAAACCCAGGGACAACGCCTCGGTCTTCTGAGCACTCATTTCTTTCAGAACTGTAGAGTGCATGATGCATGGGGGTGGGGCCACTAGGAAAATAGTATCTAAAGACTGAACAGCTCCAGGTCCAGGGTCCCCATGCCTCCTGTGTCCAGGGATGCTGCTGGGGCTTGGGAGCTTTGGGGTCAGGTTGGTGCTATACCAGCTGGTGGATCCCAGCCCCGTCCTTCTGTATCTCATAGTCTCTTTGAGTGGTCCCAGGAAGCCCCCAAAAGGCTGTCAGTGCTTTCTGTGATCGATGAACCAAATAGTTGAATACATGGGATAAGGGGTAATGGCCTCTGGTGGCAGCTGCTGGCAAGTTGGGCCAGGAGGTCTCCCAGGAGAGGGCACAGGGGCCTGAGGGTGAGGCTGGAGCAGGAGAATGGTTAGACAGAAGCACACTGAGGCAGAGTGCAGGTAATTTGCAGAGCCACCGGCAGTGCCCAAGGGACAGAGAAGCCATGCAAGGCTGGGGCAGGTTGTGGGAGCTGGGCCGAGCCCCTGCAGGGCTGGGAGTCAGGCTGATCCTACTGCTGCTTTCTGGCAAAGAGAGCAGAAAAGAAGATCTTAGGACACACAAGGAGTTGGATTTCAAAGTTTACATAAGAGTATATGAGGGAAAGATGTAATAAGCAAATTTGATGAGTAAGCAAGTATCAGAAAAGCAGGTGAGTGTCCGAGGATGCCCAGCTGGCCTTGTTTTTAGAGAGTGCATGCTGCAGCTCAAGAGTAAGAATGTGGATGTCTGTGCATGAACATGAAGGAGCAGGCAGGTGTTTTCAGGAGCCTCAGCAGGCATGCCAGTGCTCTGGACTGCACTAGAGATTATAACGTCTAGACCAAGTGTTCAAAGGCCAACATTACACCCTTTTCAACTGTCCTGCACTCTTATTATTACTTTTTTTTCATTTGTGTATTTGGTACAAGGTCTCACTTTGCAGATCAGCCTGGTGGTGATCCTCCTGTTTTTAGCTTCCCCAGCGCTGGGAATACAGGTGTGCACCACCACGCCCGGACTTGGTCAGGCACTCAGTGCACCCCAGGGGCGGGGCTGGCACGGCATGGAGGACCCAGAATCGAGCCTTGGTCCCTGCACTTTCTGAAGCAGTCGCTTAGTCTGCTCAGCTATCTTGTCAGCCTTTCCCTGGCTCTTGAATCCAAGCAAAATAAGCAATATAAATGTGGGGAACGAAAGATAGACTATTGGGGTGTTCTGACTCCTGGCCAGAGCGATTTTTATCTCCTGATTCACTCTAGGCAAATGGCTGCACTGTCAGATTGCATTGAACATTTTTTTCTATTTCAGAGGCCCCTGTTGCACCACAGCCTGTGGTGCTGAGCCTTTCCCGATGCTCTTGGAGCCTGTGGGCTTGTGTAACACTGGTGTGTAGTGACTACCTTCAGGGGTACAATTTTAGGACTTCCTAAAATAGGACAAATACTTCAGGCTGTGATGTTATGCCTCAGTGGATGGCCCAAGTGTAAAGATCTTTGTCCTGTTGGAAGGTATTTAGGTGGTTAACTGGAGCTTAGTAAGAAGGCATGTGAGGAGTTATTAAATTTTATTTTTAGACACTTTCTTGCACGCATTTATATTCTGTCCATCACATAGGGCTGAGTTCAGAAAAAACTCACGTGGGATCTTGGCAAATGCCCGTGAACAATTGTGCAGATCGTTACTTTAAATAAGTGGACTGTAATGCCTAGTTAACCAATACTTTATCGTACGCGCTTGTGACAGATTATAACTTAATGAGATATTTCAAAGTTAAGTGGTTGAGAGAGAAGTAAATATGGCTATTTAATTAATTGTCTGCTGGACAGTCACAGTGCTGTATCTCACAGGCGGACAGGGAAGCAACAATCCTGTAGATCGCAGTGTTGTCCGGCCCCGGGATGGGCGGTGCGGTGGTGCAGCAGTGGTCCTGGGAATGGGCTTTAAATTCCTCAACATAAGGTTGTTTCTGAATTGTAAGATTGACCTCGTTCCTCCTAAGGAACTTGGAACCAGTGTATTCCAGATTTCGCTACTCATAGCACATGTATAAAATATTGAAATCCCTGCCGCAAGACATAGGCTGGAATTGATCCAGTGCTTTTTAAAGTAAATGTATGTAAGTGGGGCTTGTGGACGTCATCCCAGGAAAGCGCGGAGTCCTCGTGTGTCCGTGCTCGCCACAATGCTTGCTCTTCCCCATCTCTGTCAGCGATGGCACATCCTGGTCAGCGCACACCTTGGGCAGTGGAGGCCTCTCCCTGGCTGTGTCCTGAAAATGACATGTCCCTCCCTTCCTAACCGTGGTCCTGCCTTGCAGTCAAGTGACAGGGGGCAATTTGCCAGTAGGTCAGCAACTGAGCCCATGACAATTGACCTTTCTGGCACTGCAATCAATGTTCGTTATTTGGAAAACAAAATGATACAGTGTGCAGTTTTTGGCAGGGAGGTCGTTGGGTCTTTCTGCTGTGACATCTGAATTTGTTACGTGGGCCGGGTGAGTAGGTTCAGACAGGAATATTAATTTATTTGAATTGATCCTGGCCTTGCTCTTATAAAAAGGTGTGAGGTACTTCTTGGTGGCTTGAATTATGAGAAATAATGGGTTTTACATGCTGGTCAAACCAAGGCTCTCTGAGTACCCATTTCACACAAAGACAGCTGATTCTAGCTCAAAAAGATTCACTAAAATGTAGTTTCTTTACACTGGCTATTTCTCGACAGTTTTTTTGTTGGGGGGAGTCCAAGTTGAAGCGACTGTGCATGTGGAATGGAATTGTGTCCCTGCACATTGGCACTAACGTGTACTGTGAGGATCTGACATTGAATCGGCTCTGCTTCTGGAAGAGGCTGGGCAAGGGTAAGCTGGCACCTAATGGCCCTCGTGGCAGTACGTGACGCTGGGTAGCAGCCTCCAGTCTGCACCCATGTACCCCTGTGAACATGGGGATGGTGCATCTGGGGGGCCTGTGACTTCCACATGGAAGCACCACCATGGCGGGTGAAGCATACAGGGATGGCGTGCCTGACTTTTGGGGAGACCTGAGTGCTCTCTGCACTTCCTCCCTGCTTTAGTGACCTGGGAGCCCTGCAATGCTTTGGCGTAGGACCTGGCTGTGGCTGGGTGTCCCTCTAAGACTCATGGCAGAGTCCATCCAGTTTCCGGCACCCATGGCACTCCCAAGGTGGCTGCTTCCAGGGCTGCTGGAAAGTTTAAGGGGTCTGTGAATTCCCTGGCTGTGTGGGGAACCATGATGGGGTGCATGACCTGGACAGAATGGGCTGAGCAGACAGGGGCCCGGCGGTTGCCCTCTGCTCAGTTACGCCTCAGCATGGAGGTGGTCACTGGCTATGGGCCCCAGCCCCTGGCTGTCCCAGCTCCTGCACCGTGGAAATAATTTTCTCTATAAGCTTCCAGCTCTGCTGTTCTGTAGAACTTGGACCAAGAGAGTTCCTGCATGAAGTAGGTGTGCAGGTGACTTCCCAGGCTGCCCACACTCTCCCTCTGGCCCCAGTGAGAAGAAATCTTCCCCCCATTAGGTTCCTGAGGGTGCAGGCTCTTTGGTCTCAGGACCCTTCGGGGATGCGGCTCAAGGCAGAGATCCTGGCTTCATCCCCAGAACTTCTGAGAAGAGAGAAAAAGTTTTAGACTCTTCAATAAAACTTTTGTTCATGTGGGTCATATCAACTGATACTTTCAAGATTGGAAATTAAAACTGAGAAGTTTTGAAAACCCAAGAGTTCATAAGCATCCATTCCACCAGCAGCTGAGAATGAGATGAGAATAATAAAGTGAAATAATTTGTTATATTATTATTAAAGTTTTGATCAGTTTTGTGCTTATAACCTCCCTAGGATCAGACTTCAGGGCTCCCTGGAGGACACTTCAAGAACTACTAAGTTTAGGCCCTCATAAGCATGTCACCTTGGTGATGATAGCTGGAGGCGTAGAGGAAAATAGAGCAGGGAAATCCCTTTAAGATGTTATCATTTATATTTTTCTGTTTGAATACAATATTATTCCTATTAGTGAGAGGTAGTCTCTCTTTATACTAAAAAACACCCATTCCACTACAGCAGCACATGAAGTAATACACACAAAATGACACTGACTAATTCCACATAACTGCATGTGAGTATTATTAATTCTCTGAAGATTGGGTTTGTGAAATCTTGTGCTGTACAAAAATTTGAAAGTAGGATTAATATTCATGTACTTGAAATTGAGTTTAGAATTTCTGAGGGGTGGAGGGTGGGATAAAGTGAATTATTCAAGCTTACATTTGAGTGAGCCCATCTGAATTGATTCAGCGCTGCTGCTTCAGAGCTTTGGAGCTGTGGAACTGTCATGCGTGTTGGCATGATGGAATCATTTCAGCTCCTTTTATTATGAAATGTGGAATGACAAAACGCTGTAACACTGACTAAACACCTTTCAGGGAGACGCAGGGACAGCGCGTGATGGAAATTACTTAGAATCGATATCACCGCAGAAGTGAATTTGCACTGCACCTCTCCCAGCAATAGGCTGATTATGGGCGGTAGCGTGCTCATTTCCAAAGAGGAAGACATGCACGCCAACAGGGCTTGCTAATGTTTAGAAAGCATGATAGCTGAACATTGTCTGAATTTTATGTTAATGTAGCTGCAGAAAGTTTCCCAGGGGACTCTGGCGATCTTTATTGATTTGTCCAGCTATTATGGTTAATGTTTAAGCTTGAGAACGAAGGAAGAAGTGGCTACCTTTCCAATGCTGTGACTGCTTTTTTAAAAGTAAATACTCAGGAAGCACCTACCCTGGCCAGGCCCTGTACCTGCATCCTATGAGACAAAGAGTTCTTGGAGGACTTCCAGCCTTCTCAGGCTGGCGCTGGAGGCTGTTGCTGGATTGGACAGAGGACCAAGTGTTACAGCACAGCCGGGAACTGGCGGTGAGAAAAAAATAAGTTCATGGTGTGGCCTGGGCTTGTAGGGATGAACGTAGTTGATGTCTGCCCACGGCGGGAGCCTGGGGGCCTGGGGCTGGCTTCAACCAGGGCTTGCTGGCTGGAGGCCTGAGCAGTAGAGGCCGCGTGAACTAGGCTGGCCTAAGACTCTCTTGAGGTCAGGCAAGCCGGGGTGGCTGCCTGCTGTTGCTTGGCACTGATATCCAGCCGTCACGTGATGCTGAAGGCTCATCATTGTCCTTCTCAAGGGCAGCAGAGGTGTCGCCCTCTCAGAGAGACTGGGTATCTCCAGCAAGTGTCTCTGTGGCTTCATCCATTGCTGACCTTGGCACAGAGGGGAAAGAGCAGGCTGTTTCTTTGCAGGCTTTCTGCAATGAAAGTTAGAGCTGTGGCTGGTGTGAGCAGCCCCACCGCCCTACTCCTGGCGTTGGGTAGCATTGTCTTTTCTTAATTTCTGCTAATAGATTTTGGGTAAGTGGGAAGCCTGATTTTGGTTTCTACCCTGAGTGGGTCCTGTATCCCCCAGAAGAAAAACACATGACGTCCCGGCTCTGTCACTGGAGCTACCGTTGACTGCCCCGGGTATCCTGCTTGGCTCCCCTTAGGAATGGGCAAACACTTGTGCCCTCCACCCTTCTCTCCCTGTCTCCTTTTGGCTGCACAGTCTTACTTATTCTTGCATTGCATAAGCGCTCTGTCCTTGCTGACCTTCCGCACTAGATAGAAACAACATTGTCCTTAATGACCTGTCCACAGCACAGAGCCCTCTGAGCTCCAGCGCGCCACATGGAAGTCCCATGGGAGCCTTCACAGGCCGCATCCTGCCCGGGCATTGGTTCAGAGTGAATCCCAGAGGTCCGATCTGTTTGTAGGCAGCAAAGTAAATGTTGGTGTGCTTTAAGGCTCCATGTAGGGAGCAGAGAGAGGCTCTCCTCACTGGCCCCACTGCAGCTCTTCTTGCAGAGAAAAAGGGATTTTAAAGCGTTTAGTTCCAAGGAGGTCTTTCGATCCATGTGAATTCTTTTGTTCCTCTTGGTTCCCTGATATTTAATTCAAGTGCATTAAAGAGTGCTCTAAGATCCCACCTTTGACCACCCAGGAAAATGTGTCAGTAATAACAGTAGTTATGAAGCCCTTTAGCCGCACCATCGGTTGGACTTGGTGCTCGTTTTTGCTGTTTATACCAGTCACCCAGGAAGAATTAGTGGTTTTCAGATTCTTAAAGTTTCAAAGGACAGAGAGCCACCATTCTGAGGTAATTCATGAGAGTAGCAGCCAGCTCGTCAATGTTGGACAGGAATGTTGGTTAACAAATAACTAAATGCACACAAAACAAATTGTAACCAGGGGGATTACACTTTATGGGAGCTTGCAGTTTGTCTTTTTTTTTTTTTTATTATAAGGCTTTCTATACAATTTGAAGGCTCAGTTTACAGATGTGCTGTGTTCCAGGTTAAATCGTGAATTGCATTCTTGCCAGACATTTTCATTTAGCTTCTAAGTCTTCATAAAAGCAGATGAAAGGTTGATTCCATAAATGCTTCCAGATCCAGGAGCTGTAGCTCAGTAGCAGAGCACTTGCCTAGCACGCCCAAGGTTCACCCCCCAGTTCATAAAATAATGTTTTGAGAATTAACTTTATGGTGCTTTAATATGAATGAAAGTCAGTGAAGATTAATCCATAACTATTAGAGCTTAGACAACGAGATCCTGCCCTAAGCTATATGTTATTAAACCAGACCCTAAGATTTCTATAAAATATTCACTTACCTTAACTCTAATAATTTCCCAGATATAGTAAAGATAGATGAGCATGAATTGCTACTTAATTCAGTAAAGCAAATATCATTGAATAAATGTCAGCTTTTCCAGAGAAATCACTGCATCTGACCTCTCTGGATAAGATATTTATCAAAAAATCAATACTGAAAGTAAACAGATTTTTAATGTCCCTGAAGGATCTTCCTAATAAACCAAATGCCAGCCCATAATTTAGAGCTACTGATACCAGTAGGTATTTATAGATGACATCATCATAATTTTGTAGGTTATTCCTTATCGTGAGCGTGTGTGCTGCATCTAACTCAATTTTCACCTTGGGCTTGGAGCAGTGATTTACTGTGGAAGCAAATACCAAGTATTCTGGCTCCTCTTTCCAGGAATTCATTCTCAGAGGGTACAGCGCCCTGAGTCTGCGGGCTCCTCTCCCCCTCTGTCTTCCCTTCCTCTTCCCTCCCCTCCCTCCTCTCCCCGTCCCTTCCCTTCCCTTCCTGCTGTGTGGCTCTGCTCCCTGCTGGGTGGTCTTCCTTCTCTCCTCTTGTGAAAACATCTGTGCTCAGCTTGCTTGGACTCAGATCTCTTTCTGCAGGCCTGTAATTCTCAAACTTTTTAAATCCACTGATTATATGATGGGTAAAGAATTTTAAGAAGTCAATCACAAATTTTAAAATAATTTTTGAAAAGTGATATTTTTAAACTGATAAAAATAAAATGGTTTCTTACCAGTAAGGGAATTTTTTTTGTTGTACTGGGGATCGAATATAGGGTCTGAAGCCTGCTAGGGGTGTATTCTCCTGCCAGCTCTATTTCCAGCTCTTTAACAAAAAAATTTACTTTGAGAGAGGTTCTCACTAAGCTGCCTGGGCTGTCCCAGCCTCCCAAGTAACTGGGATTACTGGTATATGCTCCTGTGCCGGCTGATTACATGTAAGGGATGTGAATTGTCAAGCTTCTATTAATCGGCCTTTACGGCATCTTCCTGCACACGGTATAAAGCCAAAATTGAGAAATGTCCTGTATTTGTAAACTGGAAATTTGTATGTTCCAGCATGGAGAGAAGGGAGTCTCAGACCACAGTTTGGTTGCATTCACTCTTTAATTAGGCTTTGTAATTAATTCTAACAGTAAGATAGCTCTTAGCATGTTCCTTAGGAGCTTCCTGACCTAAGTACCTCCTTTTATATGACTACAACCACATTCCAGTTACTTCTGCAAGCCTCAGATATCTTCATTTGCAAACGGAGAGAACATGATGTCTCATGTCATAATATTATAAGACAAACATGAGAAGACGTGTACAGCGTTGAGGACAAAGTCTGGTCCGCAATTCGATCTGATGCTTTAGTATATGGACTGTATTTTAAGTGTAGTTCAAAATCAGGAGCATTTTACTTCAGTTTTCTCTTACAAGTTTTGTGTTCTAAATGACACTGAGGTCCAGGATCCATAACCGAGTTAATTATCACATATGGTGTGAGGTCAGGATCTAAGTTCATTTGTTTGTTTTGCAAGTGGGTGTCCAGTAATTAGAGCCTCACTTATTGAAAACACCATCTATCGAGGAGAAACTGTATTATACTCACTCCACAACGTGGTGAAGCCCCAGCCTCCAAAGCGTAACTGTATTCAGAGAAGATCTGGAAAGAGCTGGCTAAGTTAGAATGAAGCCCTTGGGTCCGGGCTTACTCGACGTGGCCATGTCTTCCTAAGAGGAGGAAGAATCCCCAGGGAGACATGCCCACGGGGAAAGGCCGTGCGTGACCCAGTGAGGAGGGGCCTTGTGAGAAATGATGCCTGCGAGCTCCTGACCTCTAACTCCCAGTAGTCAGCACCACGAGAAAACCTATTTCTTCCTCTATGAGTGGGGTGTTAACGGCATAGTGATTTGCCTAAAACGTGGTCATTCCCCTGCCATCCCTGTTGTCTTATTTAGCAGTGAGCGGGGGTTTTAAGAGACTAACCTCCACCGGTGTTGCTGAGGGATGGGGCGGTGGGGCTCACGACCAAGCCCCGAGCCTCGCACTTGGCGCTTTGGGCACTGTCCCCAAGAGGCTGACCTGCAGACACAAGAGACTGACAGTGAAATTTGCGCGCCATGCGGCCACGCCTGTGCCTCGCCGCTGGAATGTGCGGCTTCGAGGGCCACGAGTTAGTACTTTGATTTTCCCTGTTGTGGACGGCGTGGCCGTGTTGCAGGGCCGTGGTTGACGGCCTAAAGTGCGAATATGCTGGACGTTGAAAATATCGCCAGCGAGCAAGCCTGTCTTGGCATCTCTTCACTTTTTAATGTGCCAGAGACCTCAGAATTACATCGCATGGCGCACTCTGACCCTGCGCTGGCCCCGCCAGCTGTTCCCGGGGAATACATCAGAATGGGGAGCAGCGCTGATCTCCCTGGATGGAATTCAGGCCAGAACGCCAGTCGCACTGATACCACAGGGCCCGTCCCAGGCTCTGCCATGCCTGTACAGCCACCCTCAGTGCACTGGAAAGTGCTTTCCTGGCAAAAGACTAAGCTGTAGAGTAGTCTCCCTGGGACCTTTGGGTGCACTGACAGCTCGTCACTGACCACACTCAGAGGTTTATCTACTGGCCAGTATTTTGGGTAGCAGTTGTTCTCCATCCGGTGCCTTTGCCTTTCTGCTGCTCTTGTTTTGGTGTTAGACTGGTGGCCTGTAGCGACATTTGGTGTGGGAACCTGCATGCAGACTCCTCTGAGTCCTCTGAGCGTTATAATGTGGTTCATCAACCTTGCAGCTGGTTTTAAGAGCTTCTCAAAATGTGATTTGTAATTTTTTTCCCTGTCGAAAGGGCAATTTTCAATGGTGCCTCTGTAATTCAAGGTTCTTCTTTTTCTTTGCTGGCAGCATTTATTAGATGGGTATAGGAAATTAGCATTCGTGTTGTAGAGAAACCTCGTAGGGATCTCCAGAGATGCTCCGGGCAGGCTCTTCATGATACGAGCATTTATGAAAATTGCATGATGACCCGCTTCCTGAGGACTTGAGGCCGATGCTTCGTGGGTCAGGTTGCAGTGGTCGTGGGGTCCTTAGGACCTATCTAGCGTCCTGTGTTTTTCGCCAGATTTGGGATCACGTCATTCCTCTAGGCTCTCTTGCACCTGCTCCTTCTAACTTGCACTGTATGCTGGCTTGGCAGGCTCTGCTCACCCACATGTTTTTATTTTGAACTATGAGGTTCATCACCATTTGTTTAATGAAAATTATGTTTTCATTTTAATCCACCATTTTGGAAGCATGAATTCATTTTGGTGAATTGAGGTCAAAATACCATACAACAGCAAGATCATAAAGACTAAACACAAGTGAGCCATAACAGGCATATGGAGTGGGTTAGTGGCCTGTGGAGAGGAGCGGGTCAGTGCTTGTGTATGGTGGGGGTCCCTTGTCCTCACTCAGGTTGGAAGCAGCACTGCTGTCACATGGCAGCCCCTCAGCCTTGCGTTTTAAGCAAATGAAACATGTACAAGCATAACTTAAGATGAATCCGAAAGGATCGCATGAGTGCGTATCTAGCTCCTGTGGGCAGTAAGCTGTGGGCACACTTGTCACCTTTCTTTGCTCCCATCTCAGCCAGAAGGCGGATAATTGTTTCCCCTAGTGGGTACTGGCAGGGAACAACATTGTCACCCACCCAAAGCAGCATCCCTGATGCTCTGGGCTGTTCCCAGGAGCAGGCGTAGGGTCCACTGAAGCCCTTGCCCCTTCCGAGGTTATTTTATTTCAGTGGCCCCTACAGTTCTGGATATTGTTATTGGCCCCCAGGCAAATCACTGGGTTCAGGTGCAGACAGATGCAGCCAGTGGGTCTTCTGGTGTCTGTCACTCAGGACGATCCTTGTCACACGACGCGCTGGGCTTCGAGCTCAGGCCCTGAGGGTGCTTTGTTGTCATTTTGTTCTGCATTATGGTTTGGATCTAAGTGTGTTCAGAAGGTGGTTGGATCAGCGGGGCTGTATCACTGGCCTGTAGATGGGAGACCTGGTTGGAAGAGACAGTCCCTGAGGACCTGAAGTAGAGGGCGTCCTCTCCCTCCTGGCTCCCTCCCTTCTCTCGCTGCTTCCTGTCCACCATGCCATGAGCAGGTCTCCACAAGGCCCCCGAGCCATGCCATCCTGACTGGGAGCTAGCTGATTGCACCGGAGTAAACCTCCCTTCCTTCAAGGTGTGTATGTTAGGTGTTTTGTTCCTGAAATGAGGGAAGTGACTGAGACACCCTGGGCGTGTGGTTGCGACACCTCTACCAGGGGCCCGACACAGTGTCGTGACAGGATGGCTGTGAGCATGCTAATTGTTCTTGTGTTTCGTCTCTGATCTGTGTGCTAGTGCAGTGACTTCGGCTGCTCTTCCAGTGCCACCCCACCTGTGGGCTGCTTTGTCAGCCACCCACTGGGGATCACGAAACAGAATGAAATGCGTTGCTGTGCCAAGTGTCAAGGACAGAATTTCCTCTGTCATTTGTCTGCCCTCAGTTACGGGCTCTCCAGGGAACCCCCTGCAGCTGTGGGGCTGGGCTTCCATCGGTGCACGTGGCCCCTACTGTCGTGGTCTGCTTGCCATTGGCTGTCTCCACCTGCCTCCAACTGCCTTGCCACTCAAGGTGCAATGTACCTGTGAGCCTCAGCCTGCCTGCTGGGTCAGCCGGATGTTCCTCTCGGTTCTCTTCGCTCTGCGCTCTGCGGGCTTCTGCAGGCTTCTGTGGGGCCGATTTAATTCTGTTACAATTAATGCCCCCAGGACTGAAGCCAGCCCTCTCTAGAGTCAGTGCTCCTCCACCCAGGGTAGCCTCATCCGGGGACCAGCAGCTTGTTTGTGCAGCATTGCCTTGGTCATCTGTAATTGAAGATGACAGCATTGAAAAGAGTTAATTATGCAGCTCCTCCAGGGTGGCTTCCTGGGGCCCTGGATGCTTGGCCTTTAGATCATTGTTTGGTGTTCTGAAAGGGCTTAATTGAGCATAACCCTTACTTCCTCCGCCTCCAGACCCGGGAGAGCCCCACCAAGGAGCGAGCTCTGTGATCTCAGGACAGGCGTGCCTGCTGCCCTGAGCCCCAGCGGCTTGCTTTTCTGCTGCAGAAGATTTGGGTGGTTGCTGCCAGGTGCTGGGCAGTGCGGTGACTGCTCCAGCCTCAGCCATGGGAGCAGTTGGCGGAGGCCAAGTTCAGGGTCTGCGGGGGTGGCTGTTGTCCCCTGAGGACAAGTCCCTCTACTTAAGGACTCCAGGGTTGCTGCTGGGCTTGGAGTTTGACCTTCACGCTGCCTGGACTGCAGAAACCCCGCGCTGCTTTCCCAGGTGCTGGGGAGCCCTCTGTCATCCTCTGAGGCCCCCCAGGTGTGAAAGTCAGGAAGGGGTGGTCCTGCCCTCTGCTGGCGACCCTGGCATTACTGGGTCTCCCACTTGAGCCGAGAGATGCCTTCTTATGGTGTGGTGTATGTCAGCACAAAAGGAGAATTAAAGACACATGAATGCTGGGAGTTAAAAAAAAAAAAAAGTCATGGAGCTTGATAAAACCACGGCGTGAATGTGCTCAGTGCCTGGGACGGTGAAGATGCGCTTACACTCTTAGCCCTGGTGCCTGCCCTAAAGATGGTGAGGATGATAAATTTGAGATGTGTCTTTCATAACAATTTTTTAATAATCAAATATCACCTCGTATCTCTTCCAGTCCTCCCATGAGTAATGAATTAGAATACAGAAATACAGCTTTCAATCTTTTCAGTATGATAGAGGACGCTTCTTCTGGCTCAGTCAGTATACAGTTAAAAAGTTAATTTTCTTTACAGTAATCTTGAGATTTTATATGAAGAATTTATAATAAAGTAATACCTTAAATAAACTTCATAGTTTTTTTGCTGCCATCAGGTGTCTGGCTTCTAGTTGTAAATATCGAGGCTATTACTCTTCACAGTGATACTGCACTTTTTGTGATATTTTTGAAATATCTGCGTGCTAGACGGACACTTCCGACACGAGATGTCCAACGCTGTTTGTGTTCCGTCTTTTATTGGTCTCTAGGAAACTTACTGAAAACATCTACCAGTCAAGACAGCAGTGTAGTTAAACATCACTGCGCTAGTACCCATTTTTGGTTTTCATTTATAAAATTAGATGAGCAGGGGTGAACCTGAAGATCAGGTAGGGATTTTAGTGTTTCTTTTTAAAAATTATTTTAGGAAATTTTGCTTGGTAGGTTGGTGGTAATAACTCAGCCAACAAAGTGCCTGCTTTGGCAAGCTCAGGCACCAGGGTTTGAGCCCACCTCCGGGGCCCGCTGAGCCAGCAATAGAGTCCGGGCCTGGTGGGGTCCCAGCGCTGGAGAGGCTGAAAACCTCTGCGTAGTGAGACCCTGAGCCAAATGCACACGCACACGCACACGCACACGCACACACACACACACACACACACGCACACACGTGAGAAAGAAAGTTTGCTTGGAATAAGTGATAGGATTAACTTTTATTGTGGTAAAATATAGTCCCAATGCTGTACAGCCCTCAGAACTGTTTAGTTCCAGGATCTTCTCATTGCCCAGAAGGCAACCTCACATGCAGCAGCCACTCCTCAGTCCCCTTTTGTCCTCTCATCTGTTTTGTGGCTATGGACTCGCCCATTTTTTTCTTTCTCTTCTTTCTCTTGTTTTTGTTCGGACTTGCTCATTTTGGAAACTTGTTAAAAATTGAAAGTGTTTCTTTTGAAACAGAACTTAAATTTGTCCTCAGACAGTGGACTCTATCCTTGGTCTTTTTGTGACTGTGATGGTTGAAGATTTAATCTGTAAGTAGGAAACGTATCTCTGTCTCTGTCCGTCTACCCACCTGCCTGCCTACCTACCTACCGATCTAGGCAGTATCCAGCAGCCTGAGGACGGTTGTTTCCCTGCAATATATTCATGTTAGAATACTTGTTAAAGCAAAGCCGTAGACACATGATAAATGATATTCAAAAGAGCTGAGAGGGCTGCAGGTGTGGCTTGGCGGCACAGTACCTCCTTAGTGAGCTTGAAGCCCTTCAATTCAGTGTCTAGTAATGAATGCAAGACAGCAGAAAAAAATACGTATGATATTTGCTAAGGGCAAAGTCAAAATTCTAAAACTATGTGGTATAATCGTCTTCCCCCCAACATAGAACCATGTAGTAGCCAGAAGAGTGTAGCGACAGGGCTTGCTAAGTACCTTAGATTGTGGTGGCTAATTTTTCCCCATGATATTTCTCTTCATGGCTTTTCTCTTGGTTCTTACTTTCAGATTTGCGTGAACAATGAATTAAGGGAGAGACAGGCTTGTTTCTTTATGAGCGCTCATAATTAGTGTAAAACTTCATGGCATTTTGAAAACCTCACTAAAGCACGGTGATGCTCTTTAATGATCATCGCTGGCAGAACTTCCCTGCCCGCCCAGCTTGGAAAACGCAGCAGCAGCATCGCAGGTGCGTCAGCGCTGGGTCCCCTTGGTCGTTCCTCAGACTGCTGCTTACGCAGAGTTGCTCCAGTTTTGGTTTTTTAAAAAAAACATTTTGAGAGAGATGTATACATGAGCTCTCCTAATTCCCTGGAAGCAACAGGGGACTCTGCCAATGAGGAGAATAAGATAAGTTGAATCTCCATATGGTAAAGTGTTTAATTCTGAAATTATGTGGCAGTGATTTCAGTGCTCACGCCCCCCCCAGGTTAAAAATGTCTCAAAAGTGATTTATACCGTAGTCATAAATATGCCAATGATTACGTTGAAAGAAGCACAGCTTTCCATCCAACTGGGGATGCAGCACTTTCGTTGTAGATGAGACCACATGCTGTCTTCAGAGGTTTCCCTTTGTCGCTGAAACAGCACATGCTAGCATACAACTCCTCGTGTCAGTTCGCTGTCTTCAGGCCCGCAGGTGTGCGTCTTCAGGTCCCAGGAAGTGACCTAGTGTCCACCAGAGCCTGGTCCTGCCTGTGTCAGGGTCACTGAAACAGGGCTGCGCTCTGACATGAGTCAGCTCTTACGTTGTGATGCGTGGGGCTAGGAAGGACATCCGGGCCTCTGGTTTGCCTTAGTGGGCGCCTGTGACCCAGCCTCTCCTCGGCCGTGTGCTGCCCGTGGAATGTGTGTGAGGATCGCATTCATCTTGTTATTTTATGTATATTTTACTCACTCTGAAATCCTGAGGCAAGCGTGCAGCATTCAGGCACCTTGGCGTCGGTCTCCTGTATCTGCAGGATCAGATGGCTTTCATTAAGCATTTTTTTGATCTTATATTCTTGTATATTTTTTATTTTAATATAGTGTTAGATGTACAGAAGAAGATGCAGAGACAGTACAGAGGGTTTTGTGTAGCACTTCCAGGTTCACCCATTGTCGTCATCTGATTAGCATGATACAGCTATAAAAATGAACAGTGCCTGCTACTCACTTCTCCCAGTTTCCCTCAGAGCCTTTCCCTATTCCAGCCTTTCTTTCTAGGACGTTGCAGCACACTTCGCGGTCACATTTCCTGAGGGTCCTCTGGGCTGCGAGGGCTTCTCATTCGTGATCGCGGCAGTAGCCAGGAGCGCTGGCCAGACTTCGGTGCAGCCCATGCTCAGGCGCCGTCTGGTCGTTTTCATGAGTATTCGCGTCTCGTGGTTGTGGGGAAGGAAATGAAGAGGCCCTGTTGCCTAATGGCCAGGGTATATGCTGCCAACATGACTTTTTAATATTTTTATATTAATTTTATTGAGAAAGAAGTAGCAGTGAGACAGTTTCAAAACAGGTTAGTAGGACAGTTACAATAATTAATACATTGCATATCGTTGTCTTCGTAGTAGGTATTCAGAGGACAAGATACGGACATGATATCTTGTCAAAGCACTATTAGTTCAAGCTTTCTTCTCCTTGAACTAAGAGAAAGTAGCTGTATATCTATGCTGTTTTGCATACACACACACACACACACATATATATATATATATATACACACATATGTACACTATTGTAGACTACTGGACTGTATTGGGTTACTTTGCTGAATTCATGCATGTACAATATATAAAGGGCAATAGAATACCCATCATTAAGCATTTTTTAAAAAGTTGTGACATGTAATATTCTTACAGTAAAGTGAATAAAAACAGATGCACAGATAAATAATTATGAGATTGGTTTCTGAGTGACTTTTCCAAAGCCAAAAAAAGAACCTTGCTTGTGTTTAATGAGTCCCCGGTTGTCCTTCCCTAGTCATAGCCCCTGTCTCCTCCCACAGGTTAGCACCTCTTGAATTTTTTATTAACAGCCATCTTTATCAAAATGGTTTTAACAACTAGCACTTTAGCCCAGCGCTCTAACAGTGGCGTCAAGATGCCATTGGGAACTTGTGCGTGTTCCAAGACTCAGACCCCGACTGGGAGAAGCTAGGCTGAAACCAAGCTTGGGAGTCCTACCTAGCAACTGTGCCAACCACCAGTCGGAACCCTCCACCGCTGTAAACTGCCCCCAGCACCAAAGGACTTGCTTTCAAAACAAGTTGCATAACCTCTTCTTTCCTCCAGAAAGTCTGTAACCTCTGTGTTTTGTTTCTCAGACACGCCTGGAGGCTATTCTGAGCAGCGTCTTCTGAGTTGCAACTCTTTTGTTCCCAAATAAATCTCTTGCTCAATCCCTGCGGCCTTTATTCAGGCAGACACCTTGTTTTAATCTTTCTTGGCGTAGAATCCTGTTCTTTATGTGAGCTTGCGTCTTAGCTCTTTTGCTTAATATTCTTCAAACTTCAGGCGTGTTGTGTGGAGCTGTGACTCGCGCGTTGACCGGCACGACTTCATTCCTGTACGTGCGGCCCTCCATTGTCATCTCTGCCGTGCCCGCTGGGCCTTCGCGTAGCCGACGGGAAGGCTCTTGCACGTGCACGAGGGCACAGCCCGGCCAGGCTGCACTGCAGGTCGCAGAATGCACGACTTCTACCTCACTTTTGGTGTGAGAAACTTTCTCTAAGATGATTGCACTAACTTACAGTCGGGGACAGTGTGCGAGAGTGACTTGTCCGGCACTGCTCCAGGGCTGGGTGTTATCAACTTAAATAGCCTAGTGGAGAGTACGCAGTGTAATCTCATTGTGGCTGGAGATTATATTTTTCCTTGTTAACAGTTAAGTGGAGCATAATTTCATGGCCTTGGGGTTTCTTTTGTGAAACCCTCTTTTTATCAGTTTGTACTAATTCTTTGCACATTAGCTCTAAATTCTGTTACTTGCTTCTTAATGACCTTCTCCCAATCTTCCTCCTGTTTTTTACTGTTTGCCTGGTAGCTTAATGAGCAGAAATATCATTTTAGTCAAACTATTAATCTTTTATGTTATGCTTAATAGTTTTTCAATATAAGAAGTCTTTCTTTTTCCCAGGACTTAGAAGATATTATCCCATAGAATCTTTATATCTCTTCTATATTTTGTTATTTGTCTACAGTTTGTACCTGATATGAAATAGGGATAAGATTCTTTTTGCCGTCCCTTCCTTCTGTTTCTGTTTTCTTTATTCCTTTCATCTTTTACTTTATTTCTTACCGTCTTCTAACATTCTAATAATAGATCCCATACTGTTATTCAAAAGCCCATCCTTCGTCTTTTATTCTGCATGCCACTTTGCCATAACCCTATAGAAGTGCAGACATGTATACATACATACATGGTACGTTTGAAAATAACAAAATGTTGTAAATTAAAAGAAACTTACTATAAGACACGTTGCCAAGAATGGCGGAGTGTGTTTAAAGTGTATTTTGAGTGTTTTGAGAAGGATTAATGCCAATGTATCTTTTATTGTAATACGTATTTTATTTAAATGTTATTTGTATTTTATGATTTTGCCATATGAAATATTTACAGCAATTTCTCTTGAATAAAAACATTCAGGGTGTGCCCTCACCCTCCTGATTCAGCCCACCTGGCATTGTGAGACTCCTGGTTCCTCCTCATAGACAAAACGAGCATGAAAGTCCAGGCTCGGAAGTGTGTCGGGGCCGGCAGGAAGCCCCAGCAGCACGACTGAAGACACTCGTTGGAAGGGGCTCCCAGAGCTGCTTCAGGACGCAGCGAGAGTGGCGAAGTGAGAGCTCCCGTGGAAGGGAGGATTCTGAGGGGGATTCAGAGCAGCGGGCCCTTCACTGTCGGTAAATTAAAAAAGATCTAAGTGTAAGCTGTATTCACCGATGACATCTTGGAGGTGTCCTCACGTTCTTGGGATTGCTCCTGCCCCTGGGATTGCTCCCTGTTCTGCAGTCAGCCCGCCAGCCCCCGCATCAGTGGGTTCACAGTCTTGTGCTAGGTTTAATCCAGTCAGGCTTGTCCTTCTTCATGTTCTTCAAGTGACTCTAAGATCTGCTCTACCATTTGGGCTGCTGTAGCCACACCTGAGGCTGGCTGGTTTATGCCCAAGAACGCATTTATCTCTCACAGTTCCTAAGGCCAGAAAGTCCAGCCCTGAGATGCTGGGAGGCGGAGTGCTCCCTTCTCCCAAGATGGCGCCTCCCTGCTGGATCCGGGGTCCTGGAAGGCAGGGAAGCTCGAGGTGGGGACAGCAACCCAGGGCTCCTCGTGTGGGTCTCAGGTCTGTCCCTGAAGCGGAGTCCTCCTGGCTACTCACTCCCAGGAGCTGCTTCCTGGCACCTTCATCCTGAAGGTCAAGTTTGCACATAGGAATTTGGGAGGGGCAGCATCATTCCCACCATAGTAGGAATGTGGGTGTTTCCATACATATCATAAGGTGGCTCCTGAAGCAAGATTTTGATTCTGATTGTATTTAACAGATGGATAATTTAGTCATTTGTATATCATGCTTTTTGATTAGTAAACATGTGTCTATTGATTTAGATCTTTCTCAGTGAAGTAAAAGATATACTTTATATATGTATCTTATAGTGGACATAATACACAGAGCCATACATACCTTATAAGAGCCTTTAAGTATCTTTTGTTAGATTTTTTTTCCTATAACTATTTTTAATACTATTATAATTATCTTTTAAAGTTAACTCTTTAGCTTTTTCTAGTACATCAAGTATGTTTAAAATTCTGTCTTGTTGAATTCACTTGTGCATTAAGGAGTTTTTCTGGAAGTTCTTTTGGATATTCTGTGTACATAGCACCCTTGTCTTATTCCTGGTATGAAAGGCGAGATTTCAACTAGCATCATCAATCATTCATTAAATCGATGCTGTTTATTTACTGAGGCTCTTCCTGCTGTCTCACTTGTGCTGGATGCGGTCCTGGAAGCATCTGTGAGTATGCAGCGCTCACTTTTGATTATTATGGGATGTTTGTACACAAGCATCTTGCACATACAAATTCAGCTAGACAGTGAACAATACAGCTGTCCCAACCAGCCCACACCCTTGAGTCTAGCTGCTATTGTGAGCATCGAGTGTATTCATTCAACTCCTCTTGTGGGCAGAGGCTACACTCAGTAGCCAAGTGGGCACAGCCCATCACAGGGCCGCCCGGCGGGGCACGTGTGACAGCAGGAGCGCTCGTAATGGGCAAAGAGTGTGCTACTGTGCTTCTCTGCTGGAGCATGCGTAAGATAACCCACCTTGGAAGCATCCATTTCCTTTCTTAGGTCTGGCCTCCTGGAGGCAGAACCTTCTTCTTCTTCTTCTTCTTTTTGTTCTTTGTCTCCCTGCCTTTGTTGTCTGAGCCTTTCTTCCGCTCCGCATTAGAGGCATCCTGGATGATCCATTGCTGACCCCAGTTTTCTGAGGTGTCCACCTTGGGAATCCATGCACCCGTCCATTGCCCTTCCTGACTGCCCACTTGGGCTCCTGCTGATCCTTACAGATGGAACTTGGGGAAAGGTCCAGTGTATGTTGGTTTCCAAGAGGTTGCTAGCTAAGGGGATTGTTGTATTCAATCCAGGAAAAGATTTCAGAGCTTTGAAAGTTAAAGATAAGGGGTCAAGTAGAAACGGGACTGTGGAGGTCAGAAGTCGCGATGGCCATTGTGTATTATCCCTGAAATGATAGGGTAAGAGGGGGATACTGATAGCAGAAGACACTGTAGACTCCACATTAGCAATATAATTCATTATTCCTGATTCATTTTTTGATACTTCAGTATATTCAGTGTACATTGCAATTTGAAAAGACTCATGTTATTGACATCACCGTTGTAACCAGCCTCCTTGTGGATTGGATTTTACTTGCAATTAGACAGTGTCTATTTCAGTCCTACAGAAAGTCTGGTGTCCCTGTACTGATTCGTTGGTTCATTCATTAATTAGGTCATCCATGCGCTCACGTGACTGCAAAGGCCTTACATAGCAGCCCGCTGCTTGCAGTGACTATGTAACAACAAACCCGCAGGAAATTACAATTTTGGGGGCATGTGGAGCAGAAAGAGGTGATTCTGGTCACATAACGCCAGCTAGGATTATGGAAACTGATGCTGAGCCCAGAAGGAGGGTCCTGCCATCGGAGGGCCGGACAGTACTTCTGGGAGGGAGTGTTGTGGCATCTGAGGCCTCAGGGTGGTGAGGATTTACAGTGGGGAGAGGGAAAAGGGAGGGTGTTGTAGACAGATGTGTTAGTTTCTTGTTGCTATAACAAGTTGCTGCCCACTTTTTATCTTAAAATATAAAAAATCTTATGCTCCAGTCAGGGAATCGGAAATCCCAAAATGGTCTTCACCAGACTCAAATCAACATGGCAAAGGGCAGCAGTCCTCCTCGAAGTCCCCGAGGCCCGTCACTCTCCTGGCTTTTCCCACGCGCACAGCCTGCTTTGCTTGGGTGGTGCTCCTTCTGCGTCAGGTCAGCAGCCTGGCATCGTCAGACCCAGCCCTGAGCCCTGCCTTCCTCTTCGGCCCGCCAGGACTCGGGGCTGACTGTGGGCCCGTTGGGTGGTGCCCCCTCGCTAGGTGCTGGTTTGCTGCCGTGCTTCTGTCTGCAGCCTGAATTTGCCTTTGCATGGAATCTGGAGAGCCTCAGGGTTCTGGAGGCGAGGCCAGGAAGGTGGTGGTAGAGCGCTGCCGTTCTGCATCCCACAGGAGAGCGAGCTAAAGTGGAAGGAACTCAGCCTGGCTACAGTCACAGCCCACGGGAAGCAAAAGGCAGGAGCAGGGCCTGCGCCGAGGAGACAGGGCCATGCGACTGAATCTTCTCCCTAGGAAAGCAAGTGACCGTTAAGGAGGGAAATAATTAGATTTGGCTTGGTAAAAACTTCTTCCACCTGCACTTGGAGGTTCTTAACAGATAATACATGCCTGCGTCACTGACTGTAAATTGAAGTAATTAACTGAGAATTATCAGAGCATAATCTGAAATAAGAGATAGTGAAAAAAGAATCGATTGTGGCTCCCTATTCGTGATACTGATCCAGGTGTGGACTGGGACCTTGTTACCTCATAAATATGACAGTTCTGCAGGTAGCCCAGGAATGGCTGCATTCGGAGGCCACAGCGGTGCCACCACCGTCTCCTCTGTTGGCATCACAGTCAGGTGGGTGCCTCTCAGCAGCCTGGCTCTTCCTGTGGAGACCCAACATCTGGCAGCACGTCGGGCTCTGCCCGCCAGCTCAGACTTGCCAGGCCCGGGTGGCAGACGATGTCCAGGGAGAGCCTGCGGCGGGGCCCACTGAGGCACCTCAGACTGCGTGAGGTGACCTGCTCACTCCTGCTACTTGTCGGGCGTCATCGCACGTGTGCAGGGACAGGCACGGACTCCGCCTCGCCATTGCTGCCCTCACTCTCCTTGCCTCGTGGATATTGATTTGGAATCTTACAACAGAGATTCTGTGTTCTGCTGTCCTCCCATTGAAAGTCGGCACAGAGGCGTTTAGTGATGGATGCCATTTGTCTGTCTTTGAAAATGGAAATATTTAATTAAACCTAATATAGCCACAAAACGAGAGCCTGCTTTTATTCTAGATCCCTTTCTTTCCTTGAGCAGCTGACTGTCTCTTTCCGGCTGTCGGCAGATTAAACTCGCTGCTGGTGAATCCTTCTGCAGTCAGGCTGTCTTCAGATAGGTGCAGGTATGTGTTAGGGTGCCTCTGTGTTCCTATTGAATGTGTAGTGACATTTGTCCCCCAGCCCTGCAGTCCTCTGAACTGGAACATTGGTCAGTGCATCACCTTTTCTTAGGGGGCACTTTCAGGCAGAGCAGATGGTCAGCATGTCAGAGTGGGTGTGTCTGCTTGGCTTTCTCCGAGGAGCAGGTGCGAATGCCCTCTCAGGCCCTCTGTGTCCCACGTACCTTGTGCAGTGCCCGTAGCAGTGCCTCTCTGCGGTGGGCTCTTGGACCCCTTGCTCCAAATCTGACGCCTTCTGATCCCTGCCACCCCTCCTTGGCATTTCCTCCCCAGCTCCCCCATTGCTTTCCAGAATGATTGCTCCTGAACATGCAGCTCCTGTGGGGATTTCTGAGCCTCTGCTCAGCCGGTGGCGCTTCTGCAGTGAGCTCTTGCCCTCTGGTCTTGGTACTGTTGAGATAAAGCTTTCTGAACTGCTTTGGAATCTCAGAGTTTTGAGAAATGAGCTTCCTGTCCCCCTTCTTCCTTCAATACCAGGTCAATAGGCTATTGTTTCTGACCTTCCTCCCCGTGGGGACTGCTTTCCTCGCCTGGTGCTTGTGTCTTCACGTGCAGCTGTCTTACCTTTTGGTTTGGGTCCTCTCTCAACACACAGAGGTGCAAGGTGTGCTTGGCTTTTCCTCTGTGAAGTGCTCACAGAACCGAGTGCCGGTTCTGAGAGGCAGGTGTGGGGCTATGCCTGGGATAGACAACATCAAGTGCTGAGGTTTGTGAAAAGGGTGCCTGGCCATGTACCTTGTTTCAAACAATAGTTTCAAGCAATTTTTTTTTTTTGGTGGTATCAAGGATCGAACTCAGGACCTTGTACATGCCCGGCAAGCACCTATTCCACTGAGCTATCTCCCTGGCCAACATTTTCATATTAAGACTATTTTTAAAAATGTCCAGTCAGGCTCAGACAAGACTCCTACAGAGGAGGGCAATGAAGAGGGAGGCCCTGGCCTCTAACGGCAGGAGGACAGACTCGAGAAGGGTGCCGCAGGGTCGGGAATGTGAGCTGAGCCTGAAGCCCCAGTGCCTGGGCATGGCTGGTGGCTGCACTGAGCAGCACTGGAAATCTGTCCCCTGCCTTATTCTTTCCTGCTTGATGAGCCAGATGGTCATGGTGTGGGACCTCAGCCTCAGGAAACAGTGTGACACCTCTGCAACTCAGTGAGTCCCCTGGACCTTGTCAGGGATGTGGCTGCACCCATGATCCTCGTTAGGGCCTCCCGAGAAACAAAAGGCTGAGAGTTACTGTGAGCCTGGACACAGATCACGGGCACACTAGAAAATCCAGTGGTGGGAGGTGTAGGCAGTAGCCAAGTAACATAAAACTAACCTATTGCAGGTCACAGAGCTAGAGGAATGCACTTCACGGAGAGCCGTCAAGGCCCTGACACTACAGCACAGACCAGTTTGAGGAAAGGAGAAAGGGTAGAAATAAAAATACAGCAACTCATTTAGGATGGGTGGGTGGACAGATGGATGGGTGGGCAGACTGGCAGACTGGTGGCCAGACCGACGGCAGTGCTGGCCGTGAAGCCCATCGCCTGGTGCACGCAGGTGCTCTCCCGCTGCGCTGTAGCCCCAGCCAGAAGGAGGTGCTTGGCCTGCTGCTGTGAAAGGAGAGCGGGGTGCAGAGCACATGTGGGCAGAGCTGGGCTGTGGCTGCTCTGCAGGCAGCAGGTGCTGTGCAGGGGCATTCAGTGGGCACCGGCCCGAGCCTGCTTTCTGCCCCTTCCTGCTAAAAGTGGGCAACCCTCTGCGGTTGTCCTTCCGCATGTGGAAGCAGGGCTAGAGAGCTTTCCTGGGCCCTCACGGGACCACACTGGTAGGTGCTGCAGAGCTGACCTTGGTGCTCAGTGGGACGTCCTATTTGCAAATCAAAGCTGCTCTCTGAGAGGAAGCTTTGTTTCCCTCTTCTTTTTCCCTGGGGTGTTCTCTGCCAGGGGGTGGTGGCCCTCTTCTTCCTCTTAACCTCCTTAAGGTAGACGCACAGGGACATAGTTCATGGGAAGACCCAGGCAGCTCTGCTTTGAGCGTGGTGCTCTGCGTGGGAGGAGCAGTTTTCTCTCACAGGGTCCTTCTCTGCTGGCCTGGCTCTGCCCCCAAGTGCTGATGTTTCCACGGTTGCCAGCGCTGCATGTGGACACATTGGTGAGGCCGTTGTTTTCCTCATAGTGCCGACATTGGGCCTTTTAGAAAGAGATGTCTGCTGAGATTCCCCCTTAGTGATGCTCATCTTCTTTCATATGATGTAGGAAACACTGGCAACAGTAGTTTTTCTTCTGGACATGAGTGTGACCGGAATAAAAGTTGAGCCTTCTTAACCTAAAAATCCCAAATCTGAAGTGCTTTGAGCATTGCTCTGATGCCACAGATTGAGAATTATACTCCTGGCTTCATGTGGTGGGTCCTGGGAAAAGGAAGGCTCACTTAGGATGAGGTATAAAATTCCTCCACTCTGCATGAGTCAGATATGAAACATAAGTACCTCACATACGTACCCTTGGGTCCCTTCCCTATGACAGGTCATTGTGTATTTGCAAATATTCCAACCAACGAAAAGCCTCACATCCAAAATACTTCTGACCATAGGCGTTTTGGATAAGAGATGCTCAGCCTGCACTGTTGCTTTCTTTATGTTTTCTTCTTTCCAGTGTTCGCCATGTATTTTTTTGTCATAATAGAGATATTAAAACTGCTGGGTTCTGGCTTAATTTTTCCCCTCATTTCTTGGAGTTAACTTGTTTTGTCTTTCAGATTATTAATTTATTCTGCATTTGCATCCCTCTTCTGAATGCCTCATGCAGTTTCTCATTTCAAATACCATTTGAAACAATAGGATTATGTTAAAAACAAAAGATAACAATCTCTTTCTACTCAGATTCTTTTAAAATCTCCTCTGCTCCCCAGCCTGTGTGCTAGCTCTTTAGCTGTACGTGGCCACCTCTCTTTATGTCTGTTTTCTGGCAATGTTTAGCAGTTGGTGGTGAGAGCCGATCTCTCTACGCAAGGTTTATGACGCAGTTTGTGAGCTGAATTTGTCAGCAACTCTGTTCGAGAGACTGTGGGAGGCGGGTGCTGGCTGGAAGGTGGCCAGGAAAGGAGTGACATGTTGAAATGATGGTTCACAGTAGTCCGGCATTGAATGCGGAGAAATAAGAAAATCTCACTGGTAGATCCTGACACAGGTTGGGAGAAGGGACAGTATTTCCCTGGGGGGAAGGGCGTCAACTGCAATGCAGAGGACAGAGCAGAGCAAAGCGGGGGTGGTGTGGGACAGGGGCCGGGGCTGGGTTGTCTCAGTCACTAGAGAGGGACCGTCATCGTGCTGCGTAGATGAAGTCAACTGTACGCTGCAAACACCAGAAGTTGCACAAATGCACGCAACCTGCCCGACATCCTAGACAACCACCAGGCGCACTTGCAGTGCAGTGTGGGTGTTTCCCGTGTGGGGCCACATGGACACAGCGGATCATACCATCACCCATTGCGAGAGGGGAACAGACCAACACTGCCAGCCTGGGAGGGGACTGCAACTCGAGACCCAGGATGTGATTTCTACTGAATTCTTGTTGCTTTCCCAGCGTGGCAAAGTCTGGAATCTTAAGTCCAACTGTCACAGGTCAGAAACTGTCTGTGTAGTTTACAGTGTGGGAACTGATTTACTACTAGCAGGGCAAAATCGATACAGAGAGGCAGAAGGAGACTGTCGTTCAGAGCTAATGGATCTCCTCCCTGCGAGGGGCGCAGCCTCGGGCAGCACGCAGAGCTGCATCGTCTGGCAGAGGCTGCCACACGTTACGCCTCGTCCCTCGGGAGGGCTTCTGAGTACACTGGCAACATCAGACAGGTCTGAATGAAAAACTCAGCAACCTCAGCCAGCACCTCGCTGGTGCCAGTGAGTGATGTGTGCTCCTGGTCCCGGGACATATTGTAGAGATTAGTGGCTTTCTCGGCGCCTGGGTTACTGATGGCTAAATTGAGCTCTATCGAGATGAGAGAACACACTTGCGCATGATCTGAGTCCTTTTAAATTTATAAAGATTTGTGTGTGGCCCAGAGGTATCCCATGCTGGCAAACGTTCAGTGTGTAATTGGCCACCGTGTGTGCTCTGCCACCGCCGCACGTGGTGTCCTCTCCACACGCGCCAGCCACGCAGGCGGAGGCGGAGGGGTTTCAGAGCGCATACTCGGCTGCCGCTGTTCGGGCTGTGCGTTCTGTTGGCTGTCGATCAAGCATCACCAAATGGAGACCCCTGATTGTGACTGTGGAGTCATTCGTTTATTCTCCTCTTTCTTGTATTCCTGCTTCATACATTCTGAAGCTCTAGTTCAATAGAAACATAGTACTCACCTGATGATGTGACCATTTCAGCACCATGAAGCGATCTCCCTTGTCGCTGGTGATACTTGGTGCCCTGAAACCTGCTGTGTCTTACTGCTATTCGGCTCTCTTTTGATCACGCTCCAGTATATTCTCTCTACCCTTGGATTTTTTAAGTGACTCGAATCTTTATATTTGGAGCTCATTTCTTATAGGCAGCATATAGCTGGGACTTGTTTTTATATGTAATCTGGTAGTCTTTCTTGTTTAATTGTTGTGTAGGCCATTTACATTTAATGTGATTGCTGATATAGTCAGGATTGAATTTATCATCTTGCTGTTTCTTTATTTTTCTCCTTTGTGGTTGGCTTTCCCTTGCTTACTGTACTAGATTATTTTACAATTTCATTGTATCTCCCCTGTTGCTGGTACTGCATGCTATGTACATTTCACCTGTCCCAGGCTGCCTTTAAGTGACGCTGTAGCATGCCCATGCAGTGGAAGAGCTGCTAACAGCAAACTTTCACTTCTTGGTTCCGTTCTCTGCACCGTCATCGTTCGTTTTACTGTTGCGTTTTTGTGAACCCACAAGGCATCATTATTACTCTTGTTATTAGTTCGTAATCTAAAGAGATTTTAGTTGTATCTTCTGCTCCCCTTTTATTTCTCTACATCGATTCGTATTTCCTTCTGTTATTCTTTTCTGCCTAGGAAATGGCCTTCATATCATGTGTGGTGGGCGTTAGCACGCTTTCTTGGTATTTTGTTTTAATCTGCGAACATCTTTTCTTGGCTTTTTAAAAATAAAGGCTAGATTGTACTAACATTTTTTAGACAAGATATCATGTCTGCACCTTGTCCGTGAATAACTACTATGAAGACAGCAATGTGCAATGTATTAATTACTGCAACCATCCTACTAACCTGTTTTGAAACTGTTTCATTGCTATTTTATCTTTTTTCTCATTGAAATGAAAAAGAATTAAAAATAAATAAAAATACGTAATAAATAAATAAATCGTGGTTGGGCCAGCCGGATAGCTCAGTGTAGATTAAAGCACCTGCTTAGGCAGGTGTGGGGACCAAGGTTTGATCCGCAGCTTGCTGTGCCAGCCCCGCCCACGGGGCGCACCGAGGCCGCAGTTGAGACTGGTTGTGGTGGGCTGTGCAGAGTTGAGCCTTGTACCAGCCAACACATGCTACCACCAGGCTGTACTTCCAGCCTTTGTCTTTAGTTTTGAAAAGCAAACTTTGCTGGGTACTGAATTATTTTCCTTCGAGCATTCTAAAGATGTTGCTTGTATTTGATGCTAAATCAGCTGTCACCTTGTCTTGGGTCCTGTGTGTGTCACATGTACCCTCCGCTTTGCATTGGTTTGGATGCCTCAAGCATGACCCTCATTGACGCGTTTTCCTCAGATTTCTTGGGTCAGCAGTTCATGAGCTTCTTGGATTTGTTTATTTATAGTTTTGATAAAATGCAGAAAATGTTGGCCTTTATTTCTTCAGATGGTTTTTCTGTGTGGCTTCTTCTTTCTTGGGGATACGTCTAGAAGATGTCCCCGTGGGTCATGAATGCTCTATTCATTTTTTAGAAACTTCCTCCTTGTCTCTGTTTCACTTGTGTAACTTCCGTTGCTATGTTATTAAGCTCACTGATCTTCTATTCTTCAATGTCTAGTCTGTAGTGATTTTCTTCTAGTCTGGTTTTCATTTCGGATGTTGTGGGTTTTCTGTCTAGAAGCTGTGTTTGGGTCTTTTCCCTCCTCGCATGTCTCTACTTAACATTTGCGACTTGTCCTTGTCTGCAAATTCTAGTACCTGCGTAATGTCTGAATTCACACAATTTGACGAGCTCATCTCTTAGGTATGGCTGTGTTTTTGCGTATATTTGCATGTTTGGTAACTTTTGATTGGGTGCCGGACACAGCACGCTTCTCATTGCTGGGTACTTGCTTTTCTGTAAACGCACCTGTCCTGCTTTCTGGCCTCCATCATTTGGGACCAGTAAGATCCAGCTTCACATTTTGACTAATGGTTTCTTAGGTGGAGCCGCACCGCACAGGGCCTAGCATCTGCTGTCCCCACCACTGTGCCCTGTGCCGTGGCCTGCGGCTTCTGAGGTTTTTTGGTCTGGCTGTGGGAGCCCAGTCTGTTCCCACCCCAGTGTGGCCATTGTTCCCACAGACCCTTTGGATGAGAGTTTCTGTAGACCTGGGCGGACGCTCTCATACCTGGGAGGATGATTAGCACCCAGGCCTGCTCCAGGGCCCCGCAGACCTGCTGCTCTGAGTCCCACTCTGTTCTCTGGTACTCTGTTCCCAGGTCGCCTCTCCATACTGCGTGCTCTGCCAGGAGTGGGCTGCGGTGATGGTGTGGGGACCCCATTGTTTTCCATCTTCCAGGGGCCATTGTCCTTCCTCACCAGAAGGCCAGTCTCTCATAAGATGTAGTCTGGCCTGGATAGCTCAGCAGACTAAAGTGCCTGCTTAAGCAGACCCAGGGACCAGGGTTCGGTCCCCCAGGTGCCCCCTCCCCAGGGCACACTGAGTTGGCTATTGAGACTGGGCATGGTGGCACGTGCCTGTAATCCCAGCACTTAGGAGGCTGAAAACAGGAGAATCACTACAAGCCCTATCTGTGTAGTGAGACCTGTACTAAAAAATGTAAAAAAAAAAAGATGTGGTCTGGCCTTTCTGTGTCTGTCTCCCAGGTTCCGCGTGAGAGCACGTACTAGCCCCATGCGTTGTATGTAGTGCTACCTCAGTTGTGCTTTGTTCGGGCTTTGATGGTGGAGCTTCGCTCCAGAGAAGGCATAACTGGACCCACGGTGCTCTTGGAAAGTCGGGTTCCGGTGGGCAGCCCTTGGAAGCCAGAGCTTCAGGGTGAGCCGGGCAGATGCACAGCCTGCAGGTCCTCCAGCCGGTGGTCGTCAGGCTTCTTCCTTGCGTGGGGCCTGAATCAGTGGAGGCAGATCTGCAGCACGGGCTGCGGCGGGCGGCTTGCACCGTGGAAAACCCCGAAAGGTTCTCCTTCAGTGGACAAGACCGTGAGGAAGTATTTTATCTCATTTTATTACTTTGTCGTGCTGGAGATGGACCCTCAGCAGCTCTCTACCAGTGAGCTATACCCCACCCCTAAGGAATTCTGTAAAAATGAATAACATATTCCTCTCCTATACCTGTAAATTGACATGTAAATTTTTATACGTAAATTAAAAAAATCATGTCATATAAGGATGTTATTCCCAGTAAGTCATAAATATTGGCTAAAATAGAACGTCAGCTCTGTTCCTCTCAATGTAGCATCTGGAATTTAAACGCCCTAGCAATTTGCAGCCCGTCGCGTGGTGCAATTCCTGCGAAGTTTGCCTTTCACACTGAAAGTGTGCTATCATTCCTTTCCTCTCTAGGTCCCATTTTCACCCCCCTTCCCCTGGGAATTTAATTGCATTTTCCTGTGGGCTGTGTGTTTAGTTCTCTAACACCTCCATGGACCATTCTACATGCTTATTTGTATTTAAAATATACACACGAAGAATACTTTTGAAAATACTCACAGCCACTTAATTTTAGTTTGAATCAAATTCTTCGGGACCGAAATAGCGTCATGAGCATTGGTAGCGCACAGTCGCCGCAAACAACATAAATATGTTAAAGGATGATATTAAAAAGCATAATAGCAAATTTTTGTTTGGATTAATTTCTGAGAGAGAGAGAGGCTCCTTCCCCTTTTATGCCTCTGAGTGTTGACAACTTATTACTAGAGCAAGACCAGGTGCAGCAGTCTGTATGAACAATCCAGGGTAGGCTTGACTTTAAGGAAACCTACGGTAATAACTTTTTAAAATATTTCCCTATTGTGTGAAACGTATACATAGAAATATTATAAAGCCTCCGCTGCTGTGCGGGGCCACTTTTGACTCACTCCTGTGGTTCTTTTCCTGGGGCCTGGCGAGCAGCCCAGGGCTTGCGCGTGCTGTGTGTGTGCTCCACTACCGCCGAGCGTCGCCGCCGCCCCCTCTCCAGCGTGTAAGTGCTGGCCGCTGTACACTTGCACCGGGAACACAACGTAAGACGGAGTATTCTTTACCACCACACAGGGTTTTAAAACTCCGGCTTGTAAAGTGGTTCCATGCCCTTTCTCTTCTCAGCTCTATGAAATAGTGTGCTTGAGAGAGGTCTAGACTTCGACTGCTGCTTTTGAAAACAGCATGATGGACAGAACTCGTCTGCCAGGACAATTGGGGTCAGACCGTGAAACTGGACTTGTGTTGTTCCGTGTGTTTCTCCACAGTCCGGGAATTCAGGGGTCGTCAGGCGCCTGCTGGCTCCTGTACATGGGGCTGCCTGGCAGCTGCTGGTCTACACCAAGCCGGGAGCCCTGAAGCTGGCAGGGATGCAGGCCACTGTCCTCTGCGTCTGAGATCCGAGGAAAGCGGCAGGAAGCGTCTGCCGGGCTGCTGGTGTGCGGAGAACACCCCCGCCCTGACCACGCACTCCAGGCTTACCCCTGCCTCAGGGTTTTCCAAGTCCTCCTCCCCCCTCCTGGGAGCAAGATTAGTTTCCTGGCTAATTCCCTACTTGGAGCATCTGACTGCGGTGTTAGGGGAAGTGGCCCCTAGTGTCTGGGCAGTATTGTGCTACACAACAGCACTACGTTTACTAAACTAATATTTTCTCCTGCACTAGAGAAGAGAGGGTGGCTCATCAGTTACCGGTTTCCCCAGAACTCCCTTGCCTACATTGAGGTGTCACTGCTTCCGCACGAGCTCCTTAGAGTGTGTCTGCACTCGCTTCTGCAGTGTCACCAGCCCCCTGGGGACATCCTGCTTCCCCACTCAGGTGGCTGTGTCCTCCCTGTGATCCACCCTCTGGGGCTCTGTCCTCGCGCTGCACTTGGCAAGCCGTGGCGCCTGTCTCTGTGCGGCCGCTGGTACACAGAGAGGAATGGATATGGAGATAGATAGCTACAATGGTTGCTGTCACCCATGGTCCCAGCCCCACACACTCGAACTTGCATATGTAGTAGCCGTGACATCTTGGGACGCTGTGCATCGCTCAGGTCTAGCCTGTGCTCTCCTCGGACGATGTCTGAGGGAGTGCTCCGTGCCAGGGGAGCGGAGTCCTGCTGGGACGAGCTCAGCTCCGAGGCAGGAGCAGAAGGAATGGCAGGTGTGTGCTTCCTGTTCTGTTTTGGAGGATGAGGGTGGCAGTGAGCTCCTGCCCGAGGGTCCACAGCACAGGAATCAGACCCGTGGGGATGTTGATAAGGAACCCAAGAGACCCCTGCACAAGATGAGCTCTGAGGCTGAGTGCGACCTGAGCAGGGGGCATCCAGGGGCCCCATTAGGGCATAGATGAAGGAGCCCGTGGGGTTCCCTCTTGTTCCTGGCTCCTGCATGTGAACTTTCCAGGGTGAGGCAGTGGATAGCTGTGACTGCAGGATGTCCCAGCGTGTCTGCGGGGAGTCCGCCACTTGTTTCTCCCCAAGCCGAGTCTGTCCGGCTTTTGGGAAATACATGAGTTGGGTTTAAAGGGTCCTTAGCATCCCCCTGCCCTGCCGAGCTCCCAGAGGAGCCGCACAGGCCCAGAGGGTGCCTGGGCCACCACGGAGGCTTCCTCCTGGGCTGAGGTGGGGGCCAAGTTTCTCAGTGTGCCCTGCCTGCCCTCTTCACTGTAGCCTCTGCGCCATCTGTTCTCACCCCCCGTTGAACTTGCTTTGTTTATGGGTCTGTGATTTCTAAGGGAAAGACACCTGTGACCTGTTGACACCCACACTGGCCTTGAGTGGTGAGCACATGGTGAACACAAAGCCCTCCAGGCTGCAGGGGACAGGACCCACCCGGGGCCCTGCCCAGGACACCAGGCTTGTCTTGGACCTGGGTGGCTGTCCTTTGGGCATGTGTTTCCCGTTAATCTGGGTCTGACAAAAGACAAATGGTCTGCAACTTAATCTTTAAAACACACCACAACCTTCCCATCAGTCCCTCTTCCTTCAGTTCCTGTCTGCCACCCTTTTTCCTTTGTCAGCCTTGGAGTTGACTTCACTAAGGACAGCTGTAGCCTTGTAGTCCTCAATTTCTTTAGAAATCCACCTAATGGTAGACGCAACAGGCAGCCCCTCACTGTAGCAGTTTCCACAGATGTCTTCTGAATCTCACGCAGATTATCTGAGGTTAGGGACAATGACAACTCTGTCCTCTTGCCCTTAAAAAATAGAGTCCAGTAAATGTTTGTGTTCTAGTCCTGCAAGACCCTCAGCCAGCACCTCAGTGATCTCGGCTGGGCACCAAGACCTTGCTGGGTGCTAGGGTTACACGTGCTTGTGCCATAGAAGTCAGATGGGTAGGGGACCATGCCGGGTATTCAGGGACGCTGGCTCTTTGTCCAGGCAAGCTGGCACGATCCTGGTACCCTTCTGGCTTTCCCTGTGAGCACGTGTGTCTGTGTCTGCGTTTATGTGTTGTAATGGACACGTGCCCTGCAGGTGTCCAGAGTAGGGGCCGTGGTTTCCTCAGCACACTGAGCTGTCACCTCGGACGGCAGGGACAGAGTCCATTTGTCCTGTGCAGGGCACTTCCCCAGGTGCCCAGAGCTTGGGGAGGAGCCACATGGAGCCAGGGCCATAGGCTGTCCTCACACAGGCGATGTGGCCATGGCTGGCCACTGGAATCCTTGGGATTTGTTTTCAAAAGGGACGCGTGTGCAGAAAGGTGTGTGCATGTGCAGTGTGTACGCTCACTGCCCTTTGAGGTTACCGAAGTTGCAGGGCACATGGATGTGCAGCTTCCCACGTGGCCCTGATGCTTACAAGCTTAGGAGCTAGAGTTAGGGTTCTTCATGCCCAAGTTTGTGGGAGGGAAGCTGAACGCTGGAAGTGACAAGATGGCCCTGATCCACAGGGCGCCTGCCCTTCATTCCTGAGTGACACCAACCTTGGAAAGAGTGATGCAGGGTGCCTGCTTCCCGGGCTAGAGCCACCAAGAGCCACCAAGAGCTCCCTGGATGAGCCAGCCCTGTGCCGAGAGGTGGGAGGCTCGAGCACCCCTCAGCTGGGCGTGTACGGGGTGCTGCCAGGCAGGCTGTCAAGCAGCAGCATGACAGGTGCAGCCCCAAGATTTGGGGATTTGGCTGAGGAGAGGAGTAGGGGTCGAGAGAGGAGCCTGGTTTTTCTCGAGCTGTTTGTCTGAAGCCTGTTTCTCAAACACACTTCAAAGACTTCAGCCCCCTTCCTGGCACTCGGAGGAGCGGAGTCCTGGGGTGGAGCCATTCTGGTGGTTGAGTTTGGGTTCAGTGTGCTGGGAAAGTGCAGGGAAACTGGTCAGGGTCACTGAGGGTTAAGACTCAAGATGACCACAGGCCTGTCGGCCCGGCTCCATGCAGCAGGAAAGAACAGCTATGACAACGGGCAGTTCAGTGCAGTGGAGAAGCAGTGTCCCGGAAGCCATCTAGAAACAGGGGTCAGAGAACCAGCCCGGTAGACGGCTGACAGAACACCTGGCCTTCCCAGAATAGCGTTCTTAGAAAGATAAGTGAGGGGATGGGCTTGAGAGATGCTTTTAAAGGATAACATTGATTAAACAAATGGTGTGTTCTAATAGTTCACATTTCAGCACTGTTGATTTTTGTAATATAAAAGGCGTGCATTTACTGTAAACACCAATTGCATTTTGAAATCAAAATGAAATGGCTTTCAGATTATCTGCCATTTGGATTATCTGTGCCGCTTTTATCATAAATAATGGAAATCTGACTCTAGATGATAACAGTGATGTGTGTGTCCGCGTTGGTGTTGCACAGTGCTCAGTGCCGAGAGGGACAGACCAGGTAGACTATGTAAGTGTTCGGGATGGTCTGTCCTAATACTCTGGGAGACCTGTACCTGTGTACATAATAGTTACATATCTGCCTACCTTAGAATTCAAGATGGCGCTTTCCTCAGATTCAAGCTAACAGCAGATGTACAATTTATATCCAAAAACATACCAGGAGATTCTGTGCTAGCTCGTGAAGGTATTTATGCCCCAGAGATGGGTGGCTGAAATTAGATCGTCAGGTTAAAGTGGTATTTTTGTTTATTGGGTTCAAAGATACGGGGAATATTAGCTAAACTATTATATGGAAACAAAACATAGGTTTGTATTGTATCCTTAAAAAATAAATCCCCGAAATCACCCGTACAGATATTTTGAGGCAAGGTGTGCCTCTCGGAGTCCTGAAAGTTCTCCAGGATCATTTGTAAGACAATTGAGGTCATCGCAAATCTCGGCAAGTGCAGCAGTTTCGCGCGGTCACAGCCCAGTTTCCGCCCTTTCCCTCACCCCCTCCCTCCTCTCTTGCCCCTCTCGTCGGCAGTGCCAGCTTACAAGCTCAGCCATTTGAGTACTGCTGCATTTCTTCTGTTTGGGTGGTAGTTATAGTGTTTAACTGATAATGGCTTGTACTTTTAGAGGGATGAGTGCTCTGGTTAACTTGGAGCTAAGCGGGGCCCTCCTTTCTTCCAGCTCTTGTTAGTTGAAGCCTCACTGGGGTGAGTGCGCATGGCTCAGTGGTAGAGAACATGCTCAGCATGCACCACGCCCTGGTTCCGTCCCTGACTCTGGAGAAAGAAATCCAGCAAGCACAGCTCAATGCTCATGTTGTTTTGATGAGTTTAATAGAATAGAAAGTAGTAGCTGCTGTGCACTGTCTCCCCATGGCTGTTCTCTTCTCTCGTGTCCCTGAGACTACATTCCTTTGCCCTCCATCCCTCTGTAGGCCATCTGAGTCAGGTGGAGCCCTACTCCCATTGTAGGATTTGATCGGTTTCACTCAGGACTGGCCAATCAGAGCCTCAGTTTCTCTCAGTCATAATGCTTGGTTCAGACTTGGAAATCTGACTTAGCTATTGCAAGTCCACTGAATGACCCATTTCCCTGTGGATGCAGTTAATGACTGAGCTCATCCAATTAGAGTGAATCATGATATTACGTCATAGTTGTTAGGAAGACACACAGTCTTTTCTGTCTGTGTCCTTGGAGAGACCTTTGAAGCTGCGAGCCTTCCTGTCTGAATGCAGGTAGCGGAAGAGGGCAGCACTGAAGGACAGAGGTTGGAGTCAGAGGCATCTTTGGGGTCTTTTATTTTCCCCGTGAGCCTGGGAGCATTTTTACTGCTGTGCTTCATAGTTATGGGAACCTGTTCACTGGTTCCCTGTTACGGTAGCCTGGTTTGATCTGGATTTGCTTTCACAATTAAACATAACAGAAATTGCATTTTGTTTGTGTTTGGGGCGTAGAGTTCACCCTGAGTCTTCTCTCTCACTACTGAACCATCCAGTGAATTTGCTGGAGATTGGCAGGGCGGGTGTATTCTATGATGTTCAGAAGAGTGTGGAGGCTGAAGGTAGGCAGAACTTAAGTCTCTTGAACATTGTGGACGGACACAATCTTTGTTTTTGGGCAAAATACACACTCCTTTGATTTCAACAAGAGCTTGTGTGCAGTTGGCAACTATTGATTATCTGTACAGAGAAGTGGAGCGATAGTCTTAAATATTGCCGAAGGTTACTTCTGCTTCACTTTGAAATCCAACCTTTGGGGAGCAGCGCTACCCATTTTCATGTTGGTCTTATACCAGTGCGGGAATGTGTTTATTTTCAGGACTTGCGATTAGCATTCTAGGCAGGACTGCTGCCAGAGGAAGCCTTCCAGAGATTTATATTTTGCTCTGGATAATTTGCAAGGAAGAAATTCACATGCAGGGCTGGGGACGTTGCTGCGTGGCGGAGGACTTGCCTAGCATGCACGAAGCTGTGGGTTTGAGCCTCACCACCACAATAAATATAAGACACAAACATGATTGGTTAAGAAATAAATTATGCATCAGCGAACATACAAACCTACAGCAATGAGACAGGTTCTTCCTCTAAGGGTGTCACACCTCGGCGCTCTTGGAGAAGACACAAGTGCTACAGAGCCTCTCTGCAGGTGCGACCCGAATCCTGGTGGGAGTTCTACAGACTTTCCCAGCCTTAGCAGCATCTAGGCAGGAAGAGCCACTGGCAGTGTGCCTGTCATTTTCAGAAAAAAAATCCTGCTTCCTGTTTGGACCACAGAGCTTGTTGTCACGAGAAGTTGACAAATGGTCAGAAATGCGCATTCTGTGGCCAGCCTCTGCGATGTTGTGTTTTCTTCCAATGATGAATTGGTTTTCTCTAGAATGAGAGCCATTGGAAACATACGGCACAACAGTTGGCTGCGGGCTTTGTTTGTTTTGTTGCAACTCCAGGAGCTGCTACTATTTGGCTTTGACATGGCCTTGAAAATCCAAACTGCTGCGGTCATTGCGTTCGTTGTATTAAAGTGGATATAAATTTCAGTGGGACTTGGCTTGGAAGACAGCCTTTAGTCTGTGTGTTGTGAACTGATCCGAGATGAAAGGACAAGATTTAAGTACCACAAGGAAAGTTAATCAGGAAAGTTGTGTACAAAAGTCAGGCTTATTATTTTATAGTCCTATAGCGTAGTTTTATGACCCCCCCCCCAAAGCAGAATATGTGCTCAGGCTTTGTAGCAGCAACTCTGGGCTCATGGTGAACAGCAAGTGATCACCAGGTCATCTCATGTCATGGCACTCAGGAGGGACAGAAGGCCCTACAGAAGCCCCATGGCCCTTCTAAGAGGGGTAGTCGAAATGCTGGTGATGCTGTCACTAAGTGCCATCCAGCAGAAAGGTGGCCTCTTACAGGGTGGCACTGTGTCCCCGTGTCCCCGCTCACCTTACTCAGTGACTCAAGCACGGTGTGACTTCTAGCCCTTACCTAAGCCAGTGTGTGTGACTGTGAACGGTCAGGTAAGACATCCCGGTGGCTGAGAGAGTGTGTGAAGGGTGCTCAGGAAAGAGGACTCCCGGAGCTGCCCCAGAAAGTGGCAAGAAGGACGGGATGACTGTGTGCGCAGGGAGGGGAGGATTTTGAAGGGTATGGATGGCAGCGTTTCCTTTACTGCACTGATGTTTGAACATGCCCTAGGCTTTCTGATTGTACCTCAAATATTGGTATGGCCATCGGACTGCCACAGTCAGTCTACTTGGAGTCTTGTGATCACAGGAATTCGTAGCTGCAGCTTCCCTTGCCTAGATGAGGTCGTGCAGCCAGCCCCTCATCCAGGAGGCAGCGTGACCGCCTGCGCCTATTGTCTTCCTGTTGAAGCAGCTCATCTTGCGTGGCTGCATGCGCTTTGAGGTTTTCTTTTATGTGAAGTTTGTTTTTTTTTTTATTACTGAGGTCTGGACATTCTGTAGAATGAGTAACATAGTGTAATTAGTATTTTTCTATTGCTATTAATTTCTCCTTTTGATGGTTATAGATACAATTCCATTTTACTGTAAATACAGCTGTGCCTTTTTATTTTTGTTGTTCATATTTCATCAGAGGATATGCTTGCTTTCTTTCTTTCTTTCTTTCTTTCTTTCTTTCTTTCTTTCTTTCTGGAACCCCTGTGGTGGACACAGCCCAGCTTTGTACATGGAGGCCACCTCTGAAGTGTCCCTTAGATGTAGGCTCTCCCTGTAGGTTACTAGGATCAGGGACGGGGAGAAAGACAGATTGGGAAGGGAAGGGAAGCAGAGATGGTGGGGGCAGGAGACATCCCTGCTGCCCCTCTGCCCAGCCCCGTACTACAGGCCCACAAGCCTCAGGTGGCCCTGTGGGAACACCTGGAGCTTCTGTGGCCTTCCAGAGCACCTGGGTCTAAGGCAGGTTGCATTTTTATACCACATTGTGGCTAGGTCACGGATGTGTGAGACAGCTCGGAGGCCATGCGGAGGCCACAGCTGATGGCTCCCTATCCCTGTACCCAGGACCACCATGTTCCTCAGTAGAGCAGGCTCTGGGCAGCACTAGCTAGGATCCCCTCTGCCCAGCTAACAGTGCTCAGGGTATGGCTGGGCTAAGCAGGGGATGCAGGACTCATCGGTGCAGGGCCTGGGTCTCCTACATGTGTGTGCTTTTGGACCCTTTCTTGTTTCCATTCATTTCTAAGTGAAAGAGAAAAACATTCCTGGCAATGAGTGAGCGACAACCTCTTTTCCACAGGACCCGGTGTACTTCCAAGCACTTTGGATGCTTCGCCTGTTTCTGCCCACTAGCAAGCAGTGGCTGTGTCCAGGCCGTTAGGGCGCCATTGATTGCCCGAGCTCCGGCCCTTCCCGTGCTTCTGCAGCAGCAGACTCCCTGTCCTCTCGGCACCGGCCCTGGTCTGTAGTGCTGCATCTCCGAGGGCCTGGAGTCCGGGCCTGTATTTGTTCTCCTTTCCAGTTTGCCCAGTGGAGTCCTCAGCCTGGAAGACACCCAGGGATGCTCGCGCTGCTCCTGCCGCCCCCGTCCTGAGGCCCGGGGCCTGGCTTTGGCTTCCTGTTGTCTCCAGAGCTCCGCGGCATTCCTCCCGGGTAGCTGCTGCCACTCCTAGCTTTAGTATCTAACCATACCACGTTTCTCGACCTGTTGATTTTGGCCCCTCTTCCTTTTGCCACCTTTCTGCTTATTGTACTGATTTAGTCCTAATCTTTGGGGCTCTGTGGAGCGGGCAGGTAGAATCCTGCTTCAGGTGCAGCTGGGTCCAGGCGCGTGAGCAGTGCTGCCCCTCTGTGTGATGGCCCTGACTCGCCTCCTCCCCCTGCTGTGGCTTCCCTGGCAGGAGGAGCTTCTCCATGTGGCACGGGGGCCTACTCATGACAGCCCTGTGTCCCCAGAACACAGACTGGCGGGCAGGGAAGGTCTTTCTTCCCTTGTTACCCATGCCCATATTGTTCTGTGGAGACGGCCACAGATACCCAGACCCAATGAGCCTCTCACCGCTTCCAGAGGGCTGACCCAGAGTTTGTGCTTGGGGACCCCCAAGGAGCAGCCACCGAGGAAAGAGCCACGTCTCCCACTACATGCGCAGCGGACGAGTGCACAGCCAGGAGAGCAAGACTGGGAAGCAGCGTGCGCCAGGCCAGCAGCTTGGTGGGTGGGCTCACGCCGGGTCCAGCGCTTTCCTAACACTAGCGTTGGTGGCCCTGAGGTCACCCTATCTGGCATGGCCTCATCCTTGACTGCCTGTGCCACAGACTGTGTGGCTGCTCCCCAGGAGGGGCCAGATTTAAAAAAATACCCAAGTCTTCTTATGAGCTGGGAGGATCATCCTGTGGAAGTACAGCGCCCCTGAGTGGCAGCAGCACCCACAGTGACCAGCGTCCAGCCTGGAGAAGCCCCCTTCTGACGTGGCCTTTTCCTGGAGGTGAGTGGAGGGTTGCCTCAGATTTCCTCTATAATGTTCCAGTGGCAGCGTTAGCCAATTAAAAACAGCAAGGTTGCTCAAAACATAACACTTAGCTAAAAATCAATAGAACAAAAGAGCATGAAAATAGAAGCCCTTCGGCGCTCCAGACACTGGAGCTATTGAGTTTAATATACCATTAGTCAAAGAATTTTAATATAGCATGGCTAACCATGTTGGGAATAAACGATAAGAAGGAAATTTTTGCAGAGAACCATTTTATAAATAAGCATCAAATGGAGATTAGAGAATAAAAACCTATAATGAGTAGAAAGCTCAGTGGGTTGCTTTAGCAGAAGTTTACGTAGCTGAGGGGAAACCGATCAGCCAGAATTTAGGCAGATAAATATATTTAGTTGAAGTACAGAGAGGGCCAGAGAGTAAGGGCGCACGAGCAGGGCGTAGGAGCCACGGAGGCTGCAGCAGCAGCACTCGGGGGCAAAGCGATGGATGTGACGTTTGAACAGACGATGGGGGGTGCTTTCCCCAACCTGACAAATGTCTCTAAGCCCACTACTAAACATAAGATAAAGCTAGCAGCCCAAGCCTGATGAATGGAAGCAGAGTTTGGCCCACCACGTCAAGAGCAAGAAACCAAAGACAGGAGGAAGTCTAAGCAGCCGCCGCAGCAGAGAGCGGGCCGGGCACCCGCCACCCGGTCCGGATCTGCACACTGCTGACCAGTAGTAAATTCGCACTGATAAAAGCTCAGTGTAACAAGGGAACGAGGTCATAGTTTTTGTCTGAGTAGCAGCACAGCCTCCTATTACACAGAAGACGGAGCATTACCTACCATTCTCTTAAGTCTTGATCATGAAGAGTAGAACTTGTCCCCCGCACTGCAAAGAGAACAAAGCAAAACCCAGCAGAAAACCCCAGAGGTGGTTAACAGGAAGCACAGACCTTCAGGGCCTTGGAAAAAACGCTAGCCATCCCTCGTTGCTGCAGCTTGAACGTCCGGATGCTGCGTTCCTTTCCACCATGACAGATGCTGTTTGTTGTCCCAGCTGTCTTTCTGAGGAAATGGAACCACAGATAAGAGGACATTTGGTGAGCTTGCAGGTGAAAGGTGACATGGGGTGCCCCTTCCAGCTCCTGCTAGTGTCACAGATAGGCAGCAAGGTGCCGTGCTGTGGTGCTTGGGGAGCAAGGCCCGCCGAGCGCGTGGGCTGAGGAAGGAGCCTGGGAGAGCGAGAGCCTGCCCGGCGTCCTGAGAAGCCACCTTCCGCCTGTCGTGCTGGGGTCACCCGCACAGCGCCTCACCCAGTGTCACGGCCTCAGCATCCTGATTCAGTTCCACAAGCACCAGTGGGCCACTGGTGGACAAGAGGCAGTGGAGACCCCATGTGCTCCTGGAAGAGAGAAGTGGAACTTGGGAGAAATGAAATGTTCGCGGAGCCTCGGAGTGTTCTATAGGAGGCTGCTCCTCTGGGGCTCTGCTGTGGTCCACCCACATAAACAGCCTCAATCAGAGAGCAGTGTCTCCAATCAGGTTTACAGCACCGAATGTCAATGAAAACTGATTTTGTAAATTGTTAGTGGAATTACATTTCTACTCTGCTTGTTTTTTCATTCAAAGAAGCCTTGCTAATGAGAGCAGGTGTTGGAGAGAAAATGAGTTGTAAGCTGCTCTCTATGTCTGTCTGTGTCTGTGTGTCTGTCTGTGTCTGTCTGTCTCTGACTAGGTGCCTCTCTCCTGCCTAGTAGACCCAGACAGCTGAGTTGCCTGTCAGTGAATTGGCTGTTAGAGTGCGTTGCAGGCTTTCCCTCCCAAGTTCGGCAAAACAGAAAATTTAAAGAGCAATATAATTTTTATGGATGATAAGAGGCTGGAAGAGAATAATTCGTGTAACTAAAATAAACGATGAATGTAGGTGCTGTCAAAGAAAGGGCCGTCCTCTGATTTCCATTCTTTACTGTGAGGCCACTGGTTTGTATTGCGGAGATATGTGGGAAGTAAGAACGTATTAGGGGAAGAATTCTGTGAGAGCCCAGCTTTGATCTCTTACGTCCTCTCTGGACTAGAGTCAAGATAATGAGACTGGGACGCGTCAGCTCCTTTCACTTCTACAAAGGTTCTTTGCTGAGAATCATGTGATTTTTCTGTGTAAAATCCTGACAGGCCTTGCCAAAAACAATCTCATGTAAGAATGTAATAGAACTTAATTTTACTTTACTTGAAACTCCATTATGGAATAAAATTTGTAGTATGAGATACTGGCAACTACTTGAAATTCAGGGACCAGAACAGAAATACTTGCTGGCTGGCTCCCTAAGCTCAGAATTCTATTTAAAGGTGAATCTGATGTCTGGGCAGACATAGACCAGGTTGTAAGCACTTGGTCACCTCTGAGGCATGAAATTAAAGATGGAGAGGGTAGGAGCCCTTTAATCTTTATTTTAGGGCCGGCCAAATAGCTCAGTGGATTAAAGCACCTGCAAGCAGGCGCAGGGGCCGGGGGTTCAATCCCACCCTGCCAGCCCCGCCCCACCCCCGGGGCACCCTGAGACAGCAATTGAGACAGGGCGTGGTGGCGCACGCATGCCTATAAACCCAGCTCTTAGGAGGCTGTAAACAGGAGAATCTCTAGGAGTCTGAACTAGTAGTGAGACCTGAACACTGTAGACCCTTCCCTAAAGATACAGAAAAAAAAGGAAAAAGAAAAAGATAATCTTTATAAACTTCTGAAGTGTGACAACTTTCACTCTGACATGCCATTTTTTAAGAAGACTTTTAGTGGTCTGGAGCTTTCCTATGTAAACACTGTGTTGTTATTCAAGAGTACCAAAGAGAAATTTCATTTCTTACTAATTTATCTAGCAGGTTAGACTTTTGATCTTTGATATGTATGTTTCCCAAGAAATAATTTAAAGTTAGTAATCATTATATAGGTCTAATAATGCATGATGTAATGCGTGTGAAGTATACAGTGTAAATTATGCGTGCATCACACGGCGTATAATTCATAATATTCCATGTTCGAGTACATGTGTATCTCCCCCGGCTGGCTACACTGGGCAGGTGGGCGTTTCCTGTATACACTGCCGTAGGAGAGCTTGGGCTGTGGTTGTAACCCAGCTCACTAGGAGCCTAAGGCCCAGGAACCTCGGATTCCGGGCAGCCCAGACAGCGTGCCGAGAGGCTGTCAGGAAGTGAGCAGGGCTGCGGGTGGAGCTCTGAGGCAGCACCCTTGCCCAGCGGGCTTGAGGCCGAGGTCAGTGCTGCTCAAACAGAGCTTCCAGGGGAGAAGTGAGTGGTTCAGTCTACACCAGGGCCTCTTCCCTGCAGGTATCCCGAGTTATCCCTTGGGCATTTCCAGCCCCTCCTCAGTGGATACCAAAATCTGTGGATTCTTAGATGACGTAAAATGTGCTTGTAGCTGATGCACAGCCTCCTTTATGCCCTAAATCCTGTGTGTGGATTACTTATAATAATACTACAATGGAAAGTAGCTCCCTCACTGTGTTGTTTGTGGAATTGTGACAGAATACATCTCTGTGGCTTCAGTTGAGATGCCGCAGTTTTTCTCAGTGTAATTTTGTCCCATGGCTGGTTGACTTTGCTGCCAGAGAACCTACAGGTCTGGAGGGCCAGCTGCATATGTGTTGTACCTTCCCCTGGTCACTCTGTCACATGTCCAGCATGCAGTGCTGCATACGCCTATTTTCATGGAAAGAGATTTCCAGGGCCCTGTGGCTCGGGAGCCCACATGCGTGGGCACAGCTGCTTCACCCAGGTGTCCACTTGACACCCATCAGATGGTCTTGTTCTTCTCTGTCCTCCAGTTTGGAGGATGGGCTGCGCCAGAAGGAGGAAGGTGTGGAACCATCCTAGGGGCCAAGACTCAAAAACTAACTGGCTTTGGCCCTGTCTCTATCCCTTTGTGCTTGACTAATCTTTGGGCAGTTTACTTCCTCCTGGTAAAAGACATTGTTCATTTGTAACAGGGAGATAATGGAATTGAACGTGCCTTATAGTCTGTTAGAGCTAAGTGAGCTCATGTATATATAAGAACAGATCCGCTTCCTAGTTACTCATCTCCCCAAAGCCCTACAGGAAGGTAAGTTCCAGTGCACTGTTTTGCAGGATAAAACTGTAGGCATTTGTGCAAGGGAGCATTTCTTTTGGCTGTCGCATAAGCTATTCAGAGAGACCTTTGTGGGTCACAGTGAACACAGAATCAAAGTAAAGAGAATTAATAGCCTAATTCATGACCTTAATGTTGCCACCAGTGTGACTGCAAGCAGCATCCACAGCAATTGGATGGTGCGGTTCCCAAGCCAGGGCTTGGGCCCTGCTCGCTTCGGGGACCTAGGGTGAATTGCTGTGTCTTAGTGCTGTGATGACCCTCATTGGCCTGTGTGGCCATGGAATTGCTCCATGCAGAAAGACCCTGAAGGTCAAGGTTTGCCTTTCCCCTTTAGAATGTGGAACCATGGCTGATAGGTACTCAGCAAAGATGGCGACCTAGAGTTCTGGGTTCCCACCTACCTTCTACAGAAGTGGAAGGGGCTTCTGTCACCTACTCCATTGCCAACTGTGCTTATTTGTGTGTATCGTTCTGACTATGAAAACAAGACTTAACTGGATGGCAAGACTTAGAAGGGTACAGACTCAGGCATGCAGCATGACTGCAATGGAGATTCTAAAAGAGAAAATTAAAAATATCCATGGGCATTGGCCCAGTGCAAGAGGTCATCAGAATGTGCTGTGAATCACTTAGCCAGTCGGGGCCTCTCTGGGCCACGGGGTCGTATCTGGATTCTCCGTGGTGTCATGCAGGGGCAGTTCTCCTCTCCCCAGAGCCCGGCCTCCAGATGGCTCTCAGGAGAGCGTGCTCTTTCCTGTGGGCTTCTCTCACCCAGCCTGCCCCTGAAATGAGCATCCCGAGAGCCTCCGGCTAGCAGTGCCTGCCTCCGCCTGGGCTTTCTTGCTCCCATGCCCAGCTCGCGGGCGGGCTCTGCTGGAGGCTCGTCCTGCCCGCTGCGAAGTGCCTGCTGGCTCCTGTCCACTGTGGGGTGCCAGCAGGCAGTCCTGCTCTTGGAGGACACGAGGTGCCCGGCAGGCAGATTGACAGAGCCTGCCTGGGGACAGCTGAGCCTGGGGAGGGCCTGGGGCCAGGCCGAGGATGCCGGGCTTCATTGCAGAAGCAAGTGGAAATTAGGTTTTTAAACCTTGAAATAAAGTAAGTAGGTTAAGTTTTAAAATTCTCTTAAAATAAGCAGCCTCCAGCCTGGGTGGCACTATGACCCCACCTCAGGATAGCAGGTAGCGGCACCGTAGCCATGATGTTGGCTTCAGGGTTCTGCATGAAAGAAATCTGCATGGAAAGGCTGCAAGTTCCAGGTGAACAAATGGTGACACCTAACACCCAAGGATTTTGTGAAGGAGGAGTGAGAGTGTCCACCTTTCAGCTGGGGGTCCTGCTCTGGACAGCCAGCCTGTGGCAGGGCCCTCCTGCCTTCTAGGAGGGGATTCCTGCAGCCCCCTCGCTGCTGGGGAGGGTGGGTCCCCCAAAGCACTTTCACTCCTGTGTGCCTGAGACTGGCCCCCAGGTTCTTGCGATCAATCGTTACCTTTTCCATCAGAGGCCCCTCGCTTGGTTTCTCTGTAGCCATTTCTGCAGTCATTGGTGTGCTGCTGTAAACTTAAAAGCCAGTCAGCCCCCTGAACCCAGAAGTCTGAAGTGGGTAGAAGCCACCTAGAGTTACAGCCTAGTGTTCATTCCTGGGTTTTACAGCTTTGAGTCCCTAGCAAAACTCTGAGGGAATCAACTGCAACAGAGAAGACTGTTCTGGCTCACGGCTGCACAGGACACAGTCTGTGGTCAGTCAGCCTGGTCCCTGGGCCTATGGCCGGCAATAAGCAAGGGTGGAAGTGAGTTACAGAAATCCTTCAGCTAATGGCAGCTAGACAGTGACAGGCAAAGACGGGAAGCACGTGGGTTCCACCACCACTTTCAAGGACTCGGCTCTCTGACCTAACTTCCATGGAGAAAGGCTTCGCCTTCCGGGAGCACCCCAGCCGGGGGCCAGCCTTCCACACCAGAAAGGAGGAATCGTCCACTGAGTGTCTCTGCCTTCTGGAGCTCTGGGGCTCCCTTGGCTTGGCCCTCGGTACGATGTTCCGGCAATTGCATCAGAGCCCATTAGGTTCATCTTTGAGCTCACTGAAAGTTTAAATCTTTCTCTAGCCTATTCTCTCATCAGAAAGGGTAGGTCAGGGTGATGGACCATGAGAATCCTACTGGAGCGAGCGCGGGATGTTCCCAGCAGTTCACGTTCACAGTATGACTTGGGAAAACTGTCAGGTTATGTTTTTTGTTGATTAGAATGTAAGTTTGGAAACAAACTCCACTTTTATTGTTGTGATAGGAGTTATCAAATTAATTTAATTTAATTTTAATATATAAACCACCTAGCCTGGTGCCTGGAAATGTTTGGAGAGAAATTTTGCAATTAGAACTGGGAAATTCAGACGGGGAGTCCCAGCCCTGGGGTTCCAGCTTGGTAGCTCTGCATTCCACACCAAGCACGGGGCATCTGTCCCTGGGGACCTGTAAGTGTCAGGCAGTGCACTGACATTATTAATGTCAGACCAAACTGGTCTTCCTGGAACCAGCACGGCAGTGGAAGGAAGGAAAAATCAGTTATTAAATTTGCTTCCTCTAGTCCTGTTGCTGCAGGGTTTCCAAGAAACTGGAGAGACCAGGAGGGACTCTCAGGAGGACTTCAGAGGTGACCCATTCTAGCCACTAGAGATGCTCACAGCCAGGCAGGGCCCCCAACCAAGGGGAGGTCCCCTTTTGACAGTTTGTGATGTCAAGCAAGTAGAGGCCCAGAAGTGAAACAAGGGCGGTCGTTGGTCACCCAGCAGCGAGCCCCACCTCAGTCTTGAAGGCAGCACGTCCTATGCACCTCGGGGTGTTGGGACATGGGGGCTTGTGTAGCACCACATCTGTTAGCTTTATCGGTGTCAGTACCCAGGATCGCCCCTCCAAGGGAGGAGGTGCCCACGAGAGAAGGCCTGAGGTGTGTCCTCGTCAGTGAGGACACAGGACCTGGGAGACAGCGCAGGGCCGCGTTCCTGAGGAGAGGCTGCCTGCAGAGGTGCTCCCCTGCGCTGGAGGATTTTACAGAGCTCCGAGTTCTGCTTTAATATGACTGTTTAGTAATATATTGTTTCCTATAATTACAGAAGGGCATCCTGGAGACACTTCAGTGAATTCTAAAGTTCTGCCCCTAACTGTAGAGATGTGAAATACAAATATGAGGTATGATCAAACAATACAGTACATCTTTAGATTAAAAGAAGCATGCTGTGCAGATAACTCAGTGGACTAAAGTGCCTGCTTAGGTAGAGCACAGGTGCCGGGGTTCAATCCCTTGCGTACCACATGCCATGCCGTGCCCCGCCCCTGGGGCACACTAGATGGTGTTTGAGACTGGATGTGGTGGCACTTGCCTGTAATCCTAGTGCTTGGGAGGCTGAAAACAGGATGATCACTACGAGTCCAATCGTGTAGTAAGGCCCTATAGACCCTGTACTAAATACATAAAAGATAAATAAAATAAAAATAGATTAAAGCAGGTTTATTACAGTAAGAGGCACATGGCCATTAATCTGCCTCAGCAGGCTCCCTCTGGTTTCAGACACACAGCCCATCATCCTTGCCACTGTCTGAAGCAGTTCTGGAAGTCCTCTTTCCTGAGTGTCATTAGTGTTTTGCCCAGGCTGCCTTGATAACCTTAAGGAAAAGCCAGACGACACACAGTGCCAGATCTGGTGACTGCGGTGGATGAGGATGCACTGCCAGCGCGCTTATAAACCTGCCGTGCCATCGGAGGGCATGTGGCAGCAGCAGTCACCGTATTTTTGATCATCCTTCATAAAGACGCTTGCGAAAGCAGACCTCCAGAAGGGCTTCTGACTTTCAGGAGCAGTGAGACAAGTGTGTCTGGAACCAGGAGGAGTTCTTGAGACAGATCCACCGAGGTGTATCTTTTATTGTAATAAACCTCTTGAAAGGGAAACGCTCGCTGTATGTTGGTCGCCACCTGTATAGACACGAGATTTCAGCAGCTTCCCTTACTCTCTCTGCTCCGTGCTGGTTGGCCCTATTTTGTGTAAACCCCTGTAAAACGAGGTGCACAGCTGAGGCCACGTGCTTGAGACGCGCATGTTGGATTCACACCTGTGCGCTGCCACGTGTGAGAGGCGTGATGCCAGGGACAGTGGCATGCCTCCCGCACCTGGCCGGCCTTCTGCCCTGCTTTCCTGCTCACCCTCAGGGACAGCCTGATGCCCACTGTTGCCTCAGAAGCACTGACCTGGTTTCCACCGTGCCCTTTCCTGGCACCACCCAGCCAGGTGCACAGTGACCCCCAAGCCTGTGGAGTCTAGGTCCAGGGCCACCAAATCCACGTTCTCACTGGCACCCTGGCTTTCCCTGAGCTTCTGAGGTTTAGGTCCCTCCCCCTAGTGGCCCAGGCCATTGCTGTAGCTGGACCTCAGCTTCCAGGCCAGTGGCAGGGGGACACAGCATGTCAGCAGCAGCAGCAGCAGCAACCTTGTCCGCCAGAGACTGGAGCCGGGGTAACCTCCTCCCTCTCAGCGGGAAGTGTGCAGATTCGGGGTCTACAGCTAGGGGTATCCCCTGCGTCCGTGGTTGCAGTTATCTGTGGTCCAAAAATAGTAAATGGAGGATTGAAACAATTCATACATTTACATCCATTGCAGTCTCCTCTGGTATATGCCCACTAGCTCCTGTAGGTACCCTGTGGTTTCACTGTAGTGTCTTGTTATTTTTCATTGTTAGTTATTATCGTCACCCTCTGCCTGTGCCTTACGTGGAAATTAAACTTCACCCCGGCTCTGCATGAGCCGGAAGAAACCTCAGAGGTAGTGGGCTCCAGACCGTCTGCAGGCTCAGTCACCCACTGGGTGCTGCCCACATCCCCAGGGACCACTGTGCCCGGGTCTGCACGCAGCAGTGTGTGGCACTCTGGGCAGCTTGGCACCCGCCTCAGCCCCTCTCCCTCCCTGCCCTGGAGCGCCCTTCCTTCTGCTCTCCTGGGTACCGTCTGTGTGGAAACTTGGTCCTCCCTTCCAGGGAGCCTGGGCAGCAGCGACGGTGCAGGCCTTGTCCATGTGGGGCTGAGGAGTGGTATGGAGAATTTCCCAGCATTACTGAGGCATATTTCTGCAGGATTTCTGTGTTTCTCTGTTAGCGTGAGGGAGGCAGGGTGAATTCAGCTGTGCGGATCTATGCAGACAGACCTCGTGCCAGGTCAGGATGGAGGGAGCTTCTTTATCCCATCTCCTGGCCCAGCCCAGGTCCCTGTGGGACGTGGAAGCCCAGGTGCCGATGTCGCCTGCCCGCCCACCCTTGCAGGCCCAGTGTCATCACTCAGCCTCCTCCTGCCTGTTTGCTGTTGCTCAACTCATCCCTCTGGAATAACTGCACCCGGCTGGTGTGCAGCCTTTGTGCTGACACAGAAAGGAGCAGCAGGGCCAGCACACACGGGTGCGCCTGGTGTGTAGTGCAGAGGGGCGCAGTCAAAGGTCTCCACTCGCAGCAGGGTTCCCTGGGGACGGCAGGACCCGGCTTTGGTTGTGTCTGACGGGCCGCCTCCCGTCCTCTGCTTTCTGCCTCTGCCACACCAAGGACCGCTGCCAGCCAGGGCCTCCAGATGACTGCTGCCTGCACACTTGTCCCAGCTGTTCTCTGGTGACATGGCAGTTGCAGCTAGCGGATTCCCACTGCTCAAGAAATGGGCCATTGTGACCAACCTGCATCCCTGTCTCCTCCTGCTCCTCCAAGTGGGGCCCCACAGCACCCCCACAGCAGGCTGTCTCCTTAGGGAGTCTGAACACATCTGCCTTGCCTGTGGGACAGGATGGTCAGCTCACCATAGCTCTGTCTGCATCTTTGTCCCCGTTGGCTTCTACACCGAGCCCCGAGCTCAGTGTAGACCGCGGATGGGCACATTTTGTTTGGCTGAAACTGTGATTTCCTTGGCATCTCTTGACTTGCCCTGAAAATGTGTTTGCTTTCTTCTTAAACTGGAGGTTTGCAGTTCTCTAAATCCCCTAAAAATGTATGCTTTGTGCTTTTAAGTTTCTGCATATGAAGCAAGCAGAATAATGATTAAAATGAAACACACTCAGTATTTATAGTCACATGAGAGCTAAGTGAGCCTAACAATTACTCACCGAGGGTTTCCACGTCTTTAATATTTGAATGCAATCTGGCTTATTGCAGCACGGCTTTGCAATTGACAGCACAATATTTTACAGTTTTTACACTTCACCTAATCAGCATTTTCTACAATTTATTTTGGGTAAATTGAAATGAGCCTAAAAGCCCTGAAATACATACCCTAAACTGGTCTGCAAACTGCCAGACCTTGTAGGCTTCTCTTACGCCTACGCAGATGCTGAGGTTGGGCGTGGTTCTCCTGTGTAGACCAAGCCCGTGGGGGTGGCGTGGAGCAGGAGGAGGACGCAGGCCTGCAGGCAGCTACGCAGGAAAGCCTGCCCTATGTCTCACGCACTGGCGGGAAGAGAGTGGAGTGAAGCTTTTTCTTCATCGTGGGATGTGGGTTGGTATAACAGGGAGGAGGAGGAGGGGAGGAACTTCTGACAAAAACAGCAGTATTTACTACAGGAAGATTCGTAGGCTGTGTGTTAATTGGCTGTGGAGAGGAATGACCCTGTCCAGTTTTGCATCTGGTCTAGGCGCCTGAGACTCCTTGTTTAAGCTTCTTTAGCATGCAGAGTCCCAAGGGAAGCAGGCCATGGAAAGCCACAGCCCTTCAGACCACGAGGCCTTCAGTGCTTTTGAACCGTGGATGCCTGTGGCAGCCCCGTGAAACCTGCGAACCTGAAGTCTTGTCTCAGGATGAATTTACTTGATGCATAAAACAAAATCTTGAAGACTTCTTGAGTGAAACTAATCAAATCGAAGAGGAAGTATGCAGATTTTAACTTGTGGTATAATAAAGTATGTCCCCATCAAGCAGCGCGCCGTCGGCAGGGTTGCTTTGCGCCGGCCGGCTCTGGTGGTTCACACAGCACGATGACGCGACGTGGAAGGTGCCATCTTGCTTAGTAATGTGGCAGGCGCCGCTAGCACTAGTTTGTTGGCTGTATTATATTGAAAGGAGTTGTTGCAATTACTGCGACAGAAGTGAACACGGAGATGAAGTCTGTTCCGTTCCGCATTCACGGACCGCCTGAGTGTTGTCAGTGCCCCTTGTGCACGGCCCAGCTAGTTGTGCAGGTTGCTGCCGCCGCCGCCGTCCTTCCTGCTGTCAGCTCCCCAGTGCTGGACCCAGAGCTTGCGCACTGAGCTGCAGGCCTTACTGCTTTGCATCTTCGTTTATGTTCCTCTGCGTTCCTCTGTGCATAGTTACTGTACACAGTGAATGCGTCCTGAGGGACAGGGGCGCTGGCCCGTGAATGAGACACATCTTAGTCCCCTTCACTCCCCCTAACCTCCCATTCCTACCCCTTCCCTTCACCTCTAGCTTCTCTTTCCATTTGTAGATTATCGGTCTCCCTGTTTCTCAACATCTGTCTTTTATTTTTCTGCTTCAATTGTGTGTACGTGGCCTTCTCAGGTAACAGTCATGCAGCACTTGTACTTGTGTGTGTGGTTTGTTTCAGGTAACAGAAGGCACCCCAGCCGGGCTTGACCTTGGGATCTCCTGCCTCAGCATCCCAGAGTGCTGGGCTTACAGTGTGTCACCTTTCCCTGTGGGCAGTAGAACTTCTTACTCCAATAAATGTACATCAAGCAGCGGCGAGCTGGCAGGAGGGTGGTAGGAAAGGATCCTGAGCTTGCTGAGGGCGGCCGCGAGGCCATCGACAGAGTCCCCACGATTCTGATCAGGCGGATGCTCAGGAAACATGACCGAGCCTCGTCGCACACCGTCACCTCCATTGGGATCTAAGAGGAGGTGCTCCGTATTCATGAATACGCCTCACAGGTCCCAGCCTCGCCCTTGGTGTGTCGACTTCCTGGGCGGTTAGCGGAGCGCCCCGATCCCACCTGCGTAGATCATCAGCACTGTGAAGAGCGCCGTGTTCAAAAGCTTACCAAAGACGCCCTTGGAGACCAAGCGTAGTCTGTGTCGTTAGATTTGGTTGGAAAAAAGCTCGAGGGAAGGATTCACCCTTCCAGTTTCATTGTTTTTTCTCTTGAGGACTTGTCTTTTTCACTGGAAATGCATAGTAGAAACTAGGAGTTGATTGAGCTCCTGGGGTCCAGCCGTTGGGGGTAGGAGATGATGGTGGGGCCTGAGCGTTTTAGGTTCTTAAGCTTCCCAAAGAAAGAAGTGATCTTTACTTCCTGTGGTGCACCATGGCAGGCTGGCATGACGAAGCTGATGGGTTTTCTGGACATGTTATGTAGGAAGTGTCTTTGCTCCTGTTCCCTCTGGTGTGGTCTGTGCGTCTCACGCCCACCGAGGCTCTGACCCAGGACTGCTGGGCCACTGTCCGTGTCCCCCGTCCACTGGGTGCCTTGGTCACATCCTGAGAGCACAGGCCTGCTGCTTCCCTTCACCCGGAGACCAGGCCACATGCAGGCAACTCTGAGACCCAGTCAGGAAAGTGGATGGCTCTGAGGTAAAAGGGAAATGGAAGCTGGAATTGCAGTGTTGCATGTCTATCTGGGTCCTCAGCAGACAGACCGGGGTGGGGGGGAGAAGAGGGGGAAAAGGAGAGGGAGAAGGAGGGGGGAGGGGAGGGGAGGGAGGGACACACTCTGGATGCTAGCAGTGCCTCCCAGCCTCCCTGACCACAGTCTCTGTGTATGACGAAGCCAGGGCACTGTGATGACAGGCTTGCCCTCCTACAGGCCCGAGCTGGCTCCTGCTCCGGGCTGTCCTGCGGCTGCCTCGTGCAGATGTGGCTGTGGCCGCCTGCTGCCTGCTGGCACCACCCCTGTGCCAGCTCAGCCTGCTCAGGGCTGCGTGGCCTGCGTTAGCTGCCTTTATCCTTCTGTGGACATCTGAAGGTATAGACTATATATTTTTATGGATCTGTGGTTGAGTTTAGGCTCAGAGTCACCAAAATAAATATACAAACTTGATTTCTACTTTGGCTGTGCTGGTTGCTTATAATGTATATATATATATATATATATATATATATATATATATATATATATATATATATATATATATATACATATATATATATATATTAATTTAAGCATTTACCTGTTATTTTTTCTTTTGTTTTTGTACTGGGAGTCAAACTCAGGACCTTATGCTTGCCAGGCGGGCAGGCTTTGTGCTGCGGAGCTATGTCTGTGTGGTTGAATACTTTTTAAAACATTTATCTTTTATTGTTTTGCATTCACCTGTTTTTGATCATACCTCCTAACCCTAAAATACTTTCACCTCTCCTCTTTACTTTATTGATGACTAATCTGACAGCTCACTTTCAGCATGAAGCTGGCGGAACCCTCTTACGTAGGGTATTGTGAACCGTTCGTGTGTCCTCTTCCTGGCGCAGCTTTCAGGCGTCCCGAGCAGACCCTGCAGATGCGAGGCGGAGCGGTGCCCACGGTGCCTTCTCCGGCACACTCCCGGAGAGCTGCGCCTGGCAGCAAAGCCGCAGGAGGCAGAGGCGGCTTTCAGACCTTCACGCCGCTGCTAGTTTGAAGTGTTTGACCTCTGTGTGCGTGGGGTGGGAGTTCGGCTCCTCGTCACTGCTGAAGGAAGCAGCCCAGCTCCCAGGAGGCTGCTTGAAAGCAATGTGCTGCACCGCGAGCACAAAGAGCTGCTGCGCAGTGCTGTCGCTTTTGGGAGAGTCCCGCTGACCTGAGATTAAATTACTCTGTGTGTGTGTGTGTGTGTGTGTGTGTGTGTGTGTGTGTGTTTAAAACCAGAGATTGGACCCAAGGCCTTGGTGCTGAGCTACATCCCCATCTTGTTTTAATTTTTATTTTGAGACAGTCTCCGTGAGCACCCAAGTTCCCCAGGTTAGGATCACACTTGCCATCCTCCTGCCTCAGCCTCCCGATGAGCTGAGATTACAAGCATGTGCGTTCACGTCCCGTCTTCTTCGGTAGGCTGGGCTATCCTCCTGCATTGCCCAGTGAGGAAGGGAGCCCTGACAGTCCTCCGGCCCTCCCGTGAGGGCAGTGATCATTTGTGCTTCTCAGTGAGCTCCAGCTTCATTCAGAACCACCCGGACTGCAACCTGCAGCGGCGGCAGCTGCTCCCTGCTGGGCTGCTCTCCCACCCAGCGCTCTGTGTGTGTCTGGGCCGCACCATGTCTGCCTCTACTGGTAGCCGTGGGCCACTGATTGCTTGACCTTTTGCCCAGAGGATTGTGAAGGCCTTGGATATGCCCCCTTATGCCTGGACCAGCATCTGTTGCTGCTGTGTTGCGGGATGAAGGAACTCTGACCCCCGGTCCATGCTTCCTCTGTCCCTGGCTGTTTGTACAGAGACATGGCTCACAGAAGCCTTCTTCTAAGGCGCCGCAGCCCAGCCCGGTCCTGACCCACCTTTGGCGCCCCCGTCTGTGCCTTGCACAGCTCTGTCACACCAGGGTAGTATCATGTGAAATAGCTGAAGTTGGCTCTTTTTTTTTTTTAAATGTATTTAGTACAGAGTCTACAGGGTCTCACTACATAAGTCGGACTCAGCGATTCTCCTGTTTTCAGCCTCCCAAGTGCTGGGATTACAGGTGCGCGCCACCACGCCCAGCCTCAGTCATCATCTCAGCAGAACCCACAGGCGGGGCCGGCAGGGCATGCTGGGGATCCAGCCCTGGCTGCCGCACTCTGCCTAAGCAGGCGCTTTAGTCCGCTGAGCTGCCTGGCTGACCTTGGCTCTTTCTTTCTAGTGCTGTCATATAAGTGAAGAATAAGAAAAGCTAGACAAGTTTCTACTAGTAAGATACATAAGTGGTTTTAAAATGCAACTATTGCCATTTCTTACACAGAATGTACTGAAGTAGTTGATTCAACAGCTAAATGAGGGCCAGCCAGATAGCTCAGCAGACTAAAACCCTGCTTAGGCAGGCACAGGGACTGGGGTTCGATCCCCAGTGTGCCATGCGGCCCCCGCCCCTGCCCCCAGGGCTCACTGAGACATCGACTGAGACTGGCCGTGGTGGCACTCACCTGTAATCCCAGCGCATGGGAGGCTGAAAAACAGGAAGGATCACTATGAGTTGGGTTTGCCTGTAGACCCAGTACTAAATGCAAAATAAAACAAAACAAACTAAATGAGTACCAACTAAATAAGAGCCTGCCAGGTTCCAGGTAATATAAGTTTGGAGACATGGAAATATAAAACTTAGTATTTGCTCTTTGTTAAAATTCAGGGGTCAGGATACTATGGAGCCCTGGTTCTGCTGTATCATTTGGACTCGGGCGTTTTGAATACCCTGAGTTTGCAGCCTTCCAGTACCCACTCAGACATCTGCTCCTCCCGTGCAGTACCGAGGACTTCCGTGACCCTTTACTGTTGTGCCGGCACTCCTGCCCTGGACTGCCGCCAGTGATGCTGCAGCCCGGTACTGCCCGTGCAGCTTCCCGGGGGAGGCTGTGCTGGACACCCGGTCCGGTCCTTGGGTTTCCCCTGCTGTATGTGTGTGCACGCCTTCCTTTCACCATCTAATTCAACAGAAATTTCTTGTGTGAGTTATTTTCTGAAACATAGGTTAAACAAATGAAAGACAAATTGGCCTTGGAAGAAGGGCTCTAAGATCATCTGTATTTTAAATTCTTTATTTCCTTATTTGGATGTTATTCGTGCTTTGAAGAATTGTGTTCAGGTGTCAAGTTGAGCAGGCATGGGAGGTGGTGGCGAGGCTTCCTGTGCCACCTTGATTGGTTGGGGAGACACGTGGGGGTGGGGAAGTGCACTTCTGGGGTGTCTGAGTGGGTCATGGGGCGCTGGCTGTGGCAGCACATCTAGTCGCCGGCCTCTCCCTGTTGGTTCTGCCCCCTGCTCTCTTTCCTGGCTACCAGGAGCCATCCTCCCCTGTCATGGCCTTCGGTCCCAGAGCGTGCGGGCCATGGAGTGCGCCCCTGAGCCAGGCTGTCCCCTCATCCTTGCAGGTGTGAGTGTTGGATATTGTGTTCCATTGCTGGGAAGGCTGGCGGGGCTCAGAGAAGGCAGGCTGGAGTAAGCGTGCATGTGGGATGCTGCCTCTGCGTCCCCAGGCCAGCCTGTGTGGAGCTCTGGAGATAGCTGACAGCTCTGCGCACTAAAAATATGTTTCTAGCCCCCATTTAGCAGGTAGTGGATGAAATTTGTCTCACTAGGATTGTATAAGCTAAGGGAATTGAACATCTGCTTTGAATAATTTGACCTAAAGTCACATTTTTAAGTAGAACCACATGAGTGTTATTGTGTCATTTTATTGCATTAGGAAAGTAAAAGAATAAACAGTATCCTCTGGGCTTCTGAGGAGACTCGGGCTGATTTAGTTGTTTATGGTATGTTAAGTGGCTTACTTAAAATTCATGTTTTTCAGTGGACCTCGATAGTTTTAACAAAGTACGTTGTTTCTCATCGCCTCCTCTTGCATCTGCTCACCAAGTCTTTGCTTACTTAGGAGAAAATGACAGAACTGATGCTGGCTTCCTACTGTCCTGGGCAACAGAGGGGGCTTTACGCTTTGTATTTTAAATAAGAGAATTACTGGCCAGCCAAATAGCTCAGCACATTAAAGTGCCTGCAAGCAGGCACAGAGGCTGGGGGTTTGACCCTGGGGCTGGCCCCGCCCCCCGGGTGTACTGAGCCAGCAGTTGAGACTGGGCGTGGTGGGGTGTGCCTATAATCCCTGCTCTTGGGAGGCTGTATACAGGCAGATCACTGTGAGTCCACTATAGTAGTGAGACCCTGAACACCCTGTAGACCCTTCCCTAAAATACAAAAAAAAGAGAGAGAGAAAATTACTGATGTAATTTGAGAATGGACAGGTCTCATCTTGAAGAGCTGTGACTAACAATGGAAGGGGCCCCTGGCCCTTCTCGGGCTGCTTCGCTTCCACTGGAGTGCGCCTACCTGAAGGTGCGTGACTCCAGAGGGCTCTGAAGGCAGGATGGTGGCTCGCGGGTCTGGCCTCAGCGCTGGGGTCAGACTGACTGCATTTAGATCTGTCTTCCCGAGACAACATCGTCAGGGAAATTTCTCTTAACCCTGTAGAACTCCAGCTGCTAATAATGCTGCTTGGAGAGCTTGTGCAGGGACGAGGGGCTGGCAGGGTGGGGCAGGAGGTGGCAAGGGGAAGGCAGTCGAGCTGCTGCCCAGAGCATGGACAGGAAGGCCCCGAGGGATGGCGCTCCAGGGCGGGCAGAGTCATCAGCGCCTGCGTCTTCTCAGGGCCAGGCCTGGCATTGCAAACTGGCCCCCCCACCGATCACGCGTGAGTGGGCCATCGCTGTCCTCAGAGCTGGGCAATTGCTGAGAATGTCTCAAATAATAAATGCCCAAGGGCCGGCCAGATAGCTCAGCGGACTAAACAGTCTGCTTAGGCAGAGCGCAGGGACTGGCTGGTGCACGTCTGCAATCCCAGCACTTGAGAGACTGAACCCAGGAAGTTCACCACAAGTCCGATCAGCGTAGTACTAAAGACCATGTAGATCTGTACTAAATACGTAAAAACACAAAATAAGATAAAAAATAAATGTTCAAATCAAAACCTTGCACGATAGAAAGTACAAATATATACCTTTTGTCCAGAGGTTGGAGCCCAGGGGCTGTTTTACAGAAATAAAAGTGTCAATGTGTGGACATGGGCTTGTGGGTGTCCTGCTGGCTGGGCCCAGGCTGGCCAAGGAGCTGGCCCTGGGCCATGGTTGTACCGGAGAAATCAGATTGCAGATTGGTGGTCAGGAGGATAGCTCAGCACTCTAAGCACCTGCCTGGCAAGCTCAGAGACCTGGGCTTAATCCCCGTACCACATGCTGTGCGTGTGGTGGCACACACCTATAATCCCAGCACTGAGGAGGCCGAAACAGGGGAATCTCTACAAATCTGAGCTGTGTAGAGAGACCCTGTACTAAATAAATAAATAATTTTTAAAAATTAAAAAACCCTCTAATCAGTGTGGCACTTACTATTGTTTAAAAAACAGGAAAAGGCAGATAATAGCAACAGAAACCCAACCATTTTACTTGTATAGAAAGAATTTGAAAGGAAAGATGCTACTACCTGTGCAGCAGAACTTTGTGGGTGTTTGAGAGGAAAACATGATTAATTTTCCCTTTGAAACTCAATTTTTTGTTTGTAATAACACCATTTCTGCTATTTTTAAAGTAAAGAAAAGTTACAAATATAAAGAAAGAACTGGGCTTGTGTATAAATATAAATAAAATTCAATTTTCACAGATGTCTAAAGTGGACTGTCTGGTTCTTTTCTATTATCAGAGCTGATATACAGAATTCTCCCACATCTCTTCTCCTTATAAGCAGATCAGTTTATTACCAAATTTGAAGGAAAATTAATAAAAAACATGGAAAATTTAAGGTAGTTAAAATTTATGCAGTGTGACATTTACCCAAAGAGAAAATTAAAACATGCTTGAAACAAGAGACCCAAACTAAGCTCTCTAGAATCTTGAAAGATAAGTTTTAAGACTTTAGGTCTTGTCGGAAAGGCAAGACCTTCTGGGGGTTCTTGAGAGGAAAAATAAGCTAAGGCTAAGCGTGAGAAGGCAATGGACGTGGCTGTCTTTGCTGTCAGGCTCAGGCGCCGTGACGGAAATGCAGACACAGACGTTTCTAGGTGGCCACCTGAGAGGAGGACGGCAGGACGACACAAAGCAGGCCGCTCCCAGGAGCCGAGGCTGCTCCGCCGGGAGTATTAGGAGGAGGACAAAGCCAGGCGTTTCACTCTGAGTTTCTTTGCCAGCAATAAGCCAGTGTCCTTCGCTGTGCACATGGCCGGCCAGGGGCAGCCAAGGATGCCGCGAGCATCGATGGCGGGACTTTCTCAGGGATCTACAGCATGCCTGCCCTGCCTCCCCCCCCAAAACAGGAAAAATCAAAACGTGAACTACGCTGTCTTTATTCTTTTTTACTAAGTCGGCTTGTGATGTACCTTTTCTCTTCCCCTTTGTTTTCTCTGTTTGTTTTCTGTCTCCTTCTGTGTGTGTCTGTATGCCTGATGTGTAACTCACACAGTGCACATAAATCCAAACCCTTGTATGATTTCAAACATTATCTTAGATAAGTAAAACTTTGAAATACTTCATCCTTTCTCTGAATTACACAGCCAGTTGCATGCCTAATAGACAGTCTTTCTTGCAAAGCATTTTTGGTGATATAACCCACGATTCAGCTTATTTAAATACTGGTAACACTTCAAGAAACATTTTTAAGTTTTTAAAACTTTAATTATGGAAATGTTTAAAATACACACACAGGCAGTGTGTAGATCTGTGAACTGCATGATGTCCTCACCCGGTGTGATATCTGAAAACAGTTCCCAGGTGGCAGTTCTGTCAAGGTGGTGATGGTTCCGGGTCCGGCTTTGGCGAGTGCCCGTGCGCCTGTGGTCAGCTGCCGGGCAGAGCGGGGGTCCCGGCGGAAGGTCCTGAGCAGGCTCACGCCTGCCCTCTGTCTGGCGCCTTCTGCCCATTTATCAGAATGGGGCCGCATGGATGCGTGTGCCCCGAAGGCTCTCATTCCTCCTGACGTTCTTGCGGAAAGGTTCTCCAGTGAGTGAGTGTCCCACTCCTGCCGCAGATGTGCCTGTGTCCACGGCCAGGCCGTGGGCACATCCCGGGCCTGTCACCTGCTGCAGCGCCACCACTGCAGGATCTTGAGTGACTGAGGCGAGCTGCGCGCAGAGGAGAAGGCGCCGCCTGTAGTGCGCGTCATCTGAGTGTCAGCAGTCCCGGCTCCGCATCTGGTGGCTAGCAGATGTCTTTGGCTTTTCGAAAGTTCTTAGGAATGGGTTTTGCAAATAGAAGTGACAGGTTTCGCTACCACCATCAGTTGCTCTAGTGCATCTTAAGCTTTCAGAATGTTGGCTTCATTTTATTTGTCTTTTCTTTTTTATTTTTAGCACTTGGTTTCTGTGTCAGAAGTAATACATTAGAACTGGGTGCGCTGGCTCATGCCTCATCCCAGATCCCTGCGGGCCGGAAGCAGGAGGATCGTAAGCTCCAGCTCCGGGTGGGCCGCTTCATGGCCTCACAAGACGGTCTCAGAATTAAAAGTAAAAGGGCTGATATTAATACGCCGAGCTGTAAAAGGCTCAGGTCAGCAACTGCGGACATTGCCAGTCTTAGGGAAAACCACTACTGTTATGGACTACGGGGCTATGTTGGGATATTTTGCCGAATTCATGCACCTACAGTATTTTAAATGACAATGGAATGCCCTTCTCTGACAAAACTAACCAAAAAGGGGGATAGAAATGAATGACCATTTTGTATCTGTATACTCAAAATAGGACAGATTTACAGCTCCATTCTCTTAATTCAATGAATAGAGAGGCTTGTTCTAATAGTGTTTGAGACAGGATATCAGGTCTGCATCTTGTACAATGAATAACCACTAAGACAACAATACGCAATGTATTAATTATTGAAAATGTGCTAGTAATTGGTTGTGAAACTATCTCATTGCTATTTGTTTCTCAGTAAAAATATTTTTAAAAAGTAAAAGGGCTGGGGATGCTGTTCAGTGTGAAGTGAGGTGCACCCCCTACCCGGGCCCCCAAGTTAAGATTCAGCAATCTTGGTGACACTTCACTGTGTATACCACATTGGTCTTTCTTTCATCCCAAGTGACATCTAGATGATTGTTTATATTTAAAAATCATGTTTAGACTCTGAAAATAAATGCAAGCAGCACCCCTGCTTTGCATCACCAGCCTTGCTAGCCTGAGAGGAGCTGGGTCACAGCAGCCATCATCATCCTGGGAGCAGACACCTGTAAGTTCAAGGAACCAGAGACTCTGGTGGCCAGCGCTCAGCTGTTCCATCTTCTTGTGCTAAGTTCAGATACAGCTGGGTAAAAAGCAGGAGCCAGTCAACAACATGGTCTGTCTCCACCTGTACCAGGTACTCTTCAGAAGCATGTTACGGGGATTATCTTGTTTAACTCACTAGGTAGCGTGAGATGGTAGGCGCATTCCCAGCTCATAGATTAGTAAACCGAGACATGGAAAGGTTAGCTGATTCTTCCAGGGCACACATGAGTGGCTGTGTGGAGAATCAAGTACAGGCGCTTTGGCCACAGTGCCCGGCCTTTACCCCTGAGCTGCATCTTAGCACATGGCGATGGCACTCAGCTGGCCTCCTGGCCTCCATCCACGTGGTCCAAGTGGGTCCCGCCCCTTCCTGTTGCCAGGAGTCAGGTTGAGCATGGCTCCTGTGGGGGTACATACTGGGTGTTGGGAGAAGCTGTCTGCCATCTTGCCTGGAGACAGAGATCCTGACCCTCTCCTGTCCGTGGAGGTGCAGTGGATGCTGCGGGAAGTGCCACGTGATTCACACATTCTTCCTGGATCTTTCAGAAACTTCGCCAGGACCTCCCGTGCACATGGGGTGGGGAGCTCTACATAGCTATGCAATGAAGTCATGCTAAAATTGTGCCACACGTTTGATTTCATGTCAATATTTCGGATCAGTGGGGAGAAAAAATACTTCCCAGGTGTCACCACTTATTCTATTACCACAATGCCAATTCTCTTTTATCGTCTTCTGATTATTGCTACTATCCTGATGGCTTTCCCGATGAATTAGTTGGAGCGATTCCTCCGGTTTCAGCCTGGTTTGATGCCTGACAGACCTAATGCTGCACCCTCAGTTCCATGTGCCTTCAGCTCCCTTTCCTCTGCAGACTTGTGGAGTTTCGACCCTTTCTTCTTTCTCTTTGTCTCCTGTGACTAAGCAGTGGAAGTTGTGGGGAGCTTTATGTTGTGACCCCAGGGGGCTGATGAGAGAGCCTTTGGTCACCACTTAAGGAATATAGGGATGCTTTCACTTGGGGTGCTGACAGAAGCCTGGGAGTCCCTGGGAAAGTGTCTCAGGACAGAGGAGCGTTTGACAATACCTTAGTACCACTAGCAAGCTTTTGACCAATTGGAAATGTCAGAAGGAACATACCTTAGAAATATTAGTTCTGCATGTTATATAAAAGCTCTGTATAGGAGCCAGTCAACAACATGGTCTGTCTCCACCTGTACCAGACACTCTTCAGAGGCATGTTACGGAGATTATCTCATTTAACTCACTAAGTAGCGTGAGATGGTAGGCTCATTCCCAGTTCATAGATTAGTAAACCGAGATTTACTAATTTACTGATTTCTTTTTAAGGGAAACAATAGTTTGGCTGGCAGACTATCACTGATACACATATGGAGAAAAAACGATTTCTGAATCCACAGTAACGTGAGGGAAATACAGGCAAAGCTTATATTATGATGTCTTACATCCTTCCAAGATTTAGAACAAAAAGAACTCATTTCTAAAGATGTCAATCAATAGGAAGCTTGAACTATGGGAAATTAAACCATCTCTTAACCATGTTCTGAACTGCCCACCTGTCACTCCTGCCTCGCAGTTCTCAGGGCTCATTTCCTGAGATGCAGTCATTAGCTTTGTCTGCTGGTAAGGTAAAGGTGTGTTTGCTTTACTGTGTTTTTACTTCTATATTACAAAACATACACCTCGTATTTTCCAGCCAAGGCTCCAAAGCGGTTTGTTTGGCTCTCACTGAAGGCTCGCTCGCCTTACACACGGCAGACGCTTCCCGCTCCAGCTGGGATTCCCAGGCTTCTCCTTTCTCCTGGCAGCCTCTTCATCCGCTTCCTCCTCTCAGGAAAGTGAGGCTTTAGAGCTCTTGCTGCAGATTGGTCAGCAGCCCCAAACGCGTGGGTTCACAGCGTCTTCAGGCTCGGCGTGAGAGCGTCCTACGTGTAGCGGGTCTGGTTTGTTAATTCGTTGCTTTTAAGTTTCTCCTTGTGCTGCAGTTGACATCTAAGCTACCAAGCTCCTGCTCAAGGGATGGGCTCCAGGATTCTTATTTGCAGTCCTGATAATGTCTGGTGTGAATGGGGTGCCCACATAAATCTTGCCATGGTGAAAAGTGAATGGCTGAGGTGAAAGGGTCTGTTTTGGTATGCTTGGTATTTTTATGAATAATAAAAATTGCCATTTCATTCTTCTGTGAATCACTGATTTGATAATCGTTTGGAGTATTCCATGTCTGTCACGTATGTTGAGTGTACATTTGATATATAGTCTCTGTGCTTATTACTAATTTTATTGCAGTGTTAGTCAGTGTTCTGTTACTATAACACATACCCAAGACAATCAACTTGTTTTTTTTAAAATTTATTTATTTATTTATTTATTTATTTATTTGAGAGAGAGAGAGAGAGAGAGAGAGAGAGAGAGAGAGAGAGAGAGAGAGAGTAAGAGAGGCCAGCTCAGCCCACCAGGGGGCGGGGCTGGCTGGCATGTGGTGCTGGGGGATTGAACCGCGGTCCCTGATGCTTTTGCTAAGCTTGTTCTAAGTAGGTGCTTTAGACCACTGAGCCATCTCTCCAGCCCCAAGACAATCAACTTGTGAAGAGAAAAGTTTTATTGGGACTTACGGCTTTGGAAGGCTCAGTAAGGAGTCTGCACCATAGCTTTGAGCAAGGCAGGGGCTAGTGCCGAGGAAAGCCGAGCACCTCGTGGCTCCCAAGTGCCCAGCAAGAGAACATCAATTTCCACCACTCCGAGTAGAGCCAGGCTGGGCCGCCACTTTAGCACAAGGGCTCTGGGGACACCACATCCAAACCAGCCAGTGCTTAGACAGATGTGGAATTTCCTCCAGGATGAGTGCCGTGTGCTCCCCAGCATGACCTACAGCAGTGGCCCCGGCCAGGGGCAGCTTGTCAGCCCTGAGGACTCCCCAGCCTCTTTTGGAGTGAGGAGGTGGAGCTGTGGCTGCCGCGTCTGCGTGGACCACACAGCATTGTGAACTATGGCGCGATCATCTGGGACCTGGTGAGTGGGGCTGAGAATCGCAGGAAGGCGAGAGGGTGGGAGCTGCTGTCACTGTTTCCCTGTTACTTTCAAGGGCTGTGGAGCAGGGGTTTCCTGTTGCGCAGGAGGGAGCGTAGGGGCCCCAAGGCTGCAAGCTGTGGGTGGAGCCTCTGCTGCGCCTGGGCGCTCTTGGGCGTCTTACGGTTATGGCTCCCTCCTTGGGAGCTGTGCTGCAGGTGTTCACGCACTTTTCAGTCTCTGGTCTTGTGTTCTGGGCTCTCATCAGAGAAGACCCTCTTTGGTGGCCTGATCAGGCCCGGCTGATGGGGCAAGCCTGCCGTTGTGACACTTGGGGGAGGAGCTCAAATGGTCCAAGACAAATGCCCAAAGCCTGCTTTCTGCGGATGAGCACTCCTGGGCTTTGGGTTCCAGGCTGGCACTGCACTCAGGGCTGGGAGGCAGGTGCGTACAACTAGAAACGGTTGGGGTGCACACGGGCAGAAGTGGCACCGCCCGTCTGTGTGTGCGCGCGCACGCACACGTGTGTGTGCACATGCGCTTTTAAGGGAGCACAGGCACCAGCATCCCACTTGTGCCCTGGAGTGCAGCATACGGGCGGTCTTGTACTATGAGTTAGAGACGATATTGGAGGAGTGCTGATTGTGGAGCACTGTCTTTGGAGCTGAAGGCAGACATGTCCCTGGCTCTGTCCGACTCTTCTCCTGGTCCGCAGGGTTCGCCCTGCCCGAGACTTGGCCACGTCTTCCTGAGGTGAGGGTCACTGAGGCCAGGTGTGTGGCGCGCCTGGCCTGGCACCGGTACATAGTCCCTTTCCTGCACCCTTCCCTCTCTCCTTGCAGTCTGCTCTTAGCCATGATTCCGATGTGGGAGTCCAGCTGCTCACCCCCAAAAACCAAACAGGAAAGGTCTTATAGAAGTAGACAAAGAATCTAATCCATGTAGGCGCGCTGGGGAGACAAAGGGCAGCGGCATCCTCGCCCTGTTTTGCGGGCACTCGCGCAAGCTCTAGGTTTAAATGGGAAGAACGCGGCTGGGTCAGCGCTATGAGAAAGGAAACGCTCGGGCCCAGCAGCGGACCTGCTACTCACGATCCGGCTCTGTGGGCGGCTCTGGAGACACCCCTGGTGCAGCGGGGGCTTGGCATGCTGGCTCCTGCTTAGGGGGCAGCCTCGTCTGTCCTTGCTCCCATTCGGGGTGATGTCATTGCAGGTGGTCTGTCTGCGAGGCTCAGCTGTTCCCAGTTGATGCAGGTGTCAGACAGTGATGGGGACCCCTGTAAAAGCTGGCAGTCCAGCCTTCCTGAATGTCTTCAGGGTGAAGGAGGCCAGGTAAGCTTGGGGCTAACGACACTGTGCTACCAGCTGTTAGACGGGTGCGCCTTGGTGGTTAGCATGGCTCCGTGCAGAGCTGAGCAGGGATCTGACCCACAGTTTTGGTCATAAAGGAGTCGTAGAAGCCAAGATGCCACACTTAGTCCTGGTACCAGATGTGCAGCTTTCTCCTGGCTTTAGATCCCACAGTCGCTGGTCCTGCTGGCTCCCAGTGAGTACTTCTCTGAATTCAAGTCTCATGGCCTTCCCAGTCTCCAGGGTCACCTTTGTGTCTGTGTTTCCCCCTGCTTCACATGCTCCTCCCCACTTTCTTTTAAAGTTTTATTTCATCCTGAAGGGGCATGGCTTTTAGAACTGCTACCTTCAGGTTAGGAGGCCAGAGGACATTTCCCCCATTGTTTTGCTATTAATGCGTCACATCTATGGTTGAGCAGAAATGTATAAAGCATGCCCTGTGTAGGCCACACCGTGTCACCAGGTTCCCAGTACTTGAGAATATTCAGGAAACACATTTTCATCTGAACTGCCTGTAGTTGTTCCCTAAACCATGTGGGATGACAGTGGCCCCCACAGGGTGCCGTTGTAAGAAGCACTTGAGGTCATGGAGACATGATGTGAGCTGGAGTGGGGACCAGGGCAGAGCACTTTCCTCCCCTGCACAGGGCCCTGGGCTTGTCCCTGCATGGGGAGGCATGAACGGCAGGTTCCCAGGAGGATGCATGCAGGATCTGTGGGAATGCCATGATGCTGCCCCTCCTCTATAAGGGACTCCAGCGTTCGGGAGTAGGATGTTTGTGTCCCCTAGGTTATGGCCCCAGGCCCAGCCTGCTGTGAGGGCCGCTGTGTGTAGGAGCCAGGGGCGACACAGCGTGTGATGTCTTCCTCAAGCTTAAGCATGTGCAGCTTCGTGTGCTGTGCGCACCAGAGCTGACCCGCGTGTGAACTGATGTTCATTCAGCTGAACAGAAGCTGTTGCATTTTTGTATTCTGTATTTCATTTTATGAGCAATCACATTTATGATATCTTACATTAATTTTCTCTGAATTGTGTTGGACTAAATAAAAATCCTGCTGCTTTATCCTGGATAGATTGAGAGGCTGGGCTCTGGTGAGGTAAATTCTCATCACCGGATGTTGCTGGCTTGCCCAGGAGAAGCCCAGATCACATTAACTTGAGTTAGGGCTCTGTCAGCATCAGCCGGGCCCGTAGCTACCGCGTGGCACTCGGGTCCCAAGTCCACAAAATTGTGCCTGTGACCACAGAAGAAAACTCAGAAGCAGAGCAGTCCAAGGAAGGAAGGAAGGAAGGATGGGTAATTTTTCATGTTGACTAAAACTAAGCAGCACCGAGAAAGCCCGCTGGTGACGGTGTTGAAGCTCTCCGCCAGCCACGGCGTTGAGTAACGCAGGCCGCGTGATGGGAAGTGTCCCGTTCTTGCTGTTGGAATAGCTCTTCCGACACAGGATGAGAATGCGGTCTCCTCAGCCTCAGCCACACCACTGCAGATTATACTGACAGACTAGAAAGGAATAACTAATCCTCTGTCGTCATGATTGCTGCCGTGAACAGTGACAAGCATAGTGTCAGCAAAAGCATGTGCCGGTGGAAATGATTAAGCTGAATGTAATTCACCCAGAGACTTGAGAGCATGAACGTTGCATGTGCTTGGAAAAGTTGTCCTCTTTGGGAAAACCAAAATAATCACTCTTTAAAACCTCTGGAGCCGGCCTCTGAGGCCTGCCTCCTTTGAAGCCGGTTTAATGTGCCTGCAGTGCTGTGTCTTCTCCTTAGACGCTAGCGACTTAAGGGCGTTTTGTTATCTGAACACAAACAGAAGTTCCACGCTAATGTGAATTGTGATTGCCTTAACTCTGGGCTCAGCTGGCAGCTCTTTGTAGGGGAAAACGGAGGTAAAGAAGTGGCTGCAGAGGGACATCCACTTACTCTTTGCAGTGCCTCCCTGACAGTCAGACCATTGAAGTACAAGGTGAAAATTCAACATTCAGCCATATAGGGATGTTAAAAAAATACATGTAACGGTCTGCAATTGAATATCAGTGCTTTGAATTCTTTAGTTCTTTATACATTGGTAGGTGAGTTGACTTTACTTTCATAGCAGATAGGTGATAAATTCAGACAATTAGAGGACATCTCTGTCTCCCTCTTCCTAGTCCATTTGGCCAGCTGTGACTTTCCCACAGGGTCTTGGCTGCTGGATTTGCTAGCGACAGTGTGCACACCTGCCTCAGTGAACACTTTGCGTGACAGTGATGCCACACCGTCAGGGAGCACAGAGGGCACAAATGGCACCCTCTGGATGGGAAAGCCGTGAGTAAGGGCTTGAAGTGCATAGGAATAAAGACACTCTTTCCCTAGCTTGCCAGGAAAAGATTTATGCAGTTGAAGGCTTAAAAGAATTTAATGCCTAAGGGAAATTTACACATTCCGTGTGCATGAGGATAGGACCAGAAGGCTTGGGAGGGAGAGAGATGGCGGAGAATGGCACGCGGTTGAGAGGTGCCACACGTTTAGGTTTGAGCTGCCCATTCTCCATAGTGCTCATCACTAGTATAGACTTTGTGCTTCATGGCAAGCTCTGCTTAACACACTTAAGTGCATTTGTCATCAATTGAGGAGGCTGCAGAGAAAAATCCAGACCTTTCAGGGCAGCGGGCCCTGGGAAAGCGCTTGCCAGGGAGGCTTTCCTCTGAAGGTGCGGTGTGCTAAGCTCGGAGCCCTGCGTGCTTTCCCAGGCTGCTGTGAAGAAGAGCAGCTCCGCTGTGGTGGTGTGGACCACCGGACCAGAACCCCTTCTGAGGGTCAGAGTGTGCGGCAGGAGGGTGAATGCCCAGAGTAAGCATTTTTATCAGCACCACATCTGCGCACCCGAAAAACATCCACTGTGTTCATAGAACCACACACTGAAAGAAATGGGAGAAAAACAGGATTGAAGCATGTCAGGGAAACCCTGTGCAGCTTTGTAGCTAGCGAAATAACACAGACAAAGAAAAGCCTGTTGAAGTGTCGGACTGACCCGGGCCAGATCCCAGAGAATGTGCAGCAGCCGTACACCCCAGGTCCAGCTCCTTCCTTCCCTCTGTTGCCAGCCCCTGAGTCCTTCCCCCTGGTGACACCCCTTCCTGCTGGCTCAGCCTGGGGCCAGGGCCCATCTTCATCGTAGGTCATTTGCTTTTCCCTCTGACACATTACCATCAGCTTGAACCACCAGATGGGACTGTCCCTTGCTGCAGGATGGGATAGCCATGCACCTACCTCGTGGTTGGGACCACCCGGCAGCAAGACATAGAAACTGTGGTGCCGAGGTGAAGCGTGAAACCCAGGGGAAGGGACGCTGTGCCCACGCGTTCCCAGACAGTTTTCCTGGGAGAAGAGAGCTACCAAACTTGTTTTTTTTTGGTCACTCTGTACATTAAGGGAAGAGAAGGTGCTTTGGGTTGTGAGCTATGTTTGAGGTCGTCATTGTTGGTGAAACATCCCGTTATTTGACAGAATTTGCTTCTATTTACATTTCAAAAAAAGTGAAAAAAAAAAAGGGAGGGGAGGATTGTTGTCCTGAGAAAAGAAAAAGCAATGGCACAGGAACCAAAGTGACTTCTGTGTCCCAGGCATATCAATTCTCTGCTATTCTGCATTGCAGAATGACACTACAAAGCAAAGCGTACTGTATTATGTCTCAAACAGGGTTAAAGAGGAGAAACAACTATAAAAATTAGGGTAAAACTGACTATAGTGATCGTCGTCGCAACATTGGGGAGTGTTTCACGTCCCCCAAGGGCTACCAAAAGTTTAGGTAATACTAAACTGCACACAGGAGGGTGATAGCTCAACAATCCATCTGATACTCTCATCAGCTACCAAGTGATTAACTGGCAGGTAGCATATACGGTTTGGACACACTGAACTACAGAGTGATGATTGATGGCCTGGGCAGAACAGTGGCCAGGCAGCCCAGAATTTCGTCGTGCTTCTATTTGCGTGGTTTACTTCTTGAATTTTCCATGTACTGTTTCTGGACCTCAGTAGGCCAGCAGTCAGTAAAACAATATTGTTATGGTTTATATCCGGGGTGCCACCCCAACTCTTCTGCATGGACAGGTGGGGCTTTATGAGCATGACTGTCCTCCTCAGTGGGGTTGGTGGGGCCAACCACTGATGATCAGTGGCTGAACAAGATGCTAGGGTTGGTGAAACATCCCGTTATTTGACAGAATTTGCTTCTGTTAGAAGCATCTGCTTAGAAGAGGCTGGCACTGGAGAGGTCCCATCAGGAAAGCCAACGCAGCAAGCTTCTCCATGAGGCCGAGCAGGGCACCGTCTTCCCCTCCAGAGCCAGGAAGCAACACCAAGATGAAGAGCAGAGCTCCTCCAAAGTTCATCGCGAAAGCCCGCACGACAGGGTCCTCCAGCAGAACAGCCCAAGAGAACTAGCAGCTTCCAACAGCTTCTCCAAACAGCAATCCTCACAGCATTTCAGCAGCTTCTCCTGTCCTGCCTTTACGCTGCTGGCAACAGTCCTCTGCTTAGAAGAGGCTGGCACCGGAGCTGTACCCTGGAGGGCAAAACCATGGCCACAGGGGTCTGCTGTGTTTGTAACAGAGACTCTCAGATGCACCTTGCTCTGTGCACTGCATGCTGTGGGCAACCGCAGGGGCCAAGAGCGGGGGTGAGCCAGATGGCTTGGAGGACAGTATTTCTGAAGGCCCTGGGGTGACTTGAACAGTAGTGTTACAGATCGTCCACTTCTGGAGCTGTGCAGAAAGAACTGTGTACCAGATTTCTACCTGGTGGCCAACTTATTACACCCAGCTGAATTATACGAGCATGGCACTAGGTGCGGGAAGCCCACCTGAGGACTGTTGCCAGCAGCGTAAAGGCAGGACAGGAGAAGCTGCTGAAATGCTGTGAGGGTTGCTGTTTGGAGAAGCTGTTGGAAGCTGCTAGTTCTCTTGGGCTGCTCTGCTGGAGGACCCTGTCGTGCGGGCTTTCGCGATGAACTTTGGAGGAGCTCTGCTCTTCATCTTGGTGTTGCTTCCTGGCTCTGGAGGGGAAGACGGTGCCCCGCTCGGCCTCATGGAGAAGCTTGTTGCGTTGGCTTTCCTGATGGGACCTCTCCTTTCCTCATCGCTGGAGGAGCTCGGGACCTCACTGCTGCTGAGGATGCTTGGCACCTTTGGGGGCGCTCTGGGGCTCACCTGGAGCATCGCTTCCTGGCTCCAGGGCAGACCCCTCACCTGCTGGCAGAGACCCTTCATCGCTCTGGCACAGACTTCCCAGCTTCCACCGCTGACCTGTGGGCCTTTCCGCACAGCTCCGTGAGGCAGGAGCAGGCCCTCAGCTGGATTCTGTAGTGTTGACGTGTGGACAGATTTCCTGCGTTCCTTGTATGTTACTCTTTGGGTGATTCCTTATACACTAATATTATAAAATGTGTCCTTTATTATATTGCTTGCCTTACAAAAGCCCCAAGCCCTGACAAACGGCCTTGTGGAAGTCTGTTCGCTGTGGATACGGCTGCGTGTACTTTTGTCCTCCTGTTGGTGTCCCCGTGGTCACCATGAGGCTCCCTAGGTTCACTGGTGTAAACACAGTGGGGGGATTTCTTGGCAGGTGAGGGGACTTCCGACCTTGATGCAGAGCTGGCCTCCAGGTTCCGCCAGGCCTCGGCCCTAGTAGTGGGAGCCTTCAGGGCCGAGAGTGGTGGCGGATCATGGGGCCGAGCAGCCCGCGGTGGAATGGGCAGTAGAGCTGCTTGTGGCCTCCTAAGCTCGTCAGGACATGCTCTGAACTGCTCTTCAGCGCCAAGAGCCTGCTTTGGCTCTCTTAGGGGACTGGCTCAGTGGGCCTGCTCTGAAGGCTTTTGCTTGTGACTCTCACCCCAATTCTTCGCGACCTTTTTTTGCCCTTAGTTCACAGTCTGGGCTTGCGCTCCTGGGCCGCAGCAGCTGTCCTGCCTTCTCCTCCCTGTCCTGAGACGACAGCTGTCTGCCACTATCCCCAGCTCTTCTTTCCTCTTTAGTTTATGGGTTTCATTACGTTAATCAATGTGTACTTATCGGGAAAATAAAATATCAATAAAATATTAAATTTTTAATATGCAATGACCACATAATAAACATCGACACTTTCAACATCAACTTTACTTGATGACAAAATCTAAAAAAATAGGAATAAATTCCTGTGTGAACTGCAGTGACAATCCAGACAAAACTCTGCCAGTGAAATTGTCTTTGCCCCAGTGATCACACTATGCCAGGCAGCCTCTGCGCGGCAGCGGCAGGTCAGCCCCGTGTCCCACTCAGGGTCCCACTCAGGCCGGCTGCACGTGTGCTGGGCTTCCCTCCACTTGGCAGCCACGCCCGACACCTCTCTCGCCTGCTTCTTTCGTCAGGAGCTTCCTATTATGTTATACAGTGTGCACTTAGCAGGAAAATTAAATATCAATAAAGAATATCAAATACATAATGAACTTTTAGAATAAATACCAACATTTTCAACATAAATATCAACTTCTTTAATGTTTGCTTACTAAATTTAAATAAATAAATAAATAAATTCTTGTGTGAACTACAATGAAAATACAAATAAAACTGTACCACAAAAAATAATCTGAACTTCAGTTATCACATCTAGCGCAGCCTTCACACACGAGAACGGCGTGGTCCGTGTGACAGGGCCGCTTACATCCGTGGCACTGTGGTTGGTTTGGCTGTGGCTTTTGCTTGGTCATACTTAACATCTCGCTGTTCCTCTGTTTTCTGCAGAAGTTCCTGTGGTGTCTCACCCATCCATTCACCAGTCTGCTCCACAATCTTTAGTGGAATTCTATAGGCAAATACATATTCTTTTTCCTCTGTTGTAATTGATCATTTACCATGCGCCATCACAGCTGGAGTCTGGCTGGCTCAGCGTGGCCCGGGGCCGGGCTGGCGTGGCTTGTGGTACCAGGGATCGAACCCTGGGCCCCGCCCATGCCTAAGCAGGCACTTAGTTTGCAGAGCGATCTCACGGGCCCTAATGCTTATTTCCTTTGTAAAGGATTCATGCCTGACATATTTTTTTTTCATAATTTTATTGAGAAACAAATAACAATGAGAGAGTTTCAAAGCAAATTGGTAGGACAGTTTCAA
>NW_004524651.1:10938003-10946338 GCF_000260255.1 Octodon degus
ACCCACGCTGCACCTGGGCTGCAACCAGTAGGTCCCGCCGGCGCAGGGTAGCCGGAAGCTCTCCCACACACTCACCAGGCCTGGGCTAGGACTCCCTGACATGTTTAGGATTCAGTAGAATAGCCATTGGCAGATGCAGTGCGTTTCCAGGAACATCACAGCTGCTGCGTAACCCACCAGCAGCATCTCCTCTGCCTTTCATTTTGTTGTGAGATGTGATCATTTCTGGCTGGATTCACTGTCAGTGTTTCATTTGATTTTTGTTGTGGTTATTTTGAGACAGGGTCTTCCTGCATAGTGCAGGCTAGCCTTGGACCATCACCCAGGCCAACAGTGACTCAACAGGACTCTCCTGCCTCAGCCTCCTGAGCACTGGGGTTTTGGATGTGCAACCCCTACCACACCCAGCCCCACTGTCATCCTGTTGTCATAGTGACAGTGTCAGTACTCCCTCTTTCACCACATAGGAAGCCAGAGTTGTAGCTTTGTGAACTCCAAATATTTTCTCATACGTTTCTCTGCTGCGAACTTGCAACTTTTTTTTTTAATCTTGAATTTGTTCTTTTGAATTGTTTCTGTGCTGGTCAGCTGTTGTTCTTTTAGCACATGCAGCACCAGTGAGTAACCAGTCACTGAATGTGACACTTGGGACACTTCTGAAATAGGCACAGCAGGGTTTTCATAGTGTCACACCGTACGTGGCTACACAAGCAGTGCGGGCTCTCACCGGCCGGCGTGCGTGCAGGTGGCGGCGTGCGGATCGCTTGGCAGTTGGAAACAAGGTTCTCACAGAACAAACCCATAACAGCCGAGTTGTGGTCGCTTTCTTTATGGTGGGTCTTTCTGTCATTAAATCATAGGCAGCTTTGAAGAGAACCGAATCTAGTAAGTGGTATCATTGTTTACAAGTTGCAGCGCCATGTCTGCCGTTTCTCATTAGGCCCTTTAGAGTCTGAAGATTAGAGTGGCAAAGTCCTGCTAGGAATGCTTTTCACGCAGATGGGCGGAGTCATGATAGATGTGTGTGAGCTACACGTATGATGCTTTACTTGTGAGTCATTATTAGTGTATTTCATAGCACCTTGTAGCATGCTGTCCATTTGAGACAGTTCCCAACATTGAGCCTTAGTGTTGGCTTCTGTCCAATCACTTCCTCTCCTGGCAAGACCTAGTGGTGTTTCCTCACCTGGTTCAGGCATGCATGACCGTGTGGTGAATACTTGACCAGCATTAGACTAAGCCCAGTGCTTGTGCACCACCGTTTCCTTCCTTGGCGATCCAGCCCTTCTTGCTGTGCTTCTCTATCCATCACATCTTGATAGCTTCTTAGCTCACGTGATCCGGGTCAGCATCAGTAGCTGAATTGCCTGATGATGCATCTTTACCCCGAGGGGTAAAAGCAGAGTTTCAGCGATTTTGTACTGAACTGGACTCATTCTGATCCAGTGGGATGCACTGAAGCCGCGGAGCCAGTGCAGACAGGCAGAGCCATGGCACGCTGGGACAGGCCGGCTGGTGGCGCCTCCACGGCCATCCCACATCTTCAGAGCTGCTGCCCAGCTGGGGCCACCCCAGCTCATGTTCCTCGGCCTGCTCTAACTTTTTAAGCTACATTTGAGATTCTTCTTTATTTTTTAAAATATACCTTCCCAGATAACCCTTGCCGTCTGGGCTGACCTTTCTATTTCAGGTATATAGCATTCATCTCTGGAAAAAATGCCCTTTTCTAAAATAGCTGCTGTGGCTCCCCTTTTCTGGGTAGAGAAGACTTGTCGTGAGTGTCTGCAGGACACCTGAGGTTGTTGAGGGTGACAGCACGAGTAGTGGGCTGGACCCGAGAGACTTACTGTTCTGGTTTGCCAGTGACGCATCCTAGAGCCTGGGATGGCTGTTCCCTGATCCCACGGCCAGTTCATCCTTACTTATTTAAATGGGGTTAAAGGTAGCTCACGGCCTACACGGGCCCCATGATGGTAACAGCCATGAGCGAGCACAGTATGTTCATCCCTAAGTGAACGGCCACTGGTGTGTACAGAGCATCTACATTTCTGTTCTCTGTGTGGTCTTCACATAAAATAATTTTCTGTGTTGGAGAATGACAGCCTGTGGAGAAATCTGCATACTTCCTAGTACTGTGCTTGCTCATAGATTTATGTGGGTATACATTAAAACATGCATGCATACGTGAACACACATATGTATACCTCCCTGACCATTATGATTCAGGATGAGGGGAGTTTTAAAAAAATATTTCATTGGGGTCTCAGCCTGCTCACCTGGGAGGATTTGGGGCTCCAGCTTCACCCCATAGCACGATTTCCTCTCCCTTTTAAGCCCCAAGTATAGGTAGGCTTCTTCCTTAGACGTTCAATACATTTTTTCCCCCTCTGCCAAAGAGGAGTTTGGATAACCTGTTTTCCTTTGTTTCTCAGAACAAAGGAATTTTGTCTCTGTATTTTCTGTTGGTCTTAGATATGGGTAGGGCTCGAGCCCAGGGAACCTGGAAAGCTAGTATCCATCAGGAAACGTTAGCACTTGGGGAGCGCCAGTGGTATGGGCATCAAGACCCTGTTGTCGCAGTGTCTTCTCAGGGTCCTCAGCCCTGCAGCCTGCTGTGGAAGCCAGTGCCTCACTGCCGTACCAGGAGTGGGGTGCCGGGCCTCCAAAGATCTGGTGAAATTGACTCCTGAGGAGGAACCTAGGGCCAGTCAATTAGGATTCCACAGGGCCCCTGGGTTCTCCTGCGGTCACACCAGGGCATGAAGTCGCTTGATTATGGATGGTGGTGTGGTGACAAGTCCCACAGGCCTCATGAAAGGACGAGAACTTCCTCAATGGCAGAAAGTCATCACGTGTGGCTGGGGTGACTGAGGACTCTGAGGCTTCACAGAGTGGGGTTTTAATCAGCCTTTATGTAAGCAACCAGAGAGGTGCTGACTGCGAGGCTGAAGGGGTCAGGTCTGCACACGTGGTGCTGGGCGTCCGGGATGCAGGAGGCTCGGGACAGTGGCACAAGGGGATGCCCCGCCCATAGGCAGAGCAGAGCAGCTGGAGTAGGAGAAGGCAGTAAGGAGGTCTAGATAGGCAGGGATGCAATTTTAAGCTCAAAAAAGATGTGTGGGAGTCATAGTGTCCAGCCTCATAGTAACGGTAGCTCTTCAGGCCAGAGAGTGGGTTGGGGTTGTGACCGTGCTGCCTTCTGTCTTGCAGGCTCCTTCATGATGGTGAATGGTTCGGGGCGGCCCGAGGGGCAGCGAGCGCGCCTGCTGCTCCCCCAGCTGAAGGAGAATGACACCCACTGCATTGATTTCCACTACTTTGTGTCCAGCCAGAGCAACTCTGCTCCTGGGTTCCTCAATGTGTACGTGAAGGTCAATAACGGGGCGCTGGGGAGCCCCATCTGGAATCTGTCTGGGGCTCCGACCGGGAGATGGAACCGGGCGGAGCTGGCCATCAGCACGTTCTGGCCTAACTTCTACCAGGTATGGGCTTTGAAGCATCCTCTAATTTCAGAAAATATGAATCTTTCTGTTACTCACCAGAGACCATGTGAGCTGCTGTGCCTTCCTGCTAAGAGGCAAGCGACCCGAGGCCAGCTCCTCAGCCTGGGAGGAGCCAGCTCTGCCCTGGGCGGGACTCCAAGCAGCTCGGACAGGAAGCGCACCCTCCATGGGACCCTGACTGACTCCTTTTCCCAAGGGCAGCTGCATGTCCCCTCCTGGTATTTTGGAGGCCACCTTGAGACCCTCTTTGCCCACGTTCAGTGAATGCCTTCTACAGTAACTGCAGAGGCCCAGGGCAGTGGCGTTGGAGTGCAGCCGCCATCTGAAGTCACGGCCCTGTCAGGGATACTGTCAGGCCAGAGCATCTTGATGGGGCCCAGAGTGGAAAATGAGTGGCGATGGCGTTGAGGGCCTTTAATTCTGTAACCCACAGCAAGCTTTGAGGTCAGCTGGTAGTGCAGGTACAGTTGGTGGGGCTGTGAGATGCGTACGCGACACCACATAATCTGCAGTTCTCTTTCTTTTCTCTGTTGGCTCCCTCAGGAGTCAGCTCACCCAGGTGTGAGGCCACCCTCATGTTTGGGCAGCCTGGGGCTGAGATCTGGGTCTCGGGACTGCTTGCCTGGGGTATGAACAACATCCCCTCACGCTCTCTGCTGCTCAGCATGGCAGGTACACTGACATGTGGGGCAGGCCCCGTCCTGGGGATGGAGGGCCGGGGGCCCCTCACTTCATCTGCCTTTGTGTCCCTGCATGTACAGCAATTTCTACCACTCAGTTAATGCTAAATCAACATTTTTTTAATTAAGTTTTTATGTATTTATTTGGTACAGTGTCTCACTTCACAGCTTGGACTTGTAGTGATTCTCCTGTCTCAGCCTCCCCAGCGCTGGGATTACAGGCATGAGCCACCATGCCTGGTCTTGGTGGCAGGTACAGCGCATCTGGGGGCAGAGCTGGCATGGCGTGCAGTGCTGGTGATCGAACCCAAGGCCTTGTGCTTGTCAGGCAGGCACTTAGACCACTGAGCCATCCCCCAGCCCTAAACAAACATTTCTTGAGTGGAGGTGAAGAGTTAGTAAAAACAGTGTTAGTATAGATGTAAATTATTAAAACCCTTTTTAGAGTACACTTGGACAATAAATTTTAAAAACATTAAAGATTTATGTACATCTAAATTAAGCAATCTATTATTAGCTATTTATCCTGAAAAAATAATGAAGAGTGATTTGCAAATAATTAACTATAAGAATATTCATAGCAGTTTATTTATATTAACAAAAATCAGACACAGTATTATTTCCAACAATAGAGGATTTAATCTGTGATACTTCAGTACAAAAATTCACTTTGCAACCAGTAAGGATAATGTTATGAAAAGAACATTTAATGATATATTTAGGCTTATGTTAGTAAGTGAATAAAATGGTATAAAAACAATATATAAGTTCCACGGTTAAATTTCAAAAATATGCAATGTGGACCAAAATATATTCTCAAATAAATTCATGAAAAGTGACACCCATTTAGGCAGAGCAGTAACTCGGATTTTGCTTTCTCTCTCCCAGCCATGTTCACTCAGCCCCGAGCCTGTGCTCACCCACCGCACCCCAGTTTGTGAGGCGGAGACACTAGCAAGGCTGCGGCTGCCTGAGGCTTTCCCTTTCCTTGCTGGGGACAGCAGCGCCCTGGCGTGGTTAGCAGGCTGGCAGAGTCGGCCCCTGGGTGAGACGCAAAGTGTGGCTGATGCGGGGAAGGTACGAGCAGGAAACAACACTCAGATGTAGGCCGAACCCACCTGGAAGGTGTCCCCAGCCGCGAGGAGACACGCATGCAGTGCAAAGACAGATGCTGTGAAAGGAAAGCTCTTCCAGACTTACTCACCGTGCCCCTGAGTCGTCACCCAGTGGGATAAAAGGCCACCCCGCCCTGGTTTGGGAGGTGACTGCTCACTCGGGTGTGCTCAGCCCCACGGGTTTGCACTTGAGGAGCCCCCTTTCTGCGTGGGATGTGAGTCTGGTGTATGGCTGCTACATTCTCATTTTGAGGTCCTGGACCTTTTTTCCGGTCTCGTGCATACGTGCATGTGACATTTTCTTTTGTGAACATGGTCCGTAAGTGTCAGCATCCAAATGATGCTTGCTTAGGATACAGACCCACTGTTTCTGGGCCCAAACACTGATGATGGTGCAGTAGGCCACAGATGCCTAAAGGGCTGGTGCTCTTGAGAGACCCCACAGGATTCCAGGAGTCACAGTCCCTCTGCCTTATGATGTAGGCTGCACTATCTGAAGTAGGAGAGTGGAAAAATTAGTATGAAGTTTACATAGACTTGAAATATTCATCTGTTACATTATAGCCAGATAGTACTTCATCTGCATAGCGTATGTACCACATTAGTAGTTGAAATTTTTCGTTACCTTTTTTAATGGGTTTTCTGTGGTCCTGGGTTTGAACCCAGGGCCCGGCACATGCTAACTGCATGTTCTGCCACTCGGCTGCAGCCCTGGCCCACCCATCGTGTTTTGATGTAAGGTAAGACAGGAGGCAAGATGGGTGCATGAGCAGTTTTAGAGTCATTTCACACATTGTATTCTGTACCGTGAGGCGTCCTGCTAGAGTTGCAGAACAGGGTCGGGCCTGAGTCCTGGCCCTTCTTTCCTTAAGCCTGCCCAGCTGCTTTGCACTTGTGACCCCCGATCCCTGATTATGGCCTAAATACAGTGACTGTTCAGGTGTGAAGAAAATGCGTTCAGCACGTGGTGACCTCCCTGAGTGGTGGCGGTAGAGCCAGCACGAAGGTCTGGGGGAAGCTAAAGAGAGAGCACTCGCTCCCGCCCGAGCACTGCCCCGAAATGCTTCACGGAACCTCAGAAAGGCAGCAGAGGGCAGAGGCACCCAGAAGCAAATCTCTCTGAAACACTGGGCAAGCAGAGCTGTCCAGGTTCCCTTCTGTACGAATGCTCCAGAGCAGCTGTCCCCTGTCCCCTGTCCCCTGTCGATGCCAGCTGAGCTTTCCTGACTGCCCTGGATCTCATGATGCCTGTCCACACTGGCTTGGGGATACACACAGCACTGCCCAGCTCCCAGGTCCCTCTCTTCCGTTTCCTCAAGCACCTCATCCAGAATGTCCATTTCTCATGCAGGACGAGCTGCGGAGCCTGTGATCAGGGCCTGCTCTGTGAGGTGACCTGGTGGGGGAGGAAGTGCCACTCACGCAGGCCCCCAGCGCCCGCTGCTGCTGGTAACCGCCCTGTCTTCCTGGGCCCAGCTCGCCACAGCAGGGTGAAGTCTGTTGCCCGGCCAGCCTTCCTTGCTCGCGGTGGTGGAGTAGAGCTCTGCAGGTGCAGATCGCAGCGCTCACCTGGAATGCCGCTTAATGGCAGGTTAATTACGGCTCCTGGAAACATCAGGTGTCAAGTATTTGGTGATTAACACCAATTTAATTCCTTGACTAAAGGCTGTCCTGCTGGCGGCTCCCTAGCGCTGCCCCTGGGCTCGGCTGTGGCAGGAAGAGCAGCTCCTACCAGCCGTGGGCGCTGCTGCCTCGGGCCTAGGAATCAGCTTCCTGCCATTTCAAGAATATTTTCCTTTCCCTCTTGCTTATCATACTGATAAAACAAACAAACAAACAAACAAAAAACAAAACTTGTTTCCTGGCTTTGGTTTTGCTTCCTGACTCCTCACCTGTCCCAGAGTGATTCAGATGCCACCAAAGCACACTTGTCCCCACTCCATTCTCCGGATTCTTTCTGATCATGAGTGTAAGCACAGACGCCAAGTGTCTGACCTGCGCAGCTCATGCGGGACAGTGATTCTGGCTTAGCCACAGGCTGGGAGGCAGGGCTGGGGTCGCAAATGGGAAGGGTGGCTTTGCGAGGGGAAAAGCGCCCAGGTAGCCGGGACTCCCACCTGCCTCTTGGGTGGAGCCATCAAACTGGGCCTTGTGGGTTCACCACAGCCTCCTTGTTAAAACATTCCTGGGCTATGCTGAGGGGTCGGGGAGAAGGTCAGGCCAAGTCCAGCTGGGGCCTGCTGTAAGTCCTGTGTACAGCTGGGACACAAAGGACCCTGCGCTTCCAGAGAGGCTGAGCCAAGTGTTACCCTCTGTGGCTGCCTGCTCTGCTGGCAAAGGAGGTATGAAGGGAATGGGCACGTCCCCGCTGCTGCTTCTCATTTAGCTTCTTGCTTCCTTGTTGCCTTTGCCTTCGCCTGACTCTGCCCTAGCAGGGCCGCGAGGGTGACAACAGCCAGCACATTGCCCAAGCAGTGCCGCAGAGCCCAGGAGGCGAGCGCTTTCTGCTCTGGGTGCTGCATGTCCAGGAGTGTTTGGAGAGGCATCAGGCGGCCAGATGGAGAGGGCTGATGGAAATGGAGCCAACAGCCTGGTTGTGCGGGCTGCTTCCACATCCATGCCTGTCCCCAAGTCTCCAGGGCAGTAACAGTGATGGCTCAGCTGAGCTGGACACCTTGGGGGCCTGCCCCGTGTCTGGAATCTGGCCTTCTCTGAGCACGTTGGGGAGTTGTGGGAATCCCGTAAAATGGAGTATATGGGACTTTGAGTTCCGTGGCTGTGGCTTGTGGTTCAAGTGCGACACAGCTCAGGACTGACAGGACCAGCACAGTGTCCCAAGAAAACACATGGGTTGTCACTTTACTATTGGCTCAGGGGCTCACTGACACATTGACCAGTTTGCATGGTGGTCTTTTCATCCTCAAGACCACGTTGGCTTTATGTACCTTTCAGTTTCACTTCAGCCGACTTGATGGACAGGAGGCGTGGCGTCGCGCCGTGTGCATTCTCGGCCCTCCCAGCCTTGATGGACAGGAGG
>NW_004524651.1:10946483-10953493 GCF_000260255.1 Octodon degus
GTGGGGTCGCGCCGTGTGCATTCTCGGCCCTCCCAGCCGCTGCATCCTGCTCGCCAGCACTGCCCTCGCAGCCGCTGCATCTTCCTCTCCTTTGGTTTTCTCCTGTGTCTTGTTTCGTGGTATGAGTCCTGGGCTGTGAGCCTGTTGTTTCCTTTTCTACTGGAAAACAGTTCCTTTTCCCCAAAAAAGAAAGTAGAAAAGTCATGTTTATTGATAAGAATGCCAGATAGAGGCGCTCGGGAGCAGCGTGGGCTGGAGTGTGGCTCACTGGTGGAGCTTTTGCATGCTTGCTTGCACTTCGGCTGGGTCCACAGAGCAGACACACACACTTGCACACAGATATAATGAAGATTAGGCATGGCGGCCCACCAGGGATCGGCTCTGCTGCAATGTGCTGCCCGCTGTATGTCTTTGCTTTTCCCAAACTGGGTCTTTGCTTTCCAGTGATGATGCATCAGTATAGACAAAGGCTTAAGTATTTTGATTCTCATTTTTTTAATGTGACATTTTGTGGTCTTCCTTGGATTGGTCATACACAGAACTTCATATACATATAAAGTTTATACTCCGTAGGCAAAAGCAACAGTTTTTGAAATGAGTAAGATAAGATTCTCATGTGCTTTTTATTTCCATCTAAGCCAGACAGGGTCTCTAGGAAACCCGGGTAGGAGTGCAGGCGTGCAGCTTCCGGTCCCGTGCGTCCTGGGGAACCGGCTCTCACTTGTTCTTTGCAGGCATGATGTTGGTGAGCAAACCTCTTTTCTCCGCTCACTTATGAGGGGAAGAGGCAAGCTTGCTTGAGGTCTTTGGCTGTTTACACAGTACAGGCAGACAGACAGACAGACAGACACACACACACACAATAATAATAATAAGGACTAGTCATGACAGATCACCAGTAATTGGCTTAGGCTACCAAATATATTTTCAGGATTACAAATGTGTTTTAGGAAGTAGGCAAACTCGTAAGTAAGGAATCCATGAATACTGAGAAAAGAATTATATTTTATGGTAATCAAAAAAAATTAAGGCAGGATAAAACTGAATAGTGGATTGGGAGAAAATTATTTGCCATAAAGATGGTTCTGTGAGTCTCTCAGACTGATCCATACTTTTCAAATAATTGCAGAGTAGGTTGGGCCAGAGGGAGACAGCAGTTTTCCTTAAATCCTTAAAATGTTTTTGTTTTAGTAATAGATAAAAATGAAACAAAAATATTATTTTCCAGTGTAGCTCAACCCAGGAAATATGGTATAAAATGAATCTAAGGGCCTAGTTTTACTATTAAAGTGTTACAAAGTTCTATGGGCTTCTTTTTAAGATTTCATTATTCCTCCTTCTCCTCCTCCTTCTCCTCCTCTTCCTCTTTCTCTTCCTCTTCCTCTTCCTCTTCCTCTTTGTTTTTTTGACACAAGGGATCAAACTCAGGACCTTGTGCATTTCAGGCAGGCACTGAAGCCACTGAGCTCTCTCCCTGGCAAGACTTTATTTCCAAATGAGTTGGACTTCATTTTATTTTGTCAGTATTTTGGGGCCCATCAAGTAATGAACTTACACTCATTAAAGCACATATATAAAGGCACTTGGTTGCAGTAAGTTGCAGTTCTGTAGTGCTTCAACATGGGTCATGATCTCACCGGCCTATCAGCAGGCCCACTAGGACCCGAACCTTGCCGACGGCAGGTCGGGCAGGCTGTGCTGGAGCCTGCAGCTCCACACCGAGCACCAAGCACATGCATGTGGCTGTGACAAAGAATTCCTCTTGACACGTGCTTTCTTGTTAGGCAGAGTGATGACAGTGTGCTGGAAAGCCACGCCGGAAAGTCTCTCAAAAGAGTCTCGACAGTAAATATTTCGGCTTTGCAGGCCAGCCGGTCGTGGTGGGAACTCCTCAGCTCTGCTCTTGGCTGGAAGAGCCGAAGCCAGACTGTGATGGAGGAGTGTGGCTGTGAGCCAATGAACCTTTGTGCATGGGTGCAGACGTGTGACTTTGATGCAGTTCTCATGTATTGCAAAACATTCTTCTTTTTCTCTTGCTATGGCAAAGTACAGCAACCACACTTTCCTTGGAGCCACACAAGTACAGGTGGCGGCACAGATCTGGCCCATGGGCCGTGGTTACCAGCTCTCGAAATACATGCTGTGAAAACTGTGTCGCCCAACTTCCTTGCATTTGTATTTCTAGGCCGTGCGCATCGTTACTGTATCCCTTCCCTAAATCTGGAAGTAAGAGTTTTAGAACGGAAGAATATATACATTAAAGGACACATATGGATGCGTGCAGCATGGGTTCGTGCGTGTGTATTTTGGGGATAGCGAGGCTCGACTGTCAACTTGATTGGCTTGGAGACGGCTCCGTGAGGGACGGTGCCCACTGCTGGGGTGTCTGCGGGCTCGCAGGCCTCCCCGGGCTCTGCTTCTGGTCCCGGCCCTTCCGCTCTGGTGCCGTCCCTGCTCTGCTTCCCGGTGGCTGAGGCCTCAGCAGCTGCGCTTCACCACGCCCTTCCATCATGAGGTCCCTGCCGTGGAGCAGCAACCGTGGGACTGGCTCTGTCGAAGCCATGGACCACATGAGGCTGTGCGCGCTCCACTGCAGCTGGTGAGCATCTCGTGTCACTGTGGGCAGAGCTGACTAATGCAGCTTCCATGCAGTAAGTGTGCGTGGTGTACTCTGTCCATAAGCTCTCGTCCTTGGTAGTGAAGGCAGTTTGGTAACAAGAAGATTCCCAACTTGGAGGTACATTTAGTCAGGCTTATATTCTGACTCTGTTACCTCTTGTGTGACTTGAGAAAAATTATTCAACCTTCCCGAGCAACCTTGTCACCTCTAAAGGGGAACGGGTGAGCATATCGGTCAGCTCTGGAAGAGTGGGTGACCTACACAAAAGACGGTGAGGACGCAGAGCTGCCTTTACAAAGACCTACTGTGCGCGCTGCGTGATTACTGACTTTTTCTTTTTGAATTATGTTTAAAAAGAAAAATGAATCACTGCCAGTTCCCTAAAGAAACCCCAGCCTTCTACTTCAGGTTCCACTCTGTTCTGTTGTGTCTAATGAAAACAGCGGTGACGCCCACGCAGGTCCGTCTCTTGCCTTCCCGGGGCGCTGCTGCATCATCCTGCTGCCGTCTTCTCTGGCCTCTGCCTCTCCTGGACCTGGAGGTCGGCATTTTCGGCCCTCCTGGGCCCCTGCCTGCACCTGTCACACATCGCTAGCACAGCGCTCACCCTGCAGTTCAGGGTGGACAGTTCCTTGTTGGACAAAGAGCAATAATTTTGTCATTGTTGTTGTTTCTTACTTGGAAACTTTCCTGCTAAGGACACTGGACAGAAAGGAGCCCAGAGGGGAAACCGTGCCAGAGAGTAGGAGTCCAGCGTGAAGCTCGTCATGGGACTCTGTAATCTAAGAAGCCATTTATATGAGCCTGCTCTGCTGGGCTGCACGCTGTAACCCTCATATCTGTAAGAAACAGCAAAGTGGGCTTTTAAGGGCTGGGCCACGCCTAGCTGTGGCAAACTGCTGGACAGTCTTGAACTTTAGATTTCTTTATTTAGTCAAAATACACGTGGTTTCCTCTTATATGAAAACCCAAAGTATAAGTAGAATAAAGAGCAGGGTAGATGGGTGACAGGACACAGGCAGGTGCCTCGTTTGCAGATGACAACTGGGCCAGGAGACACAGTGAGAGGAGAGAGCGGGGGGCAAAGGGTTATGCACACAGGGGCTCCCCAGGAGCAGGACCGTCTTGAGAGGCAGCCGCTCCGCTCTGCGCCAGGCTCTCGCCCTGGGCTAGGCCAAGTGGAGTATTGCAGATTCTTAGCGTGGGCCCTTCAGGTCATCCCATGAGGCTGCGTGGGTTTTATGTGTGTCCCTTCCCTGTGAGGGAGAAGAGCCTGCTTCGTAGGAAGCATCCGCCCTTGAGGCTGTGCAGGAACACGTGGTCCCTGCAGGCAAGAGAAAAGGCCCTTGGTAGGCTGTGACCCCCACGTCCCTCCACAGGTGCAGTGCCTGCTCATGGAGGAGAGGGTGCGAGGCCCGTGGTGGGAGCTCTGGGCAGGGGAGCGGCACGCTGGGAGGGGACGCTCCAGGCCGGCCCTCGGGATTCCTTCGTTCTTGTTTTATTGGCGTGTGCCCACTGCGTCTGCGCTGACGCAGCCCGGGGGCGCGTGCACTCACCGCACATCCTCCTTTCCTCACCTCCTTCTCTTGCCCTCCATCGGTTGCTACCCTGCCCTTCTGAAAATATTAAAAAAAAAAAAAACAAACTATTTCCTGTTCCTTATTGTTGATCTTCTACTTGCTATTTATTCTCGCTTGGAGTTTCTTGTGTAGGAGAAGCCATGTGATGTCTTGGCTACCTGCTGGTCGCAGCGAGCATCGTCTCTTGCAGATGCCTCACGCTTATCGTTCTTGGTGGCACAGTAGTACTCTGTTGTCCGTGAAGACCACATTTTCTTTATCTGTCCATCTATGGCTTTGGGGGGTACTAGGTATTGAACAAAGGGGACCCCACCACCGAGCCACATTCCTGTCCCTTTTTATTTATTTGGACTCAAGGACATGCTAAGTTCCCAGGTTGACTTTAAACTTCCTACTTTCGAGGTGACAGGAATTACAGATACGTGCTGCTGAGCCTGGCTCAGTCTACTTTTCTGGCCAGTGTGACAGTGTTTCAGGGTGACTGGCTGTGGTGGCCTCAGGGCTTCCATGCTGCCCCTGCAGCTGCCCCTCAATTAGCACAGCCCCCAGGGCCAAGACACCTCCTGTCGCTGCTTCTGGCTCTGTGGAGTACAACTGTCCTGTTGTCCAGGGCCATCCTCTGAGGCCTTGGGGAAACCTTTCCCATCCCCACTCTGGGTGTCCGTCTGGCTTCTGTGTTTCCACATGCTCCCCTGAGCCGTCAGCAGTGGAGATGCCAGGTGGCATGGTACCACAGCAAGAGCACTCAAGCCAGGAGTACCCACAGCAGGAGTGCCCAGGCCATGAGTGCCCATGGCAGGAATGCCCACCAGGAGTGCCCACACCAGAAGAGCCTAGGCCATGAGTGCCCACGGTGGGAGTGCCCACACCGAAAGCACCCAGGCCATGAGTGCCCACACCAGAAGTGCCCACACCAGAAGCACTCATGCCAGGAGCACCCACCCCAGAAGCACCAGGCCATGAGTGCCTGCACCAGCAGTGCCAGGCCATGAGTGCCAGGCCATGAGCGCCCACACCAGAAGCACCCAGGCCACGAGTGCCCACGTTAGGAGCACCCACAGCAGGAGCCCCCACTGCCTGCCTTTCTCCTGTATCATCACTGAAGCGTGTGCTGAGGACCAGCCCAGAACTTTATCTCCTCTCTGCTCTTCTGCAGCATCCTACTCCCCCTGCGTGTGCCTGTGTGAGTGTTTGCATGCAGTGCTGTCTGGTCCAGCCAGAGGTTGTGGGGTGGTGCCTCGTGCCCGTGGTTGTGGGCGCTCCCGAACTTCCCATGTGGGGCTCTGCTGACGCTTCTTCCGCTTGCCCTGTCCACAGAGCACTGCTCTGGGGTGAAGCCATCATGACTTCAAGAGTGCAGGGGTGAGACTCTGTCCTTGGCGCACTTCTGCTTTGGGGCAGTTGCTCTAGCTCTGCAGCTCTTTGTTTCTCAGGACATGGGCGCCTTCATGATTTTTCCCCACAAACTATAAATAATAGAGCAACAGCTGCATATTGCATGGGACATATGTGCTCAGTAAGTTGGAGCTGATACTTGCCTTTCTAAATCAACATCCTTGTGGGAGCAGCCTTCGTCATCTGCAGCCCGTGAAAATAGCAGCCTTTCCTGTGTGCACTGCTCAGCACCCCGGTGGCACCACTGCTCAGCACTGGGAGGCCGGCACTGCTGAGTCCGCAGGGTGCCACGTTCCCCACTGGCATTTCTACTCATGCTCATGAGTGTTTATACATGTGTACATGTACATGTATGTGCCATGTGGATTGTGTGAGTATGCATGTGTGTTCACTGTGGATGTGTGTGCACATGTGTATAGATAATGTGGGTCTGTGGGTACACATGTGTTCGGTGTGGATGTGTGTGTATGCATGTACATGCAGTGTGGATGTGTGTACACACATGTGTGCAGTGTGGATGTGTGTGCATGTGTATGCACCGTGGATGTGTGCATATATAGTGTAGGTGTGTGGGAACACACGTATATGTAGTGTGTGTGTGTCTGCATGTGCATACAGTGTGGGTGGGTGGGTGAACACACATATGTGCACTGTGGATGTATGTGCATGTGAATGTAAGTATGCATGTGTGTGCAGTATGGATGTGCATGTTGTATGCATGTGGATGTAGTGTGGTTGTGTGTGACATGTGGAATTATGTGAGTACTCCTGTGCATGCAGTGTGGATGTGTGTGTGCACATGTGTGTGTGCAGTGTGGATGTATGTGCATGTTTGTGCACTTGGATGTGTGTGCATGTGTGTGTAAATAGTGTGGGTGTGTGGGAGCACGTGTGTTCAGTGTGGATGTGTGAGTATGCATGTGTGTGCAGTGTGTGTATATGTGCACATGTGTATGTAGCATGGATGTGTGCACATGTGTGCAGTGTGAATGTGTGTGTATGTGTGCACTGTGGGTGTGTACATGTGTAGTGTGTGCACACGTGTGTGCAGTGTGGATGTGTATGTGCACACGTGTATATAGCATGGATGTGTGTGCACACATGTGCAGTGTGGATGTGTGTGAGTACGCATGTGCATGCAGCGTGGATGTGTGGATGTGCACATGTTTATGTGGTGTGGATGTGTATCTGTGTAGTTGGATGTGTGCACACGTGTGTGCAGTGTGGATGTGTGTGAGTGCATGTGCGTGCAATGTGGATGTGTATGTGCACATGTGTATATAGCATGGATGTGTGTGCACACGTGTGTTCAGTGTGGATGTGTGAGTACGCATGTGCATGCAGTGTGGATGTGCACACGTTTATGTGGTGTGGATGTGTATCTGTGTAGTTGGATGTGTGCACACGTGTGTGCA
>NW_004524651.1:10953813-10979882 GCF_000260255.1 Octodon degus
TTTTTTTCCTCGGTGTGTTTCTCTGGAGATTCATGGAAGGTGTTAGATGTGTTTTTGTTTTGAGATGGTAACCGCGTCATGGAGTTCCTCGGGCTGGGCTTCAATTTGCACTTCTGCTCCAGCCGGCAGAGTGCTGGGATCCAGGCTTGGGCATCACACTTGGCTCTGCATTATTGACAGCGTACCTGCCTGGGTGTCTGTGCCCTACAGGCTGAGACTCCTGGAACCCAGCCACAGCACACCTGTGGGTCATCCTGACTCCCCATTTCAGGACGGTGAGCAAGCCTGCCCCTTTGCACATGCCCTGGAGCGAGAGTTGCCTATTTACACCTTCCATTCCCGGGCGTCCTTCGGCTGTCAGCTGTTGCAGAGGAACTCTCACCCGTGGCCTTCGCTGCCCTGGCCTCAGCTTTTGGATCACTGCCTTGACTTCCCTTCCTTGCCAGTTCTTCATTTGTACAGAACCAGGACTTCACAGCATTCAGTCTGGCCAGAAAATCACCTTCAGAATTGTTCTATTAAAAAAAAATAAATAAAATTTGGCATCTTTGCTGAGGGTTAGGGAAATATCTCCATGTGTGACTGGGGCATACATTTCACATAGAATTGAACTTTAGGATGCAGTATCATTTTTGTGGGATGATTTGCTTAAGGCTTGTCTTCTCTTCGGAGTTCAAGTTCTGTGACCTCACGGCCCTGGATGCTTCGCTCCTCTCCCCGCCTCATGAGGCGCAGGTGTCTCATTGTCCTAGTCTGTGGCACCCCCAATCGGGACAGCTGAGGCCTTGGGCCAGGTGCTGTGTGTCGCACTGGGGTCTGCAATCTGGGCAGTCTGTGACCTGGAGCACCAGGGAGCAGGTGTTGGGTGATCACACCTCTAAAACCTGTGGGAAGCGGGAATGGATGGAAAGGCCAGAAGGCCTAAAAGCTGCAAGGACTGAGAGCCTCAGAAAGAACGGAGCCCCCTCTGGGAAGTGGATGCTTGCTGGAAAGCAGCAGCTCTCAAAGGCTGTTTCTAGAAGATGCTTCCTCAACATGCGCCAAAATGAGGGAATAATGCAGATCTTTGTTCATTTTCCAGGTGATTTTTGAAGTGATTACCTCTGGACACCAGGGCTACCTCGCTATTGATGAAGTGAAGGTGCTGGGCCATCCATGTAGTAAGTTGTCTCTGCTTTTACATGCACAGTGCTTCCCTGGGGACACGTTTACACCGCAGGCCAAGGGAAGGGGCTCAAACCTCCCACGGGAGGGTCCAGTCATTCCCAGGGGGTGCTTAGCCAGCCCCATGTTCACATGCACATTTCCTGTACAAATCCAGGGTTTCCATGTATCTCAAGTATCTTTAAAATGAAAATCAGGACTAGAGGGAAAGAAATGCCCAGCTCTGCTCAGGTGTCCTCACAGAGCCTGCCGGTCTGTCACCTAGCTTTGCAGAGCAGCCCAGCATTCAGTGACGGGAACGGGTGGATCGCCTTCCTGCATCAGATAGCTTTTTGCTGCTATCCCTTAGCTGTGTCAGATAGTTTTACAATAGTGTCAGGACAGGTAAGGCATTTGCCTGCTGCACAGCACCTCCCCATGCTAGCTGGCACCTCAGAAGTGACCAGTGCTCAGCTTTTACAAATCGGTACTTTAAAACAGCATCACACTTTGTGAGAGCCCCTAATGCGAACGACCTTCCCAGTGGTCGCCATTCCCGTAGGCAGCTCAGATGGCACTGGCTTCCAGCCCCAGTTTTCCCAGCCCAGCACCTGCATGGTGACTGCTTTGGTGGCTGCTTTCATTGGGAAAACCTTTAGTAAAAGAGAGCAGGGTGGCAGATGGAATCTGAGAACCATGGACAGTCCGGGCCCAGACAGTGAGGCCCCAAACCCGAAGCTGCGCTTGCCGCCCGGGGTGCTGCCACAGTGCAGATTCAGGGCCAGGCCTGTGGCCCTGGGAAGGGCACCATCTCCAGGCCCCTAGGCCTCTGCATCTTTAGCCTTGGTGTGAAGGTGGGATGGTTGGCTGGGCCAGCTCCATCGGGTCCCTCACCTCCTGGCACTGGGCACGATCCAGGACCTCAGCTGTGGCTGTTCCATTCTGCCATGAGGAACTGATCTGGGAAGTCAGGTTGGGGCTTCTCCACCCTGCCCTGGAGCAAGCAGGGGCAGGGCATTGACCAAGATCCTGCCATGCTGGCATCGAACCCTCAGATGTCTGCTGTGCCTTTTCCTGTTACCCATTACTTTGTACGTATAAAGCCCCAAAAGTACAATGTGTCGTCTGAATTTTAATGAGGTCTCCAGCTGCAGACACACGTGTGTATGGTTGCTCCTCGGTAACCCGAGAAGATTGGTTCGAGTCCCAGAGTCTTCTACTTGTGCCCTTATAGTGTGGCCTGGCCTTTGCATGGGGTGGCATACATCCTCCCCTAGGTGACTTGAGTCTCAGCATTGGTTCTGTGAGCAGCTGGCAGTGGACAGGGGCCGTGCATGCTCGTATTGAGGGAAGGGGCACTTTGTGCTTTTCACATATTTTTGATCCGCAGCTGGTGGAATCTACAGATGTGAACTCATGTATGAAGTGCCGAGCTCTTCAATTTTTCCTCTTCTACTTCGTGCTACATTATTTTAGGTCAGGTCAACCCCTGGTATCCTATTACAGAGTTATGTTACGTTTTATTCTCCTATCAACAGTCAGCGCCCTGCCTGTGCAGCTTGGTGCGGTGTGCCCGCCCTCAGCGTTGTTTGTCTGTCCCAGCGGCGGTGCATGGTGCAGCGAGACACACTTTCAGATTTATTAGCTGCCACAGTGTGCTCCGAAAGGTGCCCACACCGGCTCAGCCCTGCCGGCAGTGCCTAGAAGTTGTATTTCCCATGTATCCTTGCCCAAAATTAATACTGTCGGCTGTACTTTCTTGGCCATGGCAGCGATGGCAGCCTGCTTTATTTTTAGAATCCCTGGCATCGGGAGAGACTGGCTGGGCTTCTGCAGACAGCCTGACCCAAATCGTGAAAGAATGGTTACAGCTACTGGGTTAAAAATATAAACGCCCACAGGAGTTTCGGTGCTCCTCTCTCTCACAAGGATTTGAATAGATGTTTGAGGACGCCCTGTTTTAGTGATGGAGTCACTGGGTGGTTGTCACCCGAGGGGCATCGTGACACAGCTGTCCTGTCCCATTCAAGTCTCACTGGCTCTGACACTGCCATCCTGGCTCTGAAGCTTGGTCACGTGGGCGACTTACCACGGAGCTGTCACCGTGGACCTCAGCACCCAGGCAAATGGGGCATGTGGCGTGTCACATTTGCCTTTTCTTCAGTGTCCACAGGACTGCAGAGTTCAAGAGTTTCTTCCCTTTTTCTTCCTGAAAAGGCAGGCAGACCAACAATACTGAGCCTAGTGGAAGCAACAGGACAGTTTGGGAAGCAGAGTGTAGTTCCCTGCGTAGGAGTGTGGCCAGATTCTCGGAGGCCGGGCCAGCTGCAGGCTTGAGCAAGAGCCGCAGGGTTTTCTCGCACGGCCAGCGTTCCTGGCCTCTCTCCCTGCCTCAGGAGGGAGGACAAGTGGCTTCCCTGCAAGACAGGTGTCCTGGGCTCAGGCACAGGTGTGCGGCCACGCCCGCATCTGTATTCTGGGCTCCTTCCTATGCTTTCCTACCTGTAGCCCAGGAAGGCGGCCTGAGGTGCAGCCCCTGCCGCTCTTCTGGATTTTCAGCTTTGTGCTGAAATTAGGACGTAGAGGTCTAATGCTAACCCTCTCTCGGTGCTTCCTGGAAATGTGTTCTGCTGTGCTTTTCTGTCTTCCTGGGGAGCCGGCTTCCAGGGCCATAGAAACCGTGTTTATGGGCTTCCTTCAGAGAATACCTCTGTGAATACCTAATTGGCTTTGCAGAGAGCTGCTCTGAACAGCCACAGAATTGCAAAACAGCCTCTGTATCCAGGTGATGTATGCCGCAGCGGTTCTCTGAACTGAACGCTTAAAATGCTTTGATGATAGCCTTTCTGTAGTTATTTTTTCCTGAATCTCTTAAGTTTATGGGGAAAGCATACAAATAAAGATTTTTAAGGATTAAGGCATTAGTGTGATCTTAAAATGGGAAGCTTTGCAGGTAATAGGTTACAAAATATGCTACCAGGATTTCTAAATAGTAATCAATTATTTGTGAAATTTTGACACTCATTAAATTTAGATCCCAAAGAGATATAAATATTTCATGTCTAAGACTGAGCTGCTCACGTGGCTGTGGAGTTGTTGAGTCTCATTTAGTTCACAAGAAAGACTCATGTTCAGATTCATATAGGTTTATGAGTAGGCATTACAGCTTTTTTTAATAGTAGCTGTTTTCAAACAAGTATACAGTTGCTCATAAAATTGATTTTAATATAGTGACAGTAAAATGCAGGATCAGCCTGAAATGTGGAGGTGGCTGTGCCGAATCAGCAGCCTCTGCCTTAAAGCCACCTCAGTAAACAGAGCTAGCTCTTGCATTCGGCGTGCGCACTGTAGATATACTTGGGATTTGGCTCCATAGTCCTCACAGGGGAAACTGAAGAAGCATTTCTCAGCTTTCTAACATCACCTCCTATTTTTAAACACCTTGTGAGCTGCACACGTGTGGGTGTTTCTATGTCTGTGATCACACGGTGCTGATACATTTTCTTATGTGTTGTAGTCCACATAGAATATGGGGTATTGAGACAGAATTCACATATCAGCAGGCTCTCCATGTAGGTACAGGCCAGTGGCTAGTCTTGAACTCAGAATTATGAGAATACTTCAGCAGTCAACTTCAAAACATTTTCATCCCTTCTTCCTACAACACACCTGCCTCACATCCAGCCTGAGGCAAGCATTACTCTTGTCTCTATCTCTATGGATGAACTCATTCTGTACGCTTCATTTAAGTTTGGCTTCTGTGTGTGTCTGGCTTCTTTGCCACAGCATTAGCTTCGAGCTTGGTTCCTGTGGTAGTGCCGTCCGTACTTTATGCCTGTCTGAAGCGGAGTAGCATCGTCCTGTAGATGTAGCTCTCCACATTTGATCGCATGGTCACCAGCTGATGGAAATTCAGGTGGCTGTCGCCTTCCTGCCATTGAGAAGCGCCGCTCTGGGGTCTCTGCCAGGTTTCGTGTGGACATGTGCCTCCAGTTCTCATGCGTACAGACCGAGGAGTGGCATTGTGGGTCTCCCAGTAACACTGTGGTTAGCAGTTTGAGGAACTGTGAAATTATTTTTCAAATTGACTGCATATGTGCACCCTGGACAGCCATGTTCTTGGCAGTACTTAGGTCTTTTCTGTCATGGCTATCTTGGAAGTTGCATTTCTGGTTCCGGTCTTGCAGAGTCTTCCTATGTGCCTACTGGTTATGTGCACCCCTCCCTGGGAGAAATGTCTGTTTACATCCATTCCCCATTTTCAGTTGATTGTTCATCTTTTTTGTTATTCAGCTGTAATTTTGTTTTCAGAATCTGAGTTATCCCTTGTCAGACACATGGTTGGAAAACATTTCCCACCAGTTGGTTGACCTTTCATTTCTGTGTTGGAATCCTTTACCCCACTCCCTGTACAGATTTCTGTGTTGGAATCCTTTACCCCACTCCCTGTACAGATTTCTGTGGTGGAATCCTTTACCCCACTCCCTGTACAGATTGAGATTTTGATAAAGTCCAGCATTCTGTGTCTACATGTCATTTGTGTCACTCATGTTCTTTCCATTCTCTCTGCCGCCCTCCCTGTTCCATCTCTCGACTCCATCCCCATTTGAGAAAGTTCTGTCCTCCTATTTCATGTAAGCTGTATCCTCGTTGGCCTCTTATTTACACTGTGGGTTTCACACATAAGAGAAGCTATCCAAATGTGCAGATTGTGTGTCTGACTTAGCTTACTTCACGTCACAGTCTCAGGCCACGTCCATTTATGTACAGATGACTCAAGCTTATCCTCCTTTATGGTAGAGTTATGCTCCAGTACAGGCCCATTTTCCTCATCCATACCCTTGTCAGTGGACATGGAGGGTGCTTCAAGAAGTTTCTGGTCCTCCCCACAGGTCTCAGAGGGCTCGCCAGTTACTGCTTATCTGTGGTGCAGGAACAGGTGCGCTTTCATTCTTTCTGCAAGTGGAGCTTCAGCCTTTCCAGCCCCATTTGTCCACAGACTGTTCTTTTTCTAGTTAACCAGCTCCCAAAGTGCATGGGCTTATTTCTAGCCCCTGATTTCTCTCCAGTGATCGGTATGTCTGTCCTTCTACTATTTGTTGCTCCTACTTTGGTTCCTAAAACTTTGCATCAACCTTTGAAATTTGGGCCCATGCATTCCTCATGTTGCTGCAGCTCATTTGCTCTTGCTTGCCTGTTTATGGCCCCTGTGTGTCCGCATGAACTTGAAGGCCACCCTGTTAGTTTCCGCCAGGTTACATCAGCTGGGAAATTTGTTGTGATTGTAAACGAACTTGTTTTATAACCTCATTTTTTTTTTTTTTAGATTATACACTGTCAGTGTATAGAAATCCACATTACTTTTATAAATTGATCTCTCATCCTGTGAGATCTTGCTGTTCTTGTTCATTAACTTTTTTCTGGGAATCTCAAAATATTTTCATAGAGAAAATCATGACATCTTTTTTTTTTCCTATCAGTACTATAGAGTGAATCCTGGACTTTTGCACTCAGCTAGATCTCCACTCCTTGGTTTTTGTTGTTGTTGTTTGTTTGTTTTACTTTGAAACAAGGGCTGATTAAGTTGTGAAGTTTTCTTGGTTGGGTTGAACTTGGGATCACCCTGCCTCAGCCTCTGAGAGTGCTGGATTACAGGTGTGTGCCACCATGGCCAGCCTAAAATAATGGCATCTATTAGTATTAAGATTTCTGGTTTTCCAGACAGGGTACCTTTTGCTTGCCCTCCCAGTTGCCATGGCTACAGCCTCCCATTCAGTGTTAATTAGAAGTGGCCAGAGCAGATGTCCTTGCCTCTGTGGGCATACATTGGTCCTTGAATTCTTAGGTCTAAGAAGTATTCAGAATCTGTATTATTTTGCTGCCAATTAAAAAACTTATTAATGTAACAAAAAAGATACAAGATCTTTATAAGCCCATATGCGGCATATATTGGGTAAATTAAAAATAAAAATGCAAAGCTGTTCTATATTGTGGTTTCAAGACTATGAAATAAGTCAGCAGTTTACTTAAAATTTAAGAAATCATAAACTTACAACTTGCATCCTAAGGTCAAAATTACTCTTATCTTTAAAACAAAATTAATTTTATTTTTTATTCACGAATTTATTTGTACAGTCAAACATTTTTTAACTATTTCCAAGTTTGGACATCACGAAGATTATTAAACATTTCAAATAAGATATGAACGGCATCTCTTTTTGGAGTTAGTTTTTCTTGGATAAAGACGAAGCTCCATGTCTCAAGAGAAATGTGGCTCTCAGGATTAAATATTTCCTTTCAGAGGTGTAGGGCTGAACTTGAAGCTGTCTGCAAAAGAAAACCCTGCTTCTCCAAGGTGCACTCAGCTTCTCAAATTTATTTATTTTAGTGTCTAATTATGCCATTAACATCTATTATTTCAAGTAAACAAAAAATAATTTTAGCCTGAAAACGTGGTAAGATCAGAGTTGTCTGCTTTAGTAACAAGGGTTTCTGGGCCTCTGGGGCTGTTTAACTTCATGCATGTGATGGAGACAGTGATGAGGAGCACGTTGTCCTCAGAGGCTGACTTCCAGGAACCGAGGGGCCAAGGCACATGAAGGCCTTAGAGCCCTGCTCACTCTGCCCATGGAGGAGGAGGGAAACATTAGCTGCTCATTACAGTGAGTACAAGCAGACCGTCCCCGGTGTGGAAACTCAAAATCCGAAATGTCCCCAAGTCCAACTCTCTGTAGTTTTTAACCTGACCACACTGGCAGAAATCCCACACCTGACTGGGATCACGCTCCGCAGGTGCGCTGAAATCATTACCTGCAGTCACCCGCAGCCTGTATGTGGAGGAAACAGAAAAGATTTTCATGTTTAGTTTTGGACCCCATTTCCAAGATTTCTCACTATGTCTATGCAAAGTTTCCAAATTCTGAAAGAAATGGAAACCGCGAAATATTTTTGGTTCCAGCCACTAGGAGTACTTCATGTTGTTATTTTAGGTGCTTCAGGGTAAGCCTTGTGCACTTCCTCTACCACTGAGCTTTATCCCCAGCCCAATCTTTGTTATTATTTTTAAGTGCTCTGCCTTGATAGGCCCACTAGAAATACTAAGTACCTATACTCATCGATTTCATAGGCGGGAGAATTAAAGGCGTGTCCATGTGCAGATTTTAAAGATGCAGAGTCCTCTGTGTCTCGGTGTTAGAGTGGGCGGTGCTGGGCTTTCCTTGGTGCTGCAGTTGGCTTCTAGCCTGTAGTGACTTACGGATGTTCCGCAGAGAGAGAGAAACACTACCTGTTTATTCTTGGAGTTGGGCAATGCTTCCAGGTCATTTCAACCTGTGCAGTTACATTGAAATGTAAATCAAAATAGAAAGGGGTTAGGACATACGCCTCTACTAGCCCTTTGGTTCGTACTTTGATCTTGCAAATTATTCTTCTCTGATTTTGTCTCTGGTATCTCGGTGCAGGCTTTGAAGAATCAATAATAATGGAAGGATTCACAAAGTGATTTGCATCTTAGTCAATAATAATTCTTGGCTTTGGGATCAAAGGGTGATTTGAGATCAATTAATAACCCCAAACTTCTTTCTTTGTTAAAAGCCACAGAACGTGGCTGAGATGAGAGAATGGAAGCGCTGTGCCAAAACCTGTTTGTTATTCATGGAAGATATTTAGTGCGAAGAACTCCTGCAGGTTTTGGAAGGAAGCTGGCGGAACATTCGAAAGGGTATCCAGGAGACAAATGGGCCTGTACATTTGGGGAGAGAAGGAATGTTTCTTTCTGAAAATGAGATAGATTGGAATTTTTCATTCTAACGGTGCCCTACCTGGAGTTACAATTAAAGTAGTTCGGCAAGGGTCGGAGCTTCTAACTCAGCATGGGATCTAAACTTTTCTGGCTGCAAAGCGCTTTCTCTTGGGCTCTTTTCCAGTTTCCAGTGATAGGTCAGTTATTTTAAACAGGGAAGAATGCATTTTGAGGGCTAAGTACCATGCGCATAGACAGCTTCACATGCCTCCTTTTATTTACGTTTTATGCCACTCTAACTAAATAGGTACTTTCAGAAAACCTATTTTACAAATAAAAAAGTCCTGCTGAGGCTTAGGTGCAGGGACTTTTCTGCTTGGATTAGAAGGGAGTGGAAGCCTAAGTCCTGGTGTCTAAACTGAAATGCGCTGCAAGCCAGTCCATAGCACAGCACCACAGAGCTGCTCAGCCGCTGTTGGACTAAAAGGCACTGGGACCTACAGCCGGATGCACCAGGCAGAGGCCAGGCGTTTTAAGGCTTTGGAAAATTCTGTGAGCCTTGATGTTTTTTGAAAGACTGTATGCATGCTATTAGCAGAAAGTTTAGCTTTCAAGTTCTTAGGAAAAATACTGGTCAGGGAACTGAAACTCCCAGGTCTCTTTGTCTTATTCCCTTTGGTGGGTGAGTAAATGTCTTCCATTAAGGTCAGTTATCTTTTACTTGAGTGCACAACTTGTTTATGGAAGTATTTATCCACAGTAGTGTCGTCTGTGTCCATCTGGCCTCCACCTGAGGTGTGCCTTTGCTGTCTTGGCCAGATTTCTTTTCCTGGCAGTCTCTTTCCCAGAGGAGCTGATTTCCTAGGCTAAAAGTAGTCATTACCTCCAAATATGCAGGAGCATAAATCCTCCAGGTCTTTAAAGCCAGTGAGCAAATGATAAGCACTAGCGGAATATGGGAAAGCCATGTCAGGGCTCAGTCAATTCTAAAACAGAAATGGTACCTGTTAGTCTGTAAGACATCTTTATTCACAATGACAGTCAACAAAAAAAGCCCAGATGTCATCCAGTCGTATCTTTGACCTTCATGGTAAGAACCTTCTACACACAGCAGTAGAAGACCATGGCGGTGAGTGAGTCTCCCTGTCCTCGTTGATGCAGTTACCCGTAGCTGGGAAGCAGTCTTCCGCACCTGGGCACGCCATGGATGAGCAGGCTGTGCCAACCAGTGGGAAGCCTGCTGTGCAGATATGTCACTACTACCGATGAGAGCCAGTAGTAGGGCAGAGTATGATTGTCTCACTAGTTGCTCAAGAGGTTTCAGGAGTGAGGGGCGCTCTGGAAGGGCTGGCAAGAATGGAGGCTGGGGGAGGCTTTATGGAAAACAGTTGTCTCAAAGGTATTTTAAACGGCATATTTTTGTGTTAGTGATATCCCAGGTATCAAAATAGGGACAACTGAACGATACTAAACCCATAAGGATGCTTTACCTCGGTAGTGCTGGGTGCAGCGGGAGGAAGTCCAGGCATTGCACAGATGGGGAAAGTCGTGGGAAAACTGGAGACCCCAGGGCGATGTCCCTTTCTCTGTCGCCCTTTGGGGCTGCTAATTCTTTCCCAGAGAGGTTGTCACGTACATTTCAGAATGTTCAGTGTGGGCTATGGCCTCTGTTCACCGGCTTCCTGGGGTACTGTGGCCGCCATACCTGCTGGGACAGCCATAAATGAAACAAAGGGTGCAGGAATGCCTACATGTATCTGAAGTTGCATCCTAGAAATAAATTCAATTTTAATGTTTCCCATTAAAATATTTTCTAAATGTGAGAGACATTTGTTTTATAAATTACAAATGTTAGAATTCAAACAGTTTAAACTGTTATGAATATCTCTGGACACATTAGTCATATTGGAAAGAGGAATATGTAAATGAAAGTGTAACTAGCTTTTTTAGGTGGTTGTTTCAGAGCTCTACCCCACGTGGTGGTGCACACTTAAAATCCTAGCAACCCGGAGGCTGAGCGGGGAGGATGCCTGGAAGCTCAGGGCCGGCTTGGGCTCGCTAGAGTGTTCAAGGAAGGGTACTAGAGGTGCAGTAGACCATAAGGAGTAGAGCTCTGCTCAGCTCACAGGGGAGGTGGGAGCCCCAGGGCCAGGCGGCCTCCCCGAGCGGACCCCAAGGCAGCACAGTGGAATGCAGGTGGGGCGTGGCGATCACACTGGGAAGCCAGGGGGAGATTCAGGGGCCGTGCATGCCTCTAGCTGTTTTGTTGGGAATTCAGGGCCCAAGGATGACCTTCAGCCTTTCAGAGGCCAAGGCCTTTACTGCCACCTAGGAGTCCAAGCATCTGGCAGGGGGGCCCTGGAGGACACCCTCAAATGATGCCCGAGTCGTAGCCACAGGGGTGGGGAAGGAAGACTACACACCCAAGAGCCTCACTCTGGCCACCCAGCTCCATGTGGAGACCTGCTCGGAGAGCAGAGGTGGCCCCAAGCCCAGCAGACAGTTAGGAGAGGGCTGCATGGGAGGGCAGCGTGCCGGGCCGGTGTGCAGGCTGATTCAGCCTTTGCCAGTGTGCATGGATGTAGGAGGGCTGTGGGCCACACTGCAGGAAGTGCAAAGGCTCTCCCTGGGTGTCAGAGGAGGAAACTTCTTCTGGGGTCCAGTAACAGGACGTGCGAGCCAGCTGACAAGAGACAGCTGAAGGGGAGCACAAGGCAAAGCCACTTTCGCAGATGCAGGTGCAAGTGCTCAGGAATGGAAAGCTTGCTACCTACCCAGAGGCCTTGCTTGCCGTGCTAAATCTAAAAAGGCAGCAGGCCCGAGGGCTCCATCTGTGAAGGTCGATGGTTCCATGGACCCCTTGCGTCTGATCCGAATGGACAGTCTATATCCGTGGCCCGTCAGTTAGCAGGAAACCGTTTATTGGAGTTAGCAGCCGCTGTGTGTTGGGAGTAGACTGTGCTTTAGTCAACTGAGAAGTCTAGGTCGGATTTCTTATTCTTAGCACAAGTGTTTTTACTCTTGAATATTCTTTATATTGACTATGGGAGTCTACTTGGGTGCTCACATTTTCCCTGTCTGAGACTCGAAGTGACTGTGAGGAGGTAGTGGGGCTGGGTGCCGCACGTTAAGTCCACAACGGAGAAGGCCCTGCGGCAGGAGCCAGAAGAGAGCAAGAACCGAAGGGCGGCGCGGGCTCCACATGCCCAGGCGCAGGTCCTGTTCTGGTTTTTGTCACCGTATGGCGATGGGGCCTGGCTGCGCTGCTCGGGGCATGTTTCAGCCGCAGAGCCCCCCAGAGATGTGAAAGGGCAGGTGGCCCAGGGAGCTTTCTGATGCCTCCTATGGCATGGTGGTGACTCTTGTGCTGCCAAGCTTTCCACTCGGGCCTGGAAATGCCTACTGGTGACAGAATGCACATGACAACCACAGCCAGACTGCAAAGAAGTGAAAAGTAGCTGCAAGACGGTAGATGACCCCAGAGGCTGCTCACCCTTGATAGTGAGCCGTGGTTTTCCACTGAAGTTCGTCTCCGTAGTCACCTCATTTCTGATCCAAGGTATCAGTGTGATATGACTCTTGTTTATAAAATAATTCACTCCATTGAATTTGGCAAATCAGTTGTGCAAATTAGTGAGGATGATAATGGGTCATGTAAACCTTTTGGATTTGCTTTTTGGAAACTTCAGGCTTACCAAATTGGGTGCTTAAAAACTTGGCTTAACTTTAGGAGGCCAAACCAAGAACTTGGCGCCAAGCAGAACCTGCGGCAGTTGGGGATATCCTGTGTTTCTGAGGCCCCCAGATGTGCCAAGGACACGGGCCTCCAAGAAGCCACCCTCCTCCTTCACGCGTCCTGCACAGGAAGGCTCACCTTCCAAGAGGATTTCTTCCTTGCCAACGGCAAGGTCCTTCGTGGGTGTGGCCTTCTGCTCAAAGCCGTGCCAGCGCCAGTCGACAGTGTTTGCGTTGTGTCCTAATGAAGATCACCCATAGCTGTGCTCACACTGCCACGGAGAACGAGCCTGCTCACTAGTACTGCGACTCACAAATACGCAGTTGGGGGCAGGGAGCAAAACAAATGTTTTCATTCTCTTTCTAAAACTATAAACATACCTAAGTAGGTCGGATTTATAGTTGGCTTAAGAGAAAAAAGAGCAAGAGGTTCCTTGAAGCCTGGAGATAGAACATTAATTAGCAAGCACTGTTCTAATCAAAAGAGCCTTCAGAAGATGGCCACTCTTCATCAGTTTATTCGGTCTCTTTTCGTTACCTTGGCTCTGCTGGCTCTTGCCTGGGCTGTTTCATGATCTAAGTAGCTTTTCACCTACAGCCTGGACACCCTCACCCAGTGTTGTGGTCGGAGGGCAAGGGCCCTAGTGCCAGAGTGCCTTGGAGGAGCACCCTTCTCCCTGCACTTTTTTTAAAAAAATGTATTTGGTACGAAGTCTCACTACACAGCTTGGACTCACAGTGAGTCTCCTGTTTTCAGCCTCCCCAGTGCTGGGATTACAGGTGTATGCCACCATGCCGGCTCTCTGTGGCTGGCTCAGTGTGCCTAGGGGTGGGGCCTGCATGGCGTACCATACCAGTGATCAAACCCTGGTCCCTGCACTTGCCTAAGCAAGCGCTTAGTCCACTGAGCTATCTCACTGGCCCAAAAATATGACCTTCATTTTTATTCTTTTATCATTTACTTATTTAGTTAGTTAGTTAGTTAGTTAGTTAGTTGGTACAGGATCTCTCTATGCAGCTCAAACTCATAGAGATCCTCCTGTCTCAGCCTCTCCAGCACTGGATTGCAGGCAGGCACCACCACCTGGTTTCTAGCTAGGTCTTTGCACTTGCCAGGCAAGCGCTTAGACCAGTGACCTATCTCGCAGGCCCTCCCTTTTTGAAGAGCTCTGACTAGGAACCACTTGCAAGAGCTTTAAGGACCACACATTTGTAAGAACAGGTCTGTCAGGGATGAAGGACTTGAAATGACACTAAGACTGCATAGAGAGTTTGTTATCAAAAATAATACAGCACAACAAAGAAATCTGTTTCCCTGATGTGTATTTTCAGTGCTCACTGGGATTAAGATAACCTGACGCAGTTGTTCACCAGCAGCCGGAACACCCTGAGGACTTGCGGAATGGCAGGGGTGTCGGGAGATTTCTAGGAATTTTATGAAATTCTTGAAATATTTGTATTGATAACATTAACCCACTCATATATGTGACAGGTAGTTAAAATTCTAACTTCATAATGGTTTTTGTGCAGGTTACCATAGCAAATACTGTATACCTTATTTTTCTTAACTGGCCTCTTTTAAAAAATAAAAACCTTTTGAGATTTTTTTCAAAGACCCATTGAGAGATCTCAAGATCAATATTTATTTATTTGATTTTAGGAAGACAGAATTTCAGAAGGTGTCAAAAATTTAGAGTATTTGATTCAATGAAATGACAGGTTGTTGTGAAATAGTAGTTATCTATTTAATAAAAGTAGAAGTCAGTGTGAGAGTCCTCAGAAACCCAGGATTAGAGGTCCCATTCAGCCCAGCTCTTGAGCTCCTGGCTGTTCTTCCAGAAGAACTGAGACCGTCTCGCCACAGTGACGCATGTGCGTCCCTGTCATAGCAGCGCAGCTTCTCAGAGCTATGCCTGAGAAAGAGCAGAAACGCCCATCCACTGAGGGATGGATAAAGATGTGGTATTTTTATACTATGGAGTATTACTCGGCTATAAAAAAGATAGGCTTGGGGCTTTTCTAGGTAAATGGCTGCAGCTCGAGACTGTACTCATAAATGAAATAAATCAGCCCTGCGTGTGTGAACATCATATTGTCTCGCTAGTGTAAGAGCCTGAAAGAGTAAATAAAATCTGAAAGGTACAGTAGGTGCTGGGAAAGGGCAGGAATCTGTTCCATGATAGGAAACAAGTGGGATGAGGGGACAAAAGAAAAAAGGAAGGGAAAAGATGTATTTATGTGTATACACAGGATAGCTTGGAAAATGACGCTGCTGATCTCTGCTCGTGTACTGAAAGGAGCAGTCAATGCTTAATTTTTTTCTCTCCTTTTTATGTTCTTATAACTTTTTTTGATCAATTTTGCATGCTTGTATCTGAACAACTAATTTGAAGACAGCAGTATGCAATGTAGCAACCACTGTTGAATTCCTGTTATTTTGTTTCGTGAAATTCTGTATTTCTTTATTCTTTTAATTATTTTTGTTCTCTTTAAAAAAGAAAAAAGGCACAATTACACAACAAAATAAAAGTGATAATAATAGAGTACCTATCATAAATATCTTGAATGAGAGAAAAATAGAAAATAAAAACCTCTCAACTTTACAACGTGAACAGATTCAGTTTCCTTCTCAGGAGCTTGATCTGATGAGACACAGAATCTCTGTCGTCTAGAGGTGACAAGTTAACAGATACAGAAAGCCAGTTTTAAATTTTTATTAAGAACACGCTTATGGGGCCGGGGAAATAATTCAGTAGAATAAGTGCCTGCCTGGCAAGTGCAGGGTCCTGAGTTCAGTCCCTGGTACTGCAAAACAAACGAACAAACAAAAAGCACACTTAATAAGCCAAATAACATCTTTACTGTTTTAACAGAAAATAGAAAATCAAAGAAGAAATCATGCTCGGTTTGCACCTGTGGACGGTTGGGGGCTGCAGCTGCCGTTAAGCGCGCTGGTAGCGACGCCCCAGGCCCCACCGGCCAGGCTACGCAGGAGGGCGCGCCCACACACCTGGGGGTCCGTGTCTGCAGTGTTCTCCCGTTTGCCGGCTCCTTGCCTTTCTTCCTTTCTCCACAGCCAGCCGAGCTGTGCAGAGCGAAACGCCTTTCTTTTCTTTTCACAAAACACCTCCCACGTCCCTTTTATTGTTAGTTGCCATCATTGCCCATTTTGCCACTTAAATGCATTGTTTATCATTTTTAACCATTCATAACCCTGATTGGCAGAAAAAACTAAGAAATAAACAACTACGAACTGCTTTCGTACACCAGAAGTTTGTATTTAATAGGAACATTGTTAAATGGCAGCTTCTGAGTTAGATCTCAGTACAAGAAAAAAAAAAAAAAAAAAGCAAGCAAGCAATGTGAATATCTGAAGGGCTAATTTAGTATAAAAGGTTATAAATTACCAGAAAGATGTTAGAAGCTATTTAGGCCAATTTATTGTCAAACATAATAGTTACAGAAGTAAGTATCAGGTTAGTGTGAGTTGGTTTGATTTTAAAAGTCTGTTTGGTTTATAATCTTATCATCTAATAAGCGCAGCTCTGACTCCATTGATCACTAAACACCAGGACGGTGCCCTGTGCGCTTGCGTTAAGTGCCCACACCGCAGAAGGCACGCTGGTTTTCTCTTACTGAACCAATGGTATTACACTAGTGTGACACACCAGCGATTTACCTAGGTCACGTTCTTTTATTTGTGAGCATCTTAGTGGTGTTTGTGTATATAAGCAGATCCTTCCCTCCAGTTATAGCAGAACTCCTTATTAATTTGATTCACCCAGAGGTGGGGCAACACCCGTAACATTCACAGCACTCTCCTATTTAAGCAGAGAGACAGACATGTTGCAACCGCTTAGCTTGTGTTCTCAGTCTAGTCACAGCGCATCAACACTGTGACACAGCGCACCAGTGCGCACAAGGAAGCCACCTGCCGTCTTTGGCTCATTTTGTATTTTTATCCCAATTATGTTTCTGGCAGAGAAAGCAAGTTGTGACCTGCTTGACATGAGGGCTAAGGCTCCCTATCAATTTTTGTGGAGGAAGTATTTAAGATTTTATCTTAACACCGAAGCTTACAGAGGCTATGGCCTGCAATTTTCCACTTGGTCTTTTCTGATGGTTACTGTTGGGGGTCCCTGAGCGTCCCTGAGGGGATCAGGGGCCCTTTTCTCCCAGCTGGACATTGCAGGGCAGGCACGAGTGAGGAGGTGACGCCCCATGAGGGGCTGCAAGCAGGGTCCAGTGTTCTGGAAGGAGTCCCAGAAGAGCTAGCCCTTCTCAGTAAAGTGCCAATAAGAAGCATGCGGAGATGCTGCCCAGAGGGGTCCTGCACGCAGCAGGGACTTGACACAGGATGAGGTACAGCCTGTTCCTGTGAGAGACCCCAGATGCGGGATGAAGCCCCAGGGAGAACAGAGGCTTCAAGCCACAGCCAGGAGGCAGGATCGCCAGCCTTGAAGGCCCTGCGCAGAGAGTGGCCATGTCTCTGATTTACTCAGCTTACCTGGGGATCTAGCCCATTCCCCACCCCCCAGGGGATGGGGAGTTGATGCAGCCCTTGTTCAGAGAGAGCCTGAGAAAGGCAGCAAAGGCTTCTGCAGCCAAAGCAGAGCACAATGGCAGAGGCCACTGGAAACGGACACGGTCGTGTAGGCTGAGAACCTTGGTGAGACTCGGACAAGCTCCTTGAGAGCTGGCAGTGCGTGGGTCAGTGCCACTTCAGGTGGACACCCAGGCTGCCATGTGTGTGCCCTGCAATGACAGGCTTTGCCTCTGCAGGTGGCCGCCTTGTCCTTGACTCCCAGTGCCTCTGTCCCGGGCCATGAATCCTTTCTGTGCCACAAGCCGACTGGTGACAGGAATGATGGCTGTCCTTCCCTTGGCCTCCGCGCTGCGCCCAGGCCAGGGCCACCTTTGCAGGGCTTCTGGGGCTAAAGCAGCTGCAGGGTTCCTGCTGGCCTGCTGGCCCTCGTGTTGGCCTGCACAGCTCCTTGTAGCAGAGAGCCTCTGAAGTGTCACTTGCTGTTGTTTTCTCCTGGGGTCTCAGGGTCTGGCTGGGGAGTCACTGATGTGTCCCAGGCTGTTAACTCTTAGCTGGCAAAGACAGCTCTCAGGAGCCCACAGTTGCCAAGCGGAAACACCTGCCCCAGGAAGAAGGCTGAGCAGAGGGAGGAGGGGCTGGGGGGAGAGTTGCCCAAGTTCTGCAAGGGCTCGAGTGTGGCCTAGCATGTTTCTTGGGGGAGGAAGGGGAGAGGCGCTCCGCCTGGGGGTTCACTGCTGGTTTGAGAGCAGTGTCCTAATGAGGGGCGGGGGCTGTGAGGAGAGCTTTGGAATGTGGTGATGGGGTGGTGGGCAGTGGGCAGGCAGAGGCCCCAAGAGCCGGCACCATGCGTGCATGCATGCATGCATGCACGCGCGGTCCTCGTACACCGGTGCACAGAGCACTTCCCCTGCTGTAGCTTTCCTCTTGCTTTCTACTGGTGAGTCCTTGAGGGGTGATGGCCCTGTGGCTGAGGGTAATGTGCGTCGAATTAAGTTACAGAAGAGGGAACATTTGGGAACATTGAGGTGCCACTGTCATTGTTAGAAAGTTTTTCTTTCTGGTACTGGGGATTAAACTCAGAAGTGCTCTACCACCGAACTGCAGCCCCAGCCCTAGGAAGTTGTTCCTATAGGAAAAATATTTTGTGTCAGCTGTCAGGAGCACAGATGGAGGAGTAGAATTCTGCTACAGAGGTTGGACTCTGGATGAACAGTTTCCAGGCATAGGTGCAGGGAGAAGGGGTCTTAATGTGAAATACTATGTACAATATGTAGCGGAGCTGTCCGGGGTCTCGGTGTGTCGCATGAGCATCAGGTTCCCAGCATTGGGATGGAGGTGTAGGACCAGTAGGAGGGTCTGTACATAAGCTCTGTAGGTTGGCCAGATTAGAGCAGGGCCACAGAAGAAGCCAGGATTCCAGCAGGCGGCCAGAGGGGCCTGTGTGTGTGTGTGTGTGTGTGTGTGTGTGTGTGCGCACACATGCGTGCAAAGACCACGGGGAAGGCAGATGTGGTGCTGGCCTGGGAGAGGCCCTACACCCGAGTGGCCTGCACCTAGCTTTGGAGTCCAGAGCCGAGGTGGCTTCTGCCTTGAGCTAGCCAGGCACCTGCCAACTGCTCCGTCTACAGTGGAGGGGAAGCTCTGGCCTTGCAGAACATCTGCTGGGACTCTGTGGGAAAGCCTCTGGCACATGAGTGTCAGTGAATTGCACGCATTTTTCCACTTCATGATGTGTTTTCCAGTTCCTCAGGACCAAAGGGTAGCAGGAAACTTTAATGTAGGGACACTTGCAAGCCATAGAAGCCAGAGAAGTAGACAATTCTTGAGCAAGGAGTCTTGAATGAACCAGCAAAATAGAGTTCAGCGAGTTGTGCATCAATATTGGCCCTGAGCAACACGAGTCCTTAATTATGCTACTTCATTGGAGCCAAGTAGAGCATTTTGCATGGTAAAGATCATGAATATGTTGAATTATTAGTGCTCTCCAGATTAGTGATAGAGTTCTCCTGGGTTGTTGATATTAAAGTACATTTTTCTTTTCTTTCTTTTTTTTTTTTTTGTCACAGCCCACTTGCATTCCTAACTGTGTTCTGCTCAGGCCCAGATGACTGCTGGTTTGTGATCACTGGACACCTGTTACCCAGACACCGCTCTTTCACAGTGTCTGTGGACTTGGCCCATGGCCCTTGAGCAGTGGGGGAACCCTGCAGGGTGTGACCTACTTATTCTATTGAGTGTCCAGTTTTCTCTGTCCTGCCCAGAAAGTACTGACCCACTCACTTCCTCTGCTCTCCTTTTCCCATTTCCTCCTCTTTCCCTCTTACCTGAAATGATTGTTTTCCTTAAGAAGAAAATGTGCTATGGCATGTAAGTCCCGCCCAGCCTTTCGAGTTCGTGGAAGCCCATGATGTGGAAACCCCTCCATGCGTCTCACATGGAGCAAAGCGTCCCTGTCTTTACACGGCTGCCTCTTACGGATGGTGGGTGTTACGGAGCCGTGCTGGTTAGCATTCGGCCTCATTTCACTGCTTGAACTGGAAGCAAGAATCAGCAAAAACTTCCAGGGCACGGCAGCCGAGGCTGCATGCACGGAGTGTGTCTATGGGATGGTGTCTTTGGTAGCTGGAAAATATCCTGCAAGTAATGTTGCATACCAATTAGTGGTATTAAAATATATATTATGCACAGCTCTGTATTTGCGTTTCAAAGTTTCCTTGACAACATCATTTAACTTCTTACTGTTCTTTTCATGTTGCTAGTATAAATATCTAATATGTTTTTGTTCAAAACATCAATTAGGCTTCAGTATAATCTTTATTAATACAGATCTGTTATTACAAGCAGACTGCTGAGTTGTGATAATTTGCACAGCAGGAACAATGAAATATCTTCTTTTTTGATTCTGTCCCAGACTGCCTGACTTTTTTCTTCTTACACTCAGCACACACCAAAACCCTTCCCTGCTATCTTTTACAATTGCAGTGAAATCTTTAAAGTTCTACGAAGTGTCATTTTCTCCCAAAGGGAGCACAGATTGTGGGCAGATTGATGGGTGTGCGTGGGTGTTACAGATCCCCACTTAGACGTCTTTACCTCTGTCTCCCTGTAGCCCGGACGCCCCACTTCCTGCGCATCCAGAACGTGGAGGTGAATGCCGGCCAGTCCGCCACCTTCCAGTGCAGTGCGATTGGCAGGACGTCATCCAAGGAGGACAGACTGTGGCTACAGGTACAGTGCTGCCTGCCGGCAGGCGTTCAACACAAAGACCGCATTTACTGTGGAGGCAGCGTGGGGCCCGGAGTGTGGGTTGGGGCACCCACGTGGGACTTCCCGGGTTTCCTAGGTTCTCTGTGGAGACTGTTGCTCTGCACAGTCGTAGTTCAGTTTCCATGTCTTCCCTTTGCATTTTGCTCCATAATCTCATTTGGGAGACCTCGTCATCGAGGTATCTTTAGAGCAGTATATGAATGTATAAAATATAGTACTTTGCTTCCTCTTTCCTCTGCTCTTCCTCCTGAGAAAAATCCCAAGATTCTCCCCCTCTCTCCCTGCCTGCCTCCCTCCTTCCCTCTCTCCCCCTCCTTGCTCTTCCTCTCCCCAACCCCAGTCTGCTCCTGCTCTGTGTTCCATTCCGTGCCTTCCCCTTGCGCATGTGCCCCTCTGCAGGGAGCCGGTCTCCTCCCTTCCCTTTGCTGGCTTTCTCTGTGTCCAGAGCCTCAACCCCCATCAACCTTCTCCCTTCTGTGCAGCTGCAATGATGGTGCTGTGTCGTATGCTGCGACACCACTATTCGGAAACCCTTCATCCCTTTTAATCGTCAGAACATAGGTAACGGGTCATCTTGGTTGCTTCATTTCTGGAGAGAGGGGCACCATCACTGTCTTCTCTGCAGCCTGAGGTGGCTGCGGGGAGGTTCCCGGCACCAGGTCTGCACAGGAGGAGCCGCAGGCCCTCTCTGCCTCGCTCTGCATGTACTGTGCCCGCTAGCAGCTTCCCTAGCCAGGAAGGAGCAGTGTGTACTCAAGGCCGAAACTGCACGTTCCAAGTGCATCCTTGCCTTTCCTCTTCTTCTGAAAGTTTTGTAATGAGCACTTAAAAGCTTTTTGCAGCTGGTAAAAAACTGTGGTCAGTGTTCAACTATTCCTTCCCCTTTGTATCTCCCTTCTCGGTTATTTTTAAATTCGTAATGCCAGGGATTCAGAATTGCGTCCTCTGTAAGTGGATTCTTGTATGAGGCCTTGTCCAGACTGGCTCTGCCACCAGGAGAGGCACCCTTTGTTGATATGTTCCTCGAGGCCCTAAGCATCTTGCAGAATGAAACAGGTCTCTTCATCTTTTTTATATCTTTTTTTTTTTCTTTCTTTTTTTTGTGTAACCGGGGAATGAACTCAGGCCCTTGCGCTTGCCGGAGAAGCGCTTATTCTACTTAGCCATCTCCCCAGCCCCAAGTCTCTTCATCTTTCATTCTTAATTTTTCATGAAAAAGTAGTATTTTGCTCTCAATATTTGTGGACTAGAGAGGACACGGTGGAAAGTGTAAGCTATCACTTCCAAAGCACTGAGATTTTCCAAGAATTTACCAGCATATTGACTGGGCATGGCAGTACACGCCTGTAATCCCAGCACTCGGAGGCTGAGGCAGGAGGATTACTGTGAGTTTCAGATCAACCTTGACTACAAAGTGAGCTCAAGGCCAGTCTGAACTGCACAGTGAGACCCTGTGTCAAAATGACAAAAACAAACAAACAAACAAACAAAGGAAAAACCGCAGCATGCATAGGTCGGTTCGCTGCTGTTTCTCAGGTGTCCTGTGCTTGTAACGCTCCCACTTATGCTTGAGCTTTTGAAGTTTTGCACTTTTGATTGTCTCCCATTACACTGGGAGAATTTCTTTTTAGGAATCTGTGATGTTGTACGGAAAAGGTGGTTGCCACTCTGAAAAAATACAGGGTTACACATACTGTTCTCAGCAGTGCTTCCCCTATAGAATCGCCTGGGCTACTTAAAATGTTTCTTCTTCTTCTTCTTCTTCTTCTTCTTCTTCTTCTTCTTCTTCTTCTTCTTCTTCTTCTTCTTCTTCTTCTTCTTCTTCTTCTTCTTTCTTCTCCTCCTTCTCCTCCTCCTCCTCCTCCTCCTTCTTCTTCTCCTTCTCCTTCTCCTTCTCTTCCTTCTTCCTTCTTCTTCCTTCTTCCTCCTTCCTCCTTCTTCCTCCTTCTTTTTCCTCCTTCCTCCTCCTCCTCCTTCTCCTCCTTTTTCTCCTTCTCCTCCTTCTCCTCCTTCTCCTTCTCCTTCTTCTCCTTCTCCTTCTCCTTCTTCTCCTTCTCCTTCTCCTTCTTTTTTTTTATTTTGGTGGTACCAGGATTGGTACCAGGTGGTACTCAGCCCCTTGTGCTTGCCAGGCAAGCACTTATTCTACTGAGCCATCTCCCCAGCCCAGTGTTTGGTTTCTGATAAAACTGGTCTGGTTTGGGCCCAGTTTATTAAAAGGTCCTTCAGTGATTCCATCGTTGTGAACCAGGTTGAAACTTACTACTCTGAAATCATACGTCATCACCTGCTTGTGCTAGAGGTGCTCGAATGCGGTCTGCCTTTCTCTGTGGCTTGTAACCTCATTTATGGGTTGTGCTACAAAGGATTACAGCTGTGTATCACAGCAGTTTTGTTAGCGGGTGTACAGGACATAGAACGATTTGAAAAGAAGTGGAATTGCTATTCCCTTGGCAAACTTAACTGGGGTATTTTAAGCCATGTATACTAAAGCATAAATTGAACAGCACTTACTATCACAGGAAAATATCAGAAATACACAGAGCAGCCTGTCTTCATTTGCTGTAGCAAGCAGTTGGTATCTGAAATTTTGAGCGGCTGAAATCACATCCATCATTGTTGTAGGCAGTTACCTGCCTACACTGCATCTGTCTAATATAATAGTGAACACACACTGAAGCCACAAGATGCTCGCAAGATGAGATCCTGCTTTAACTCATTAGGATTTTGGATTACCTTGATTTAGAAGTAAAGATTTGTTTTATATTGGTGAGAGTATGTGATGTCTAGGGAGATTCTGGAAGAAATTAATAAAGTTTACTTTGTGATTTTATCTAGCACAGGTGGCTGGCGGTTTGTGTGGGTTGGTGCGGCAGTGGTGAGCGCAGCTGGGGCAGAGACTCCCGGAGGCGCTCTGGACTCCCAGCCAGGGCTGACATTGAACCCTACTTGGCCTGCAGCTCAGGATGGTTGGAGAAAAAGGCATCAGCACCCCTCCTGAGGGCTGGCCGTTCTTGGCCTCAGGAAATGGACATCCAGGAAGTTCTCTCTTCTGTGTCCCTCCTCCCCGTCCCCTTCGTTAGAAGGCTACTCCCCGGTGTCCGAGCTTACCCCAGCGAGGGCAACACTGGCCCTGGCTGTGCATTTCCAGGAGGAAGGGCTGCTGACGCCAGGACTCTTTGTCTCTGTCCACCAGTACAGCCTTGGAGCCCAGGTCTTGGTAAATCTGCACAGTCCTAGGGGCTCAAATATTGATCCTCTATGTCTCTCCCTTTTGGAAGTGGAGGGGGGAAATGGCAGGCATTTTAGCTAGATAGTTTCTGTCTGGTTTAGGCAGCTCCAAGATTCCTAAGAGAGTTTCAGTGTGGTAATCTGGAATTATACTCAAGCCTCTGTGTGCGTCCACAAGGGCTTGGTTGGCACCCGTGCAGATCCCCGACTCTGGGCTGCCTATAGATTTACCTTAAAAGGTGTGGTGCTCTGGGTAGCCCTTGCGGAGCATCCTGTATATTTAGTCGTCTCTGGCTTACCTTCAGAACTGAATGCAGTGTAATCACATGTGATAGTGTCTACACTGTTATTCAGGAAGCTATGAGGAGAAAAGGTGTATATATATATTCAATACAGATGTGATTTTTTTCAGATATTTTTGATCCATGGATGTGAATATGAGGACTCGGATGGTGATGTCCTCACGTATGGGTGCCTGTCAAAGACCAGGGGACATTGTCTTAGGTTCTTCCTTGAGGTGGAAAGAAAATGGGCAGCGCTCAATGCATTTGAATTTCACAGTTGCCCTAGGACCAGAGGAGCAGTGTGGAGACAGTGCGTTGGCTTGTCTTCAGGGCTTGACCCAGTGTGGGGGCAAGTATGGGCACCACCGCTAGGCGCACCGCAGAGCCAGCCATCCTAGCCAGGGTGGGCGGGGAAGCCCTGAGGTGGGGAGGATTCCCTCTCCTCCCCTTCACAGTCCTGCCCTCAGCCCCTTTATGCAGAGGAAAGGGAGTTGGCCGAGGTCCAAGGGTAATTGCTGTTTGTCTCTGTTATGAGAACTGCTGTCCATTGAGCACAAAGGGCAAGCGACAAAGTAATGGGCTTTCTGTTTATTCTTAGGATTTAGAAGGCAGTTATTACCTTTCCTTGAGAAATTGGTGTTTTGTAGTACACGCTTCCTGCTTGCAGGTGTCTATGAGGCTGGCAGATGTGCTGCAGTGTGGAACTGTCACCATGCAGGGCTGTCTGCCCTTGGCCAGACTTCATTCTTGGTCACCTTACTAGGTATCTGTAGATGTCCCAGTTCTTCTGCAGCCAGTGAGTGACGTCTAGAGCAGGGGGCTCTTTTGGTTATGTGTCTCGGGCTGCTGCTAAGCCAGCCACAAAGCTGTCCCTGCAAAAGAGTCAGCTATAGAGAAGTGGGAGCTTGTTTTCTGATCACTCCCTTGAGGGCTTCCCGTTCCTTTCTGCTACGGAAATGGCAAACTTGGGGAAGACAGAATGCCCTAATGAACTTAAGAAGCTCACCCTGCAGCTTCCGCGGTGCACAGGACGTGGTCGGCGTCTGCTGCGTTTCACCTGCTCTGTCTCCACCGACGTGGAAGCCATCTGTGCCATCCGTCCTTTAGCTGTACGTGCTTCCCTAAAGCAGGTAGTGATATTCCATGCTGTAGGGTCCCAGTGTGCCCAGCTCTGTCCCTGCATAACCAGACAGAGAAAGCCAGTGCACAGGTGAGTGACTGCGACAGTGTTCAGTACACCTGGATTTATAGTCATAGAAATTCGAATGTAATAGCAATTGCATTGTTACAAAATGTTACTCTTCTTTGGATTTAGTTTTTCTTTCCTTTTTTTTGTGTGTGTTTTTGAGACAAAGGGTCGCTATGCAGTTCAGGCTGACTTTGAGCTCACTTTGTAACCCAGGCTGGTCTCAAACTTGCAGTGATTGTCCTGCCTTAGCCTCCCAAGTGCTGGGATTACAGGCGTGTGTCAATGTGCTCAGCACTTTTTTTTTTAATACAAAGCACAATAATTTTTTAAGCTGTGGAACATGGACAGTGTACAGCATTTAGTATCAGCTCCATTCTAAGAGGAGCTATTCTGGTGTCTTCAAGACATGAGATAAATTGCTGTGGGGCCCAGCCATCCCTCTGCACTGCAGATGACAGGAGCCGCTCTTCCTCACTGACCCTGTGTTGGTGCCCACCACTCAGCCTCGCTGTGCATGGTTCCCAGCACACAGAATTGGTAAGTGATTGAGGATCTGGAGGTACCAGTCACGTTGACTTGACCATTCCTTCTGTGTTAGTTTACAACAGAAGAATTGCTTTACTAGTGATGTTGCTTTTGTAGGATCTGCCTATGCCCAGACTCATCAAATTTATGTTAAAGGTAGGGGCAGAGAGACAGCTCAGGAGACCAAGCGCCTGCTTGAGCACCAGCAGGGACCAGCGTTCAGTCCCCAGCACCACCTGCTATGCCAGCCCCATCCCCAGGCCACTGAGCTGGCAACCAAGACCAGGCGTGGTGGTGCACCCCCATAATCCCAGTGCTGGGGAGGCTGAAAATGAGAGGATCACTGTGAGTCTGAGCTGTGTAGTGAGACCCTGTACCACATACATTAAAGAAAAAGATGTTGGGACC
>NW_004524651.1:10981513-10982035 GCF_000260255.1 Octodon degus
CTTGGCGTGAGCCCCGTGCAGCCCTCAGGCCGTGGCGCAGACGTGGGTGTCTGCGTGTCTTCTTGGCGTGAGCCCCGTGCAGCCCTCAGGCCGTGGCGCAGGCGTGGGTGTCTGCGTGTCTCCTTGGTCTGAGCCCCGTGCAGCCCTTAGGCCGTGGCGCAGCCTCGGGTGTCTGCGTGTCTTCTTGGCGTGAGCCCCGTGCAGCGCTCAGGCCGTGGCGCAGCCGTGGGTGTCTGCGTGTCTCCTTGGCGTGAGCCCCATGCAGCCCTCAGGCCGTGGCGCAGGCGTGGGTGTCTGCGTGTCTCCTTGGCGTGAGCCCCATGCAGCCCTCAGGCCGTGGCGCAGACGTGGGTGTCTGCGTGTCTCCTTGGCGTGAGCCCCGTGCAGCGCTCAGGCTGTGGCGCAGCCGTGGGTGTCTGCGTGTCTTCTTGGCGTGAGCCCCGTGCAGCGCTCAGGCTGTGGCGCAGCCGTGGGTGTCTGCGTGTCTCCTTGGCGTGAGCCCCGTGCAGCCCTCAGGCCGTG
>NW_004524651.1:10982391-11030439 GCF_000260255.1 Octodon degus
CGTGGGTGTCTGCGTGTCTCCTTGGCTACCTGTATATTCATTAGCCAACGAGGTACACTCGTTAATATATATATGATAGTGTATAAGGACGGAACCCGAGCTTGGGAGTATGGTCCTCTACACTGCCAATATGTGGGGTAGCTGAGTTACAGTCTAGAAACCAAGGCTCAGGCCTATCTTAATTATTAAAATGAAAAAGATGGGCCTTCACAGGAGATTGCTGGAGGTGTTAGCACTGGATTTAGATATGTAAGAGTTTCAACCTGGCTTATTCCTGCCCGGCTGAGGCTGCTGGCCACTGAGCTGAGACTGTCCAAGTCGCACAGGGGCCTTTGCGAGTGGCAAGGCCCAGGTCAGCTGTGCCAGGCAAGGCATGGGGTGCCAGGAGGGGGATGGGGCACAGGTTGGTCCTCTCTGGTGTGACCATCGGAGGAGCCCCAGATCCTGACCCTGTCCCCTACCGCAGCCCATGTTGAGTCACTGTACTGAAGGTGCTGTCAGCTTTCCCAGCCTCAATTTCTTTCCCTCCTTGCAGTGGTTGTGGCCAGGCTGTCCGTGACCCTGCACGTGCATCCTCAGGCTGCTCAGTGACTGCGTGCTTAGAAGTCCTGCAGCTAGCCTGCTGCAGGAAGAAGGCTGCACATCTTTCTCAAGTGATTCCAGGACCTTTCCCAGCCTGCTCACATCGAGATAACGTGTGTGTTTACAGACACGCTGGCCTTCATAAAGAGCTGTTTACCCAGTAAGAGCATCTACTGTCAGGACAGTCCTAGGGTTTTTTCAGTAACAAGGGCAGAGCAGTGACTTCAGGAGCAATCTGGACCTGCGGTAGGTCCTTGCTCATCCTCTGAGTGCCAGGGTTTTGTTCCTGGCAGGTCTAGGCTGCCTTGTGTGGCTTTCTGGGGTGGCAAAGGGCCATTGGGATGCCCGCTTACAGTCCCTGCTCCATGTTCTGCTCCCCGGGAGAAGGGGGCACACCACTGCTTGCTGGGGCTGTTGTGTCTTCACCCTGGGAAAACTGGGAGAGGTCAGAGGACAAACATCCAGTTGTTCTCTGTTGATGGCCATCTGGAACCACAATCACTTCCCTACAGACTACGAGGTACCCAGCCCTGCCGGGCTTGAGCCAAATGGCCCTCTCTGGCCAACTCAGAGCTGGGGAGCAGCCAGCAGGGAGCAGGGCTCGGGAGTCGATCTGCCCGGCCAACATTCTATTCCTCTCAGATGAGGGGCTCCAGGGGCCAAAGGCTTCCTGCCGCCCACCACGCAGCCCTGCCCGTGTTCCCCAAAGGCGCTGTTCTCTACATTTTCATTTCCTCCGTCCACCTCTGCAGTGCAGAACGAGCTCCTTCCCCGAGAACCGCTGATCCTGGCATCACAGGTCTCCATTCTTTGGGCCCATCCTTCCCTGCCCCGCACCTCCCTCCTCTCAGTCCCTTTTCATTTGCAAAAAACCTCTCTCCTGTTTCCTACTGTCTTTTGCTTTGCTCTTTAACTCATTTATACTTTGACTTTCTCATATAAGAGAAACCGCACAGTACTTAATTAAGCTTGTGTGGCTGATTTATTTCACTTCACATCTTGGTCTCAGCGTGCATCCATTTTCCTAAAAATGCTTCAAGTTTATCCTTCTTTATGGCACAGTATTGCTCCACTGGTGTAAACTCCACATTTTCCTACCCATTCATCTGTTGCTGGCATCTGGGCTACGTCCAAGATGTACCTGTAGGAGGTGGGCTGCTAGAACCACAGGCATGCGGGCGTGCGGGTGGCGCTGTGCTGCATCATCACTGACCCCGAGGTCGGGCCTGGGGGGGCTCTGTGCTGGAGTGGGGGCCAGAGGGCACCTGTGGCCCCTGCCCGGAAGCTGGGACGAGAGCAGCTGTAGTAAGCAAGAGGACAGAACAGTGCGTTGGAGCTGGGCCACTGCCCTGGGGAGCGGCGGCCCTGCCCTGGGGAGCGGCGGCCCTGCCCTGGGGAGCGGCGGCCCTGCCTTGGGGAGCAGCGGCCCTGCCCTGGGGAGCGGTGGCCCTGCCCTGGGGAGCGGCGGCTGTGGGCGGCTGCAGGTCCACTTCTGCTCTGTCAGCTGATGTTCCACTGAGGACACAGGCGAGCTGAAAGCCTAGGTTGTGAGGACAAAGAGAAGAATATTCCTGGGGGACAGAGGCCACTGGGTGGGAAGGTATCAGCGGGGCCCATGGACCTCGCAGAGCGGTGTTGGGGTACGCGCGCCTCATACGTGTGCCTGTGTCACCTCGACTCACACCCAGACCCTACAGCGCGTGTGCTCTCTCGGGCTGATTTTGTGCCCTGCCTGCCCATTTGCCCACCAGCCTCACCTGACAGGACATGAGGCTGCTTAGGGAATCTGGCCTTCCTGCTGAGGGTCCCAACTGAGGGATGCTGGTGCAGATCAGCAGCTTGGCTGGCATGTGGGGGGGGTATGCCCAGCATTCCAGGGAGGGCCAAATCATAAGCAGCACACACTAGGACAATTTAAAAATTCTAGTTCAGAGCCACATTCTTTGCCAAGGATCGTAACAAGTGCTGATGGCTTGTCCTGGGGTCCCACAGCCATGCCACCCAGCCTTCCCCAAGCCTCCTGCTAACCCCCCACCTGTGCTTGCAGCCCTGATGTTGGTCATCTCTGAGTCTTTGTGTCTCGGCCGAGGTGACCTCTGAGTCCTGGCTGAACTCCATCGAGCCTGCTGCACAGTGCAGTGCAGGAAGTAGGCGCCCTGGACAGGATGTCAGGTGCTAGGCTGGCCCCAGCTCTAGGAGAAAGAAGGGGGAGCTGCCTGCCTCCCCAGATCCTTTCTCCCCACTAAGACAACTGGATATTGGATTCAGTGTTGAAGAAGATGAGCTCCATAGTGTCACCCACCTCTTAACATGTAGTGACTCCGGAGCAGTCACTTTTAGGGTTATCCACAAGGTATGTCTGGTTTTGCAGCGAAGGAGCGAAGGACTATAGTGTATAGTGTACAGTGTGTTTTGGCTTTGGTTTCGGTTGATACTGTCTTGATGGCCTGAATTTACCGTTTGCCTTTGTAGCTAGCTTTGCTGCCCTCCTCTGTGACTGACCTTCGTGTGTTCTCAGCTGCGTGAGTCACAGACACTTCTGGTGCACAATGCCCAGGCTTTGGTTCCTCGGTACTCTTCTCTCCACCTCTGAGCTGGCGCAGGAGATGTGCCCATCCCTTTGCCAAGGACCAGAAGCCCTGTATCTCTCCCTCACGTCCCAAGGGCCCAGGAAATGGGTTTTGGCACCAGAGTAGGGAGATTTTCTGTCTTTTTTTCAGGTCTCTGTCCCCTCGCCTCCCATGCTGCTGCCCTCCCTTGTCCTTAGCCCACTGTAGTAGCTGCTCCAGGACACCGCATGGACTGGTCCTGAGCTTGTGTGGAACCCAAGGCCCTGGTGGGCTTGACCAGCTTTCCAGCATCAAGAGACAAAAGGGGAGAGGTTTTTGCTGGCACACACAGCAGGATTTCAGAGGAGGGCAGGGGGTCACACAGGGGCTGCCTCCGCGTGGGCGACTCTCCGGGGTCCGGTCTGGGCTTGTCTGCATTTGCTCCACTCCGCCCCGGATCCCGTCGGCCCCTCCACCACGCGACTGTACAGCCTGCTCTGCCGTTCCTGTTCTAGTCTCCGCCTTTGCAGGCTTGCTGCCGGTCCTTCCTCCCCTCCCTCGCTCCCCTGCTTTTGTCCTGCCGTTCATCCGCCCAGCTTCTGGTTCTCTGCTGCTTCCTTGTCCAGACGCCTCAGTGCTGGCGCCAGGGCTCTAGGACGGGCTCTCCGCTTGCCTGAAGTCACTGGTCGCGCCGCACATCTAAGAGATAGGCACCATCTGAGTGACTGGTCTTGAAGATTTTTAAATACTGCTCTGCGTTCCTGATTCCAAGTTTGCGCTGTAGTCGCACGGCTAGCTCTCGTCCTCAGGTGTCCACAGTGCAATTGTGCCACGTGGTGTGGTTTGGGTGTTCCAGTTTGAGAAGTGTCCACTTCTGCAAGTGTGGGTTCCAAGACTGCCCCAGTGCTGCCCAGCTGTGGGCTGGTAGCACAGCCCGAGACTCACAGTACGATAAGAAACTTAACATTTTTGCAAATGGTGAAACTGACAGTAATTTGTTTTAAAATGCGATCTAGTAAGGGCAGTTTCATTTTGTAAAAGCCTTGAGACACACTACAAAATAAACATACCTACATAAAATTGTCAGCAATCTAGTAACATCTATCTAGTATTATGAAAAATTCCAGAGACTCCTTGGAGAAGTTAAAGACGTATAACTTTCTGTGTGGTTTAGATCACTTCGACTATTAAATTAATATTTTGTGGGGGTTTTGTGGCACTGGGGACTGAACTCAAGACCTTGCGCTTGCCAGGCAGGTGCTTATGCTGCTGAGCTATACCCTTGACCCTCAACTATTAAATTAAAATAATGTATAGCATAGACAAAATAAACTGCAGTGTGCTAAATAGTGATACGTGATAGTTAGCTCTAAGTGATGCAGTGATGTAGTTTCAGAAATATGTATTTTCTACTCTTTGTATTGAATAAAGTTTTTCTAGCTAAACGTTTGGCCTAGAGCTGTTTCTCTTTTCACTACCTCGCGAATACACTTGGCGTAGGTCTTCCTCGGGGCAGGGAGTGCCGCGTGCGTGCGCCAGGCTCTTGGCCTCTGGCCCCACAGCTGGCTCAGGACGGCCTTCCCTCGCTCTTCTCTCCACCGCCCCGGACGGTCCACAAGGCCCGAGCTTCCGGGCTCAGCGAGCCCCCTCCGCGGCCCTCCGAGTGCCTGGGACTGCCAGCTGGTCACTGTCACCGCTGGCTTCGGCGCAGGCGCTTTAACCCACACACTGCAGTGCATTTCGGGGAAGTCTCAAATGAGGTGCAAAGCTAGAAATTTCTGCTGCCCAAGAGCAGCCCGTGGCGTCTTCTTTGGAGCTGTAGGAAATGAGGTGTGCCATGACGTCCACGGTTGTGATCGTTCCTCAACACGCAACAGTTTTCTGTGGCAGCACGTTTCTCCTCAGACTCACTGTCCTGAGGGTCACTCGGGCAGGTATCATTTGAACCAGTCAATTCTTGTATTGAATGCATTTGGTAAAGTTGTCTTTTTTATATTTCATGTTATATCAGCTTATAAAAGTCAATGGAAATATGAACATACACCCTTGGGTCACCCAGTATTAAATAATTGGACTGTTTATTAATAAGTGTACAGTTTAGCGGCACAAGTACATTCTCAACCATGGATAACCATCACCACTTAATCTGTTTCCAGACTTTTCCATCACTGAAGCAAAAACCACTAAGAATTAATTCCCATCCCCCTCTTGTCCTCTGCCACTAGTGGCCACTGCTTTGTCTCTGCAGTTTGTCAGTTCTGGATACCTTGCATAACAACATCTTCTCTTCATGTCATTTAGCATAAGGTTCATCTGGCTTGTAACGTTATGGCAGAATTCCCTCCCTTTTTTAAGGCTGAATTCACCTCGTGTCCAAGAGCAAGAAAAGGAAGGTGGGAGAGAAGAAGAGGAAAGATGGGGGGAGGGGGAGGAGTGGGGGTGGCAAGGGGGAGGAGGGGAAGAGGAGGGGCCACAGCACCGGGCTTGGCCTTTCCTGGCTCCCAGATGCCCTGAAGGCTTCTCGTTAGGCCCTGCCTGCTTCCTTTAACCACACCCTGTTATAATGTAGACATTGTAACTCAGAGCAATTGCTACAGTGCTCTTTACCTGAATGACTCATTCAGATCAGCAACATGCAGGGGTTCCAGCCCCTCTCCATCCTCACGCTCATGCGCTGTGCTTGAACTTTGAGTATTAGTGGCCCCTCTGGTGGGAAGTGCTGCTTCACTGGGACTTGGACTTGTTCTCGCCTGGTGCCCAGTGTTGATGGACACCTTAGTATGGGCTACTTGGCCATTTGTGTATCTTTTTAAAAAAGTATCTCTTCGAGTCCTTTGTCCAATTTTAATCGGATTTTATAGGTATCGTAGAATTATAGGACTTCTTAAATTATTCGAAATCTTCATCTATTATTAGATAAATGACTTGCAAATCCCTTCTCCCATTCCTTGGGCTGTCCTTTTGCTGTCTCACTCATGACTTTCAATGAGCAAAAGTTAGAGCGAATTTGCATTTACCTGCTTTTTCTTTGTGGCCCTGATTCTAGCATCACACTCAGAAGGTGCTGCCCAGTCCCAGCCGGGTAGGCATTTCCCCTGTGAAAATTTCTCCTGAGAGGCTTACGATGGTAGCTCTTGAATTTAAGCATTTACGTCTGATTTTGTATCTGATGTGGTGGGCAGATCCAGCTGCTTGCCTTTTTGCAGGCCGGCATCCAGTTGCCCCAGCACCATCAGCTGGACACTGCCCTTTCTCCATAGAAGGGTTTCAGAATCTTGTTCAGAGTCGGTGCACGTCCAGGTGAGGGTTGATTCCGACCCGTGTCCTGCTGTGCTGGTCCACATCTGCCCTGTGCTCTTGCTACACGCTCCTTTGGATTGATTACTGGTGCTTTCTGGTGCACTTTGGAGACTGGTAAATCAGCCCAGGCCACCAGCTTTGTTCTTTTGTTTCGGTGACAGTGAAACCCTTTGACTAGAACTCTTGTCAGGATGTTGAGACCAAGCCTCACACCAAGATTTGCTGCCCAGCCCTGACAGCTTAGAGGTCCCCTCTGTACACTGCCAGCAAGCTGGGCACTTGTTCTTAGTCAGCATTCATTGTGTTACTGTAATAAGTGACCTGAAACTTTACAGCCTCATTATCTTACCTCTGTGGGGTCAGAGGACCTGAAATCAGCGTGTGCAGGGTCCTTGGCGGAAACTCCAGGGCGGAAGCCGCCGCCTCCTTGCTTTCTCAGCTTCTGTCCTTTGAGCCCCTCTTCAGAGCCTTTCCCTCCAGGCTCTGCCCAGTGCATAGCTGCTTCCTAAGTTCAACTTTAAAAGAAAGGAAGCCTGGAAAGGTTTCATCTCTGTGAGGTAAAACAGAACAAAGCGTTCTCTGTGCCTCCTTGGTCTGCCCATACGCAGAGCTTAGGCGTCCGGTTCGAGGGTGTGGGGAATCCGTGGGCTATGTGGCAACCCCTCTTTCTCTTTGGCCTGTGGAACATTTTTCCCACTGGGGCCGTGGTCCTCAAAGACAGTTAATGTCTTTAGCTCTGTGTATCTTACGCCTGGGCACACAGGCTGTGTAAGATGTAGCCCCTGGCCTTGAGCACTCGGAGTCCCCAGGGGACGCACCTGGAGCACCAGAGCGGACACACTCACAGACGGCCTCCCGACGTCTCGCAGTCCTTCCTTCCCTCTCTGTCCTCCATTGTCATCTGTCACTAGGATTTCTGGAAGCAGTACAACCGATTTCCATGGCATCCATCAGACTCTTCTGGGCCCATTTCTGTCCCTGCAGAGGGGCTGCTGACCCTCTGCCTGAAGTCCTGCCCCCCTGTCATCGTCAGGAGTAGTGGCCCTCAGCATGTCTCCCCGGCACCGTCCATGTTGTGCTTCTCCTCCCACCCACTCCCAGGCCACGGGAGCACACTTGGCCCCAAGCCTGCTCGAGCTCCTGCCATCGTCCTTGCCCCAGGACCCCGCACAGCTGCAAGGCAGGGTCAGGCACCTACAGCTCCTGGGTAAGCCTTCTCCATCCACGTGCTGCGGGATCCGGGGACCACTCTGTAGATTGCTGCCTGGCTCTTCTCTTCCTCGAAGCAGATTTAACCTCAGTCAGGAACAGGCTGCTGCTTTCTGCTCTCTGCTTCCTACTATGACAGTGTGTGGCTCCTGAAAGATGGTCCCTGGGGTGGGCTACAGAATGTTGGGGCCCACGCTGTGTGAATGTGTGGTTTGGTATTCCTGCATGGGTCCTGGACTAGCGTAGGGCCAGCTCATGGACCCACCTCCGTCTCTGTGTGTCTCTCGTGGAGAAGCTGGGTCAAACTCTCTGCACAGCCACACAAGTGGCATCTCCTGAGAGTTCCCAGAGCACATGCAGGCCGGGCAGGGGCGCCTTCTGCCAGTGTGTGGGCTGAGGGCAGAACAGGCCAAAAGCTTGCACCCCGCACGAGGAGGCTTCCTGGCCTTGGGAGCCCCTCTACAACCTGGGAGCGTTGTGAGGAGTCACTGAGCACACACATTGAAATTCTCTTGAGTAAACATCCTGCTGAGGTTTGCTTCTACTAGGAATAATGTTGCAGGGTCTCTGTGACTGTATCCATGGCAGAGTCACGCCAGGAGCACCTGACAGCTTCTGTCCTTTCTGTTATTGTAATAAACAAAATATTTACTAATGTGACTCTGCCTTTCTTTAGGGCCTAAATTAACTCCATAAAAACTGGAGATTATTTTCCTTCCTTGTTTGAAAACAAGGCAACTTTAGCTTGATAGAATAATAAGTCTCAGCTTTCTACCAGCAATAGAATTTGCTTCTTGGGAGGAGGGTGGATCTTGGAGACTGCCGTGTGCAGTGCGGAGAACTCTTCCTCTTGTGTCAGTACTGCTTCTTCAGAGTCTCTTGGTGCTGCATGTCAGTTCCAGATTAGGCCATTTAGTAAAACACACACACACACACACACACACACACACACACACACACACACAGTTAGGCATTGTGGGATTATATATTCTGACTTACAGTATTTTAAGCTCTAAACAAGACTTTCTGCAGATAAACTAAAGCTATCGTGGCAGAGCTCTTCTTCGGTGCGCCTGGAGTTTCCTTCCGTGCAGCGGCAGCTCTGCTGGTGCAGCACAGCTGCTCCTGGGAGCTGTGGGCACCTGTCCCTGCGTGCATCCTGCGCGCTCGCAGCCACACTGCCCGTGCCGGAGGCTGTGCTTTCCCAGGCTGCCTGTATTCTGGTGGGAGGCTCTGTGTAGTCCTGCGCTCTCTGTGAGCAAGCCCTGGGCCTCTGCGCATCTGGCCAGCGCCAGTGCTGGGATCCTAAGGGCTGGCCACCTTTCTCCTGGGTCCCCTTGGCTCAGAGTTCAGGAGGGGTGTGGAGGTGCTGGGGGTTCGGCGGTTTTCCTGCTGCATCTTCTGTCCTCATGGCAGTGCTGCCAGGGGTCCTAGCTGCCCGGTGAAGGGACGGCACTAAGGGGTGCGGGTGGGTGTGGCACCCTGCTCAGCCTCACCCCAAACCGTGTCCATTAGGCCAGGCCACCAGTGAGAATTTCAACAGTGGAAGCTGCAAGGACCCTGGGTATTGCCAGTCTCGGAATGATGTGCTGAGCTTTATTCTTTTGCAGCTTTGCACTCTACAGCTTTAGATAAAAGCATTTTAATACAGCCCAAGGTCCCTCCATGCACACAGCTCCCCTGCTCCCCAGCTCCACTGGCTGCCTGCCCTGTCCTTAACCAGCTTCTTCTGATCACCTGGCCTCTCTAGGCCTTTCCTGTGACCGGGCCACTCTCCTCCACCCTCCTCCTTAGCCTGTCAATGTCCCCAGGCCCTCATCCCATGGTCACTTCTTCCCACAGACCTCCATGTCCATGCGTAGCTGGTCCGCACTGTGACATCGGCTGGGCCTGTGATCCTAGCCAGCACTTGTGGTCAGCGTCAGTCCATGCCTGTGCCACTGGGTCAGTGCAGGCAGCAGGGTGCTAGCCCGTCTGCTCACCTAGTGTCTTGGCACTGTGGTAGCACAAAGTTGGCACCCAGGAGTACTGTGGTTGCAGAGCAGGCAAAACAGTGCCCGCCATGCGTCACCTTGAGATCCTCAGCTATTGATTTCTGCAAACAATTACAAGGAACATATTCGCGATAGTTTTCTTCCCTGTAGTGGTGGGAGGGGAGATAAAATGGAAATGTCCAGGTTGTTTTTTGGAGGGTGCTTAAGCTCTTGGAAGCATATAGATTTCCATGAGTGTGGATAACTGAGAGGCCTGTGCCCAGGGATAGAAAAGGCCACACCTGGCCCAGTGGTGAATCTGTGTCCTGTGGCCCAGGAATGCAGGCCCTCCTGGAGAGCACAGCTCTTGTTGTATTCCATACTGGACAGTACTTACTAAACATGTACTTCTGTTGGAGGTGTTTATGTTTTTGTTTTTAATCTGAGAAGAACACCAAAAAGCTAAATTATTGCCCCTGCCGTGGTCAGTGGGACGATAGCTAATGTACATTTTACTGTTATTCATAGTAAATTTTTTGTTTGTCCATATACAAAATGAGGTCAGTAATGAGATACTAGATGAATTAATTTTGTTCCCTGGCCAAGCTTAAAAAATAAGATAAGTGTAACGAAAACAGATGTAGAGAAGGAACAAAATAAAGTTTTTCTCATGCTGTTTTTCTGTTCCCCACCCCCAGTTAGGCTGAGTTAGCATAGTATTGTGGAAGGCTCAAAGCAGGACATTTCTGCACACTGCCTTTCAATTTGCACCCCAGGATCTTTGAAGAGTTGCACCCCCAGCATCACTGTTTCCCGGCCAACTGCTCTCGATTAGCCACCCTTGGTGACAGGCCAGGGGCAGGGGTGTGTGCCCTCAGGGGTCTTGCAGTTGTGATGCGACAGCTGATGTTGCTTCCTTTTGTGCTCCCCTTCCCCACAATACAGGGCATCGATGTCCCCGATGCTCCGCTGAAGGAGACAAAGACCACCAGTCCCCGAAGGTTCATGGCTTCCTTCAGCGTCGTGAATACCACCAAACGCGACGCCGGGAAGTACCGCTGCATGATCCGCACTGAAGGAGGTGTCGGGATATCAAACTATGCAGAACTGGTTGTTAAAGGTATTTAACGTATTTTTATACCGCAAAATAGTCTGTTGTTCATTATTTGTTTAAAGCTCAAACTTATCCTTGCCTCTTTCTAAGCAAGAGTTGGATGGCAGGCTATGCCACTGGATTGCATTTTAAGTATAAATTTTGCGTGCGAGCAATATTTTTTTTCAAAAATATCAGTTATTTATGTTGTCCTAGTGGCACACAAAGCGATGAATATGCTCTTGGCAAGGTCTTCTGCCAGCTCTCTGTGTACAGATTACAACCTATAAATTTTTTTAAGGAATGAAAGTTTTTTTTACAGATAGAAAATCACTTAAAATGCAAATATTCACCAGCTAGGGTGTTTAGGCTATCAGGGTAGTTAATAAAAGAAAGCCGCGTCAGTATAAAATGCGCTGGCGGATCACACGAGGCCTATTGATGGCTCTGTGTTAGCATTCGTAATGTCCCGGTTAGGCCCTGGTACTATATTTTGCATGATACAAAATAGAGTCATTATATTCGGGAAGGTGGTGGATGAGGGATAAAAGAAGAGGGAAATCATTTCCTTTAGCTGGTTTAAGGCTTTCTTGTGGGCTATGGAGTTGATCGTATTAAGCTGCTTAGGCAATTTTTGGTTCCAGAAAAGATAATTGGGGTGTTTTAGATGTACCAGGAGGCATTTTTAGACAACCGTGGCAGGCCACCACAGCTTTTCCTAGGAGGACAGGATGAGGCCTTTTCTTATCCTATTTGCTGGTGAAAACTGAACCCAGGGCCTCATGTAAGCTGAGCACTTGCTGTCCTGCTGAGCTTCAGGCCCAGCCCTGCACTTTATTTTTCTTTTGCATTTGTTAAATATGGATAAAAATTGATACTAAAATTGGTGAAATTGATCTTCTTAGAGTAGACTACTTCTTATACCAGCAAATTCCTTATGACAGGGAGGTCCTGCCTGCAGCACTGGGAACTGGACATGAGTCTTTTGCACTGAACTATATCCCTACCCCTTTATAAATTTTTAATTATTTTGAGATGAGGTCTGTGAACATGTTGATTTCCCCAAGCTGGAGTCAAATTTATTACCCTCCTCCCTCAACCTTCCCCTAAAATACTGGCTTAAATCCCAGGACTAGCTTTGTGGGTGGGGTCAGGGCCGTGCCTTGGCATACTGTTCCCTGCATACCTGTGGCTGTCATGGCCTTAGGATCCTGGTAGGGCTGCTGGTGCCAGCTGGGCATCCACTGCCCGAGGCAGACTGGGAGCAGTGTGGACAGTGGGAGCGAGTTGAGCTGGAGGCTGGGGATGTGGGGAGCGTGGGGACTTCTTGAAGGCCATGCTTAGGAGGGGCAGATGCTGGCACAGCTACTGGAGTCAACTGCCAGTCACAACACACTCTTAAGTATTTAGTTTATGGTAAAACTGGCTACTACTTGCAGTTCAGGGTTAGAATTTATAGCAAAATTTGAATTCTTCCTTGCCAACTGCACTGCACCCTGTGGAAAGACCTGGGAGGACCAAAGAGCTGGCGCAGTGTCCAGCGCTGAGTTTGTGGCCACCCTCCTCTTTGCTGGTGGCTTTTCACTCTCCTCCTGCCTCAGCTTTCTGGGATTCTTTCTCCTCTGCCATCCGGAGCTGCTTTTCTGTTTCCCTGGACGCAGCGCTGAGCAGGCCTCCACACTGCCTTGTCTCTACGGAGCAAATTTAAAAACTGCATCTGTAGGAAAGTTAACTTCAGGGAGCTGTAAGAAAGTGAGAGATTTCTCATCCTCAGGCACAAAGGTGAAGGGGTCTTGCTCATGCCCATGGCCGACATTTTCCTGTCTTGGGACGAGGTGGCAGCCTTCGGGCTCACTGAGGAATGTGACAGAGCCAGGGACAGCAGCAACTGTCAGGTCCACAGGGCTCATGTCTGAAACTTGTCTTTTCCGCCATGTATACATGTGGAACCACGTTCTGTAGAGACTTCATTTCCAATAAAAAGTGACAGTATGCTGGACTCTACTAGTTTAATGTTTCCTGAGACAGTTGTTTCGTGGTGAACAATAGCAGGCTCTTTGTCTCTACCATAGCACCTGTCCCATGCTGTGTAGTGTGTGAAGTGCTAACAGCTCACAAATGAGGAAGCAGATCTGAAGCCTGTGCAGACAAGCGTACCCTGTGCCCGGGTGTGCAAGGTCTCGCGTTGCTGCTCGGCTCTAGAGCTAGCTTTATGGCACCCTTCCACTTGAGCTAAATAGTTTGAGCTCGGCACATTGGTGTGCACCTGTAATCCTAGCCGCTCTGAAAGCTGGCCCTGCAGGATTTCGAGTTCAGACACAGCCTGGGGAGCATAACATAATGAGATCCTTTCGGAGAAAGAAAGAAATATTTTCAATTGCTTCGTCCTTTTTTTTTTTTACTTTGATGAGATGAGATTCATCCTTCCGTCCTATTTCTTCTCTCCCTTTGTGAACAATGTATTCCTAATTTAAATGTTGACTTACTACTAAAAGTTCTTTTGGATGTGTTTCCCAGTCGTTTCCAAGCCCCCTTTGGCCCTGTGCCCCTGATTTGCACCTTGAGTGGCAGCTCAACAGCCCTTGCTAGCCCCTGCAGCGTGGAAGTAACTGACCTGTGCCTGGCCACATGAGTGCCCTAGGATGTCCTATAAAGGGCCCACCTCTTGTCATGGAACTACCTAATGCCATAAATTAGTATTAAATCATTATGGGTTCAGTCACAATGGCTTAAAGCACAGAGCGTGTGTGTAAAAGCAACAGGAACTATGGTTAGTGCATTTACACAATGACTGTCATCCCTTCTGGGGATGACATTCGAAATTTGATGTCTTGTTTCAACTCTATCTAATGAAATTACCCCCACTCTTATACCATTGGTGTGACTTGTCACACCTTGAATATAATAAGACAGACACCCACCCCGGCAGAGGGGACGATAGTGTTGTGGCTTCATAGGGGGTCTTCTACTCAACCTGGCGTCATCTCAGCTGTGGCCTTAGATGGAACCTGCCCTCTGAGAGCTGGAAATGAGCCTGGGAATGATTTGCCGTCTGCCAAAGAGATGGCAGGCAGACCTGCAGCAGGCAAGTCCCCACCTCCTACGGACAGGGCAGAGAGGGTTTATTTTTCCTGCATGTAGTCTGAGCAGAAAAACAAAAACACCCCAAAGGGGCGCAGACCACCTGCAGGAGCACTGTGGATAAATGGCCATGTGGGGCTTTTCTGAGGGCGTGACTCCTCCAAGTACACATCTTTACTTTGTACAGCGGCCTTGCTGTTCTCGGGCGGTGCGCTCACCACAGCGTGGGCCTCAGCCAGCATCTAACTGATGCACTGGGAAAGCTGGGAAACGAGTCTCTCCTGCATCACACAGTGGGGCAGAGTAGGTCTGGGCTTTAAACAAGAGAGACTTCTTTGGCCTGGAATGAGTGTTAGCTGTTGATTTCTTGGGCTTTTATCAAGCAGGGCATTGCTTGCTCTTTGATTCAGAGCTTTCTTTTCTGTTCTCTGCTTTAATAAGGGCTGCTAGTGGATGCCCCCGGGCAGCAGCAGCAGTGGATGCTTCTCTCTAGAGTGTTCAGTTCTTTTCCAAAAGTCCACTGCGATAGTTTGGGGGACTGTCATCCTGGAAATGCATTTGTGATGAGGGGAACTGTTATGTCAGTCATGTTTTCAAAATGGTATCTTTGAAAGATAAATAAAAGGGAGCTCAAATTAATGATGTAGAGAGTTTTAATACTTCTAATGATTTTGAAAAAGTTCTCAGAGAAGAGGCTGACAGTGGAATGCTGCCTAGCACTTGAATACCACCATGTGAGAGTGCGTGTACCTGCTACTTTTAGGGAAAGGAATCAGAAAAATGTGGTGATCCTATAGTCAGTGCCCAGGTTGGCTTCTGGCTTCTGGGCTCAAGTGACCTTCCGGGATGTACACCATGACACCTGTTTGAGAAGACTTAGCTTTCTGCCTGAGGCTGGGAACGCGCTTTCCAGTGTGCAGGCTCTTACTCATCTGGAGGAAGCCCTCTTGTGCGCTCCTGCCCCCCCAGGAACATCTCCCCTTTAGTCACTCACCCGGGCCTGCTTCTCTTTTCTGGGGCACAAACAGCTCAAGGACAGTTCTCTGCCTTTCTTCCAGAGCCTCCCGTGCCCATCGCACCACCGCAGCTGGCCTCAGTGGGTGCCACCTACCTGTGGATCCAGCTCAACGCCAACTCCATCAATGGTGACGGGCCCATCGTGGCCCGAGAGGTGGAGTACTGCACAGCCAGTGGCAGCTGGAGCGACCGGCAGCCCGTGGACTCCACCAGCTACAAAATTGGCCACCTGGACCCAGACACGGAGTACGAGATCAGCGTGCTGCTCACCAGGCCGGGTGAGGGAGGCACGGGGTCTCCTGGGCCAGCTCTCAGGACAAGAACCAAGTGTGCTGGTGAGTACTGCGGAGATCCCGCAGCTGGACCTCAAGGTCTTTCGGAGAGGGCTGGCGGGGATCGAGCTCATCTCACTGGGGAGCCCTGGTCTCCCCAGTCCCTCACATGCCACATATATGTGGGAATTCTCCCTGCCTTGAGAGGAGTGGCATCAAAGCTGGGGGCACTGGGACCTGAGACCTGGAGGCTCAGTGTGTGCTGGCTGTCTCCCCTCCTAATTTACACCTTGTTCTTGGTAGCATGTGGTTCACATGAGGATGTTCCCTGACATCCCAGAAGCTGCGTGTTTCGGTGAGAGCTGCTGAGGGCCAGACCACCTCCTGCCTCTGGGTTTGGGTTTAGAGTTCCTATTTTGTGGCCTTCACGGTGACATGGCCCACCTTGCAACTGAGGGCTGTGCAGTACTGAGTGCATGCTGGGCACTGCGGACTGGGGAGCATATTCACGAGAGATGTGTGGGCCGCATGAAGCCTTGGGGTTCTTGGGTTGCAGCGCCTGATTGCGCTAAGCGTCTGCTGCATGGAGTTGATAGAGAGGGAAGTGTAACTCCTGGAAAGGTCAGGCCAGGAAGGAGCACCTGTTGGAGGTTCTAAGATTGCCTGTGCGCAGGAGAAGCAGCAGCATGTTGGGGTCCTGCCATGTGCTCTGTCGTGGACTTGAGGGGTCCTTGTGTCAGACTTTGTGTGCTGGGAGAAGATAGTCTATGAATTTTCATGGAGCTAGTCTTCATGTATGTTAAGAAGGTAAGAATTATGGGCTGTCTGAGCACCTGCCTGGCAAGTGCAAGGACTGGAGTTTGATCCCTGGCACCACAGGCTGCGCTGGCCCTGGAGCCCCGGCCGTGCTCACCAGCCACCAGAACTGGGCGTGGTGGTGCACACCTATGATCCCAGTGCTGGGGAGGCTGAGACAGGGGAATCACTACAAGTCTGATCTGTATAGTGAAGCCCTGTACCAAATAAATAAACTTACTTATTTTGAAAATTAAAGAAGATAAGAATCAGTACATTTTATTTCTTCTCCAAATTTTAAAAGCAGTTTTCCCTCTATATGTGTGCGTTTCTCAATCACAGATTTAATCCAAAATATTGGGGGAAAGTTAGTTGTGTCTATTTTGAATCTGTACAGGCTCTTTTTCTTGTCATTATTTCCTAAACAGTGCTGTGGCAGTAGTTTGCACAGTGCTTCCCTTGTACTAGCTGTTAGTGAGTAGGGCCAGTGTAAAGTGTGCAGGAGCCTGGCGTAGGTTCTGCTCCATTCCAGGTGGATTCTACTCCATTCCAGATGGGTGCTTCAGGGGAGCACCGAGGCACGTCAGACTCTCGAGGGTCCCGGAACTCACACATTCCACTCTGCAGGAGCTCATGGACTACTCTATCAGCACCTTCTGATGCTGTCCTGTAGGCATGGAGGAAATTATTTATCTTGAATAGTGGCAGTTCGTTGTGTTTTCTCAGTGTGATGTGGATTGCACTGTACCCCGAGTGCACACTTGTGGGGAAGTGGCTCCTGCTAGAGGAGCTGGTGGTGTTCTTTCTTCAGGGGATCCCTGCCGTGAGGTGGGGACAGCCAGTAAGCAGACTGCATGCAGCTCTCCGGTGCTCCTGCTGGTCCCACAGAGTCCTCACAGCCCCTCCTGCTGGGGTCAGCGCTGGCCCGCAGGGCTGCTCCCTACCCCATCTGGATGCCAGGGAGAAGGAGGCCTTTAGTCTTGGCCTGCCTTGTGGTTCTTCATCTCATTATCTCTCTTTCAGAGCTGGGTACCTCCCTTTCTTTTTGTGAAATATTTTTATGTTGCATCGCTTGTTTTAAGGCAAGTGGTGACTTCGCGTAACACTGCCCAGCTCTCTTTCCCACTTGCTTTTAGATCTGTGAATTTCATAACTACCTATGCGGTGTCCAGGGCAGATGCCGAGGTCTCCAGTCTGGAAGCCCTGAGGGGCCTCTCCCGCCTCTAAGTGTGGGCTGCGGAAATCACCACAGTGTGATCAAAAGGACCCCTGTTTGGGCCATGGGGGTGCTGGATGCAGCGGCCTTCTCTCTAGCAAAGGCCAGGGTGTCATTGTCTACGCTGGAGAGAGAACGGGGCCTGTCTCATTCTGGTCCCTTGTGCTTCCAGTCCTATTCTTCTTTCCACAATTGCCATTTCTCTTGGTTTTGTCCCTGGACCCTTCAGCTGTTGATGCCCTGTGGTAGACATCTTCCAGATTGGACAGCGGCCCCTCAGTTATCGTGGAGGTTACATTCTAGACACCCCCGCGGAAGTGAAAGTCAGCAAAGTAGCGATGTTATATTTTATATATTTAAAATATATATAAAATATTTATATATTTTAAGGCTTTATAAACCCTTCCCATACTCTTATAAACCTTTCCCACACTTTAAAAAATACTTCTAATGTTCTTAACCATTTTCTAAACTCGTAAACCTATGTAATTTTAACAACATACATGTACTGCATAGTACTATAAAATCCCATGCTATAGTGAAAAATCCATGATAAATAATTTAGATTAACACTTTTTGAAAACCTGTGAACCAGTGACAGTCAAACCGCGAAGTGGCGAGGGGCCGCCAGAGTGCGGAGTGTGTCTGCAAGAAGCCTTTCGATGCCGGTGCCCCATGGGGAGGCACGTCACCCCCAAAGAGCTCGGATGTTTTTATACTAGATGAGCAGTCTACTTTAAGGAAAAAAAAAATGAAATCAGAGTTAGAAATAAGAGGGAAAACAGGTGGGTGAAGAAAGTCAGAGACACGAGACGTTTTACTCTGCGAAGCAGTATGACAGAGCTACCCGACTTGGCCTGGGGCTTTTGAGAATATGTTCAGATAGAATCGGTCGCTGCTGTTGGCCATCCGTGTGGGCCTGTGCAGAGCTGGACACGAGGACAGGTGACAGGCTACAAACAAGGGCTGGAAAGTTCCCTGATGGCCCCAAGCTGTGTGCAGGTGGCCTGGAGCATTCGCGGGCTTTACACCAAGCAGCCATGGCTCTCAGAAGCCAGGGACGGACGGAGCCTCACAGCCAGGGGTGGGAGTGGCCTTGCGCAGACTGGATCGGAGGATGCAACGAAAGAGCGCAGAGAGCAAGACGTAAATATAACTCACGCTGTATGATTAAACTGACAGCAGGCCTAGCGTGGACTCGGATCCTAGCAATTAGCAGCAGCGAGCCAGAAGCTATCGAGGACTTGGCTTAAGTGCATGTCGGTTTATTGTTATGATCTACATGGCATTAAGCCCCTTTTGAGGCCAGTGCATCCTAACCCCTCCAAAAAGGAAAAAGTCCCATGCTATAACCTTAGGTTTTAGTAGGAAAGCCACCTGCCCATCTTGAGGGAGGTGGCAGTCTTCTACCATGTGGGCTAGGATGCTAGGAGGGTCCCGGTGTCTCTAGTCCCTGCATGGAAAGGTACACAGTGAACAGCTTGTGTCTGGGGCAAGAGTGGCCAGGATCTGACAGGTTTGGGTACTTGTGGGGTTTGTGAGGACCCAGAAAGGCCTGAGAAGGTGGCACAAAGGACAGGACCCCGTGCACAGCGAGCTTTGTGTGGCTGCCCGCGCAGTGGGACCTGGCCTTGGAGAAGTGACTTCTGACCTCAGGTGGGTGGGGGGCCTGTCAGTGTGAAGATTCTGTGGTGCCCCTGCTCTCACTATGAAGTCACCCCTTACGTGTTCCCGCCCCCCCCAGTCTCTCTGCCTCCCCCCGAATCTCACCTCACCTCACCGCAGCCGTGCTGATGCAGTCCTGCCCTTTGGTGACCTTCCCAATGCCTGAGTGCAGAGGTAGGTAATGAGGGCTTGTCATGGCTGCACAGGTCACACTAGAAGGGCTGGCTTCCTGTGAGGTGTGACACCCGGCTTTTGTGCCAGGAGGTCATCCTGAAGGTGCAAGAATGATGCAGGTGGTGCCAGGCTGAGTCGGCGGGTGAGGACGGGCACAGTGCCCAGATGCCTGTGTGCAAGCAGCCCTGGCTGGAGCTAGACCTGTGGCCCTAGGAACACTGCCGTCCTCCCCTGCACACCCCTAGTCTGTCTGTAAAGCGGGGTGATCCGCGTGTCCCAGAGGACTTGAAGTCTTGAGCTGCCCGTGTGTCTCACCGGTGCAGAGAACACAGCCTCATTTAGGCCAGCAGAGTGAACAACTACCTAAGAACAATTATTTGCCTTTTAACATTTTCATTAAAATATTGGCATGAACAACCTGATTTTATCACCCCAGATCTTTTAGCAATATTATTTGGCTGGGAAACCTAACGCCTGGGAAGCACTGTTTTCTTTCATGAGCCCGTAGCATTCTCTGCCGTCTGGCTTTAGGTTTCTGACTGACATCATTTTCTTTTAAATCCATTTGCTTTATCCAAGCTCTCTTTCCTTCCCAGGTGGCGCAGGGCCCTGCTGCTGAGTCTTGGTGGCCCCCATGAGACAGTATTTAGCTTCTTGTGTGAAGGGAGCGGAGTCACCATTCCTTGTCCGCCCTTCAAGCCGGGGACAGGCTTCCCTGACTGGCTTGCAGTGTGCAGTCTCACTACCTAGCGGGCTCACCCGCACGCAGGAGAGCCGCGGAAGGGCCGCAGCCGCAGAGTACTTGCTGGAGGCCGCTGAAGTGCAGACCCCGTGCCGGCTCTGTGGGCGAGAGATGGCCCCATCATTTAGTTTCTGGAATCCTCAGCTTTGTCTCCACCCTGGAGAGGCAGCTCCTGCCTGGCTGTCTTAGAGGGGCTTTGAGGACCAGGTGAGGTCTGCTTTGTGAAAGTATTTTTAAAATAAGACACTCTGCCTGTAAGCAGCCACCTCCACGCTTGCTGCACGCAGCTGGCCATGTCCTAACTTGACAGCTCAGCTCTGGGCCAGCAGTTCTGGAGAGTGGAGATCACTGGCACCCACTTAAACAAAGCACAGTTGAGTTTGTGGCTTCTCTTACGTATCACTCTTACAGTGCTGCGCAGCCCGTGTATCCTGAGCCATTCAGTGGGAACTACTCAAGAGAGACGTGTGCAATGTTGCTGAATTGATTCTCTCAGTGGACTTTTCATGTCCCACTTAGGACATTGTTTTGTGTGCGTTTAATCCAACTTGAGATTAATAGAACTAAGATTTTTCTGGTGAAAAAAAAAAAAACTTAGCTAAAAAAAATCATAAAATATTTATTTGAGTGCAAGGCATCATTCCAAACCCAGAGGCCAAAGTGACAGGGTGAGCATTCAGCTTTTAGAACATGCGCATCGGGAGGCAGGAGCGGGGAAGAGCCAGGCATCAAGATACGAACGCACACATGCCTGAAATAGCGAGGCGCCCGGTACCCGGTGCCGTAAGAGTGACAGGAACAGAAGCGGAGAGCGGCTGCTCGTTTTTCGTGGTAAAATGGACACAACGCAAGGTGTGCCACCCGAACCATTCTGTGTGCGGTGCAGCGGCCCGAGCTCTAGCCTTCTTCATTTCCGCAGCCTTGGGCTTTGTGCCCAGCAAGTGAGCTCCTCACTTCCCTGTCCCCAGCATGAGCACCCTCTGCTCTGTGTCCCAGCCCCAGATGGGGGTGTCCTGGGTCCATCCCATGGAGAGCCGCAAGGCGCCTGTTCCTCCCCGAGTGACACAGCCCTCCGGCCCAGTGCGCTTTGTGTTCACCCTTTTCTAGCATATGTGTACTCTTAGTTCTCTGATTGTCCTATTACTTGTACTTATTTTAGATGACTGTCTTTGAAATATTATGAGACATTGAGTGCTGCCATTGGCTTCAATTAAATTAATAATTCTTAAAGTTTAAAATTTTTAAACTGGCCTTAGTGACAGATAACCATAATCCCAACACAGGCTGGTTAGCTTAGGAACATCTCAAAATAAAAATAAAAGACAGGTGGCTGGAGGAATAGCTCCACGTGAAGACCCTGGGCTCAGTCCCCAGTGCTGAGGACAGACAGACAAGGCCACCTGCGTGGCTCAGGGACGTGGGAGCCCGCCTGGCGCTCACTGCTGAGTTTCTGAGCTGTCCTCTGAGTGCTGCACTGGAGGGCACCCTGCAGCTGTCACCCACAGCCGCCCAGTTGCTGGAGAAGTCAGGGGCAGAGTGACATGTAAGCAGGGAGCATTTTGAGGACCTACTCTTCCTTTACACTAGGAGGGGTGAGTATGTTTCATCCCTACTTGCAGAGGCTTGTCTGTGGTATACATTCCTGGTTAGAGCCTTTTACGAAGTGCACTAAACACTTTGAATACACGTTAAGACTCAGTTCTTTGATAAAAAGTAGTGGCAGTTGTCGTAGCTGACACACAGTGCAGAGGCCTGCGACAGTGGGAGGGGCTTGTCTGCTCACAGTCTTAGTCCACAGTCTGCTGACTCCGAGAGAAGACGGTGTGCGAAAGCCCTGGGCGCAGGCCAGCGCTTGCCTTGTGATGCCCGGGAGGCAGAGGGCAAAGGCAGTGCCCAGAGGGGGCGCTGTACCCCAGTGCGCCTGGTCTTCCAGCTGGTCCCGCCTCCTACCAGCAAGTCAGCTATGGACGCCACCGTCCAGTCGCTCTCTGGAAGCCCCACCTGTGGGCAGCCAGGTATAAACTGTGCCCGCCGCCTCACTGCAGTACCCGGTGTCAGTATTACCGCTTGCATCGCCACCTCTTCCTGGGAGGCCAGCCGCAGCATGTGCGTCTGTGTATACCTGTCCACTCTGTCCTTGGGGGGCTGGATCCTCTTATAGCCCTCTCGTGTCCTTGAAATGTTCTTTGATACGCAAGCAGCGTGCATGGGCAGGGCCGTGACGCCCTGGGTAAGACTCCAAGGATAAGGTCCCCAGAACTCTCCAGACTGCCCCAGGGTGGGTCTGTGCTGTGTGGTGGTTCAGTGTCCCCCAGGCACACAGGGCCATCACGGGGCCAAGGTCGGCTGCAAAGTCCTTCCTTCCTGCATTGCCTCACTGTGCCACCAAAATGAGTGACTTCGTTTTTGATGAGCACTCACAGGCAGTACATGTGATCAGATTTATAGTGCAGAGTTGGCGTGTGGGCGTGACACATCCTAACTCTTGCTTTCTGTCGCCTCCTTCCCACCCTTCCTGCCTGCCCAATGCGCGATCCCTTGCCCATTTGCAGAAGCTCTATTTTCAGTTGTTTCTTAAGTTATATTTAACCCCCTTTCCCGCCCCCTCATCCTTCTCTTGTTCCCTTTCCCATTTGAAAATGATCTCCCTACGTCCCATTATGTATCTCTGTTGCTCCTTCTTTGTGTTTTGAGTTTCTTGTGTACTGTATCTTATATGCTTGATTTAAGCTCTGTGACTGATTGATCTCATTTGACATGACGGTCTCAAGACGCCTCCACTGACCCACCAGTGTCACAGGTTCTCCCACCCTTCTTTCTGGCAGCATAGCATTACACTGTGTGTAAATACTGCATTTGTTCCCTTTCGTTGCTAGTGGGTGGAGTGCATGGGGAATGACTAGCGGTGGGTTTCTTGGTGAGGCCCATTCCGCGAGGCTGGGACTTCGATACCAGCACTGTGCTGAAGGCTGTCTCGATGCTTTTGCCTCCTTGTGCACCGAGAAGCCTGCTGGCTGGGTGTGCTGACCCGCGGGCCAGTCCTGCGCACACCAGCTTTGCGTGCCCTGGCTCAGGAGAGCTGTCCTCCTTACCCCGCTTGTCCCTGCCCAGCGTGATGCATCAGGCCGGCACTGCTGGCCCCAGAACTTGGGTGGGGGAGGCGACCTGAGAAGGGCTGAGGCCACAACCTAATTGAACAGCACATAATTTATTTTTAATTTAAGTTTATTTACCAGGGAAAACCATTAAAAGTATTCTAATTCTGAAACAACTCTGCCAAAGGGCAACATGTGCTTAATGCATTTCTAACACATTAAACCATTAAGAACCTTTTAAAGTCAGAAACATTAAACGGGCATTAGAAGTCTCTGCTCCCAGACTGCAAATGGCACGCTCAGTGCTGGCCGACGCGCTGCGCTTGGGACGTGGCTGTGCCCGTGGGAAGTGGAGGTCCTTGCGCTTGCCAGGGAAGTGCTTATTCCAGAGCCATCTCCCCAGCCCCAAGGGCCTGAGGTTTCTCACCTAAGCCATCAGCCCTATGGAGCTGCTGCACCCACTCCCAGCTGACACCTGCACCTCAGCCCACCACCTTGATTCCACTTGTGCACTTTCCCAGGGCCGTGCAGGGATTGCAAAAGTTTGGAAGCCCCTAGGAAGACGGGGCAGATGGAGCTGGATGACCTTGTGTTCCTGTCGCCCAGAGCCTCTGAGGTGCAGGGTGGCACTCTATGCGCTGGCCGGCCGGGCGTGGCTGGGGAGACTGGCTTGGCACCTGTTTCTCCTCACTGGCTTCTGAGAGCTTGGTTGACCACTTCCCATGAATGCTTCTACTTCCCTGGCAGTGTCTTCTTAGAAAGTGAAGACATCTTCAAAACAGCCTTTAGACAATTTAAAGAGAACCTGGGTCATCTAAATCTTTCCTAAAATCTCTTGTAGATTTAGGGAAAAATTTACATATATATATATATATATATATATATATATATATATGACAGGAAAATGTATATTATCTATCTAACTACATATAGAAATGCTCACTTATTTTAGTAGAGCTAATGACTAAGCTTTTTATCCCATGCATGTTGCAGTGAGGTTGTATTTCATGGTCTCACTGTTGACATTCCTAACACGCTGGGCTCCTGCACGCAACCCGTGTGTGTGTGCATGCTTAGAGTTCAGGATCAGCATTAAGCATAATTAAACAGCTAATTGACCATTGTAAGTTATCACAGGAGCTTGTCCTTTTGTCACTGACTCTGAACATTCAGAGAAGACCGTGTTCTCTTGGGAAGTCTCTTCGACTTTGGAGTCCGAGTGTTGGCTGTATCGGGGGCAGCCGAAATCCCCGGCAAACACTCCTCTTCCTGGGCCTAAGCCTCTTCATGCTCCTGGTCAACCAGCTGCTCACACCACCAGCTTCTGCGGAGCAGTACCGCAGCATGGCCCCTGCCCCCACGGAGGCCAGTTTTAGAGGCCCTTGCTCGGCGCTCTCCCGCAGGCCTCCGGGGTCTGCTGTGAACCCAGCAGCCGATACAGCAGGTTCCCTTACGACTGAGGGTGCTTGCTGCTCTGGGGCCGCCTTCCTAGGTGTGTAAGCTGAGTGGGCTGGGCTTCTGTTCACACATCCGGTGGCATTAACTAAAACAGTATCTGTGTGTCCCCAAGCGAATGCCAAACAGTGAGCACACAGTCCCTGGATCCGGGACACCTTTTCATGTCTACTCTTTTCAAGGTTACTAGGTGGCCCAGAGTCTCTTTGCCTTTTGGACCGTGAAAACTGCAAAACTTATCATTAGAATGGATGCAAGTAGAGCATCTTTGAAGACTCAGTTAACGTGGGAGGCCCTGCTGTACTGTGCTAGTGACTTACACGACGAGTGTCTGGGCACGTGTGACCAGAGCGCTCCAAAATTGAACACCACCAAGTCCACCCAGGACACAGGAAGCTGGCTAGTGACAGCTTGGCTGGAGCAGCCTGGCTGAGGTGTCCTGGGGACTGTTTCCCTCCTGCGCAGACCTCTGATTGAGTGAGGCTAGACGCAGAGCAGATGCTGGGGTCTGAGGCCCCGGAACCCCCACTCGCTGCCCGGGCCCGCACCTCCACCCGCAGCGGGCAGAGCTGACCTCCAGGCATGTCTGTCTTCCGACGCCACAGAGAACGTTCACTCCTAGGCGTGGCAGGTGTGCACAGCGGGTCCGAGCCAGCGTGTGCTGGGCGTGCAAGGGCGCTGTCTCCAGCCTGCTTTCATCAAGCCAGCCCTCAGTTCATCCTGTCCCCAGGGAGGTGTGACACATGACACATGTGTGCCGTTCGGTGGCATGAGACTACCCATGATAGCTTGCCTTTCTCCTGTCAGTACAGATAGTACATCAGTGTTTTTAAAATTTAAGTTTTCAAAAATTAATTAGTGGAATGTACAATAAATGACAGTTGAAACTTTCATAGTGGTGACAACAGATAATAAAAACTTGACGCTATGTCCGAATTGTAGTATGTAAAGTGAACCATGTTCTTTTGTTTATGTAATATTGTTATAATTAATTTCAAGAAAAGAACTGGTAATTATACTACCTATTGGAATAAATTGGAAGTGAATAGAGAACTTTAAAAATGGATAATACACATAAATGAAATTAAAACTACAAATACATTGTATTAAAAACTATTGTTATACCTATTATTAAAATAAGAGAGAGAATAAATTGCTTGATACCCAAAGTGCGGATCTTCCCACTCTGCTACTGACCTTACAGAGTGAGTAAGAGAATTAATGTTACTATTCAGATAACTCATTGCTGCTGAGCACACGGCAACATTTCTTTCTTGTAATCCTGTCAAATGACTATAGACACATGCTTGCAGCTGACATTAGAAACTCCTGTTAGCACAAATTATTATTAGAATGGATGTGTTAAAGTATGTTTATTATACATGGTTGTCTCAGTTACTCTTCTCTCATTGCTGGGACAAATACCCAACACCCAAAACAAATGAAGGAAAGATTTATTTAGCTCATGGCTGCTGGAGGTTTCAGCCCATATTCAGCAGGGTCCAAGGCAGGACGGCACATGGCAGACAGCAACCTTCCATGGTGGCAGCAAAGAGCAGGAGCACAAAGGGAGGAGTAACAGCAGCTCAAGCAGCTGGCTTCTTTCCCCTCCTTACACTGTAATGCAAATTACCTGGCCCAGAGCAATAATCAGTCACAAACTCCAGAAGCCACCCCACGACTGAGTCTTTGGGGGGACACCTATACACAAACCATAACAAAGGTGTATTACTGTTTTATTATTATTTAGCTAAACTGTATTCTAATGTGGATTGTGAATTTATCACAAATAACATTTTATATATCAATGTCTTTTCTTATTAATGGTCTATTTGATTATTAAAGTCATAGACATTGTTCAAAAAGTAAAAAAAATAAAGGCTGCAGAAGCTAATAGATTCCCTTGTCTCCCTTGTATCCCCTTTCCAGGCTAATCGCTGTTAATACATTATTCAGCTTTTTCTTTTTTCAAGAATAGGATATGTTTATTGAGAGAAAGGAAGCTGTATTTCCTGTGGGGAAGAAACCTTCCCTCTAAGAGAGACAGAAGGGGCCCGAGTGGGCTGGCTTTATTGAGCTCTTCATCACAGTAAACCTCAGCTCACACAGGAGAGGGTTGACTTGCCCAGTTTGGGAGTCTTCAGTGGTGCCCGGATGTGGCGCTGTGGCTGGGCTGTGTGCGGGGAAGGCCTGGCCAAGCGGGACCAGCCCCTGCTCCCAGTGGCACCGAGCCTTGGAGAGAGATTGCACTTCCAAATTATGGGGCACTCGTGCGTGGCTCCTCCCGCAGGGGTCTCTGTGCTCCTGTGGACACAAATGTCCATATGCGTTCCTCAGCGACCGCAGCAAGGTGGGGTCTGCTCTCCATGCGACTCTGCCTCTTGCTCTTGTGTCTGGCAGTATCTCTGGACATGTCTCTCCTTGTTGAAGTCCTCTGCACCTTGTGAGGTTCAGCTCATGTTTAGCAGCAGCTCTTATTCTGCAACGTGGACACCCTTTTTAGTCAGCCCTCCCTCTTTTAATGAATAACCAGGTACTTGATCACTACTTAAAGGAATATTTCAATAAATGTCTGCACATGAATACCTTATTACATTCAAATATTTGTGTGTTGATGGGTTGAGTTTGAAGGTAGAGGCGCAGGACCAACACTGAGTGATTTGAGATTTTCCTCAATGCTGTCACATCGCCTTCCACACTCGGGCCTGTTGTGCGCTACCTGCAGGGATCAGAATGTTCATCCCAACAGGCCTGAGAACACTGACTCTCAACGATCTTTTCTAGCCTTTCACCCGCCCGCTCGTTGGGCATGTTAGCATTTCCACGGACACGTCACCGTTGTCGTGAACGTGGTGGCCCTAGCACTTCCTCACCGCTTGTCAGTTCCTGTCCTCACTACATTTCCCTAATCCTTCGATATGTAGGGTTTTGTGTATACGAGGGTCACTAACCATTTGTCGTGTTTCCCAAATAGTTGTCTTTTTCTTCTGTTTGCCTGGGACATTATTTATGATGCACTTCATTATTACAGGAAATCTTCCTACTTTATGTAATGGACTCCGTCAGCCACACCCCTTAGGGTGCCCATATGAGTACATGACAGAGTGTCATTGCGACCTAAACTCATCCACACCTATGCGAGGCTTCCTTTTCTGGGTGGATGCCTAGATGGCAATTACATGGACTGGGTAAGCCATTTTTTTTCCCCAATGGGTTTTTACTTTCTAGTCTTAATTTAAAAAGCGTTTCCCCCCATATCTTCATTGGACAATTTTTAAAGTTTATTTTTATACTTAAATATTTAATTAATGAAATTTTGGTCAAAAAGTATCAAAACATGGACTGTAAAGTGCAGGGCTTTGGGGGACCATCCAGTGTCCGCATTGAGGCGTCCCGGGAGCATGTCTGCCCCCCTTCGGCTGCGTGTGACATTGGTGACTAGAGTTGGCTCAGGTCAACCAGTTGGAACCAGCATCCTTATGAGAGCAGGACAGCAGGGCTGAACTCAGGCACTCCCATACCTTACTGTGGGCTAATATTAATAATTAATACTAACCTTGTCCATTAATGTAGCCAGCAAATAGGAGATGTGATCAAAACCTGCAGTGAACATTTAAGTAGAAGACTGTGACAGCAGGACCCACACGCAGGCCTGAGTCCCCGCACAGTGCGTCCTCTTGCCTCAGGCGTACTCACCCCTCCGGGCTTGCCACCTTCTGACGCACGTCTGGAACCCTCTTTTGGCGGTGTCTACAAGGTGCGATATAAAATAGCGTGAGCAACGGAAAGCAGGTTCCTGAGAAGCTGACGGTGTGTCCCATTCATTGCGGACACCGCATGACCTGCGGCTCTTCCCCAAAGTCAGAATGATGCTGCGAGGGAGATGTTCTGAATTAGTTCAGGACATCGAGGCAGCCTCAACAGTGTGACTGGAGACACTCATGACACTTCAGAACCGCTTCGGGAAGTGGTGGCGCTGTGGGGTACATGCCTTGGAAGCTGGGGGCGGGGTCTCATGGCAGTGTGTCTTTTATTGCAATAACTTTAAAAAACTTAACCATGCCCCCTTAGGCTTTGACCACGCCTCTTGTCCTTGGCCCTGGGAGCAGCCACGGTGACACAAATGCGCACCTCACCGCCGTGACACAGCCTGGAGTGCATCTGGCCGTCACTGGGCTGCAGTGTGCACATGGGTCACCAGAGGAGAGGCTTCTCAGACAGCTGTGGGGCAGAAGGCTGAGCACGCCCGTGAGCTTCAGGACAGCAGGCGCTGGCGAATGACTCACTTTCATCAGGATGTTTGGGCTGCAGGGAGAAGCTTATATAGGTACCTGGGAAGGCACTGTGCTCACGTGCATGACAGGAAGCCCAAAAGGCGCTGGGTGCAGACAGCGGCTCAGGAGCCTGAGCTGGACATGGGTTCTTTCCACACCCACTCCTTGCTTTGGTCATGTTTTGGTTCTGGGGTCTCCCTAAAGACTGAGGTGTTCAGAGATGAGGCTATTTGGAAGGCGACGGATCATCGAGCGCTGTGTGCACAAGGAGCTCATGGTGAGGGGGGTGAGTGAGTGCTGGTAGGCCTTGCCGCCCTGGCACCTCCTCTCTCACTCTGCCTCCTGGCCACTGGCACGCGAGCAGCTGACCTGGCTGCTCTGCCAGCCCTTGCGTTGTGCCATTCTGCCTGGGAGCTGACCAAGGGTGGGACATGAGGCCCCAGATGAAGCTCTCCTCCTTAAACTGCTTGAGCATCAGGTGTGGGATACTGTGTCTCAGGCTGAGGAGAGTCCCTGAGACAGGCCTCTGCCCAGGGCTGGAGGCAGCTGAGAAACACGCGGGTTCTCAGCCAGCAGAGAGGGAAGAAGTAGCCCTCAGACTCGGAGTGGGCTGGGGATATGTTCAGGGCACATGCGCCTGCTGGCAAGCACAAGGGCCTGAGCTCATCCCCAGTACTAAAACAGAAGCCTAGCATAGGTCCCTTTCTTTCAGCTTCTAGGCCCGCCAGAGACTCATCACCATGTCCTGCAGTGGCTGTGAGTCACTTTCCGCAGCGCGCTGTAGGTTAGTGCTTGTTTTTAGGGTTAATGTTAGAGTTCAAGGTGGGGTAGGATGGGAAGGGACGGGCTCGGGGATTTTGGTTTCTAACAAGTTCTACGGTGACACCGACTTACTGTTTGAGGACTGCCGGTGTGTGGGGAACATGCCCCTGGCCAGCCCATGCCGTCTCGGTGGGCCAGATGCAGAGCGTAGGCCACACCAAGTGCTGACACTGTGAGTGCGCTCCCTGCCTGTGGAGAGGCATGGCGCAGGCTGTAGGAAGCCAGCTGAATGTGACCCTCGCCATGTGACCCAGCCATGGGCCCTGGGTGTTCACCCAAAGGTGTCGAAACTTAGGTTCACCCAGATTCCATATGTGGATGTTTGGAGTTGCTTGATTTGTAATGGCCAAACCAGGGAAGCACCTGCACATCTTTCAGGAAATAAATTGGTAGATAATTTGTGGCTGAAGAGACGAGTAACTGGGGAGAATATGGGGAGGGACTTGGGAGCATGAGGCCAGCCTAAAAATGCTTTGCAGTGTGGGGGGATCCATCTCTGCTGTTGTGCAAAAGGGAAGTATGTGTGGTCACTAGGGGCTGGGGACAGGGAAGGGTGAAAGGGAGCTCGGCGGTTCGGGGCAGTGAAACTCCGCTAGATGCAGCTTTAACGCTGAATGCATGTCATGGTGCGTGCATCGCCACACAAAGGATGCGCGGCAAGGAGGAGCCCTGAGCCACACGACAGAAGAGGTGATAATGATGTGTCTGTGTACGTTGTCACCTGCAGCAAATGCACCCTGTGATGGGAGTTGTGACAGTGAGGCTGAGCGTACATGGGACGGAAGCCACGGGAGCTCTGTGCCTTCTGCTCAGGTTTGCTGTGGGCCTGAAACAGTTCTGAAAAGTAAAGTCTATTTTTAGAAAGTGATTCACTCTCAGGAAGGAGAGGAGACTGAACATGAGCAGAGCGCCGGCCGGGTTGCGCTTGAGGGGACGTGAGTCTGATGACGACCGTGAGGTTGAACACAGTTGGCTTCTGAGCTCTAGTAAAAGTACTTGCGTTTACTGGCTGTGTCAGAGCTCAGATCTGCAAAGAAGCTTGCTTTTCCTTAAATAAAAAATCTTGCATTCTCAGGAATAAACACTAGGATCTTTGACTGTAGGAACCAATTGCAAGCCATAATTCATCTACAGCGTACCTCGAGTAGGAATGCCATGCGAGGGATTGGTGGCGCCTGAGATGCCAGGGTGGCGTGGGACTCAGTCCCTGTAAAGGCTTGCCCTGGGCACATGTGGCAAGCCGAGGCTATCAGGGCTTTCTTTCTGGCTTGGCTTTCCACGGATGTTGGCACGTTTCCTTTCTGCCCACAACAAATGACGTGGCTTCTTCAGTGACAACACTCACCACCTTCCTAGGTGCTGCCCGTTGGACTCCCCAGGCTCTGCAGGAAGAGTGACTGATAAGAAAGGACACTCATGCCCCTCACCAAGACGTCACTAATGATGTCCTGAGTCTCTGGCCAGGAGCCTCAGGCCTCTGTCAACAGTCATGTAACTGTGGCACGCTCATTTATCAGCCTGAAAGTTGGATAAACTCCATTCTTGGCAGGATGTACTCCAATGAAAAAGTAATTGAGCTCTTTACAATGTCATATGACTCCTGTGTTTTGTGGACTGGGAAATTAAGCCTTGGATTGGTGAAGAGGCTTGCTCAAGTGCCTCTTTGCACAGGGAGCCAGTGCATTTGCACAAGCATGCAAGTCTTTGCACAAGCGCATGAGGAATGTATTTGCACATGTGAGTCTCAGCAGAGGAGCTCCCAGGATTACTGCTCACGGAGCCCTGTGCTTTCTGCTTTTGCTTTCTGCAAGGAAGAGCCTGCAGCCCTGAGACAGAGTGGTTTTCATCAAGCAGCAAGAATCTCTCCTTTCAAGCCAGAGCCAGATGAAGGCCGCCTCTGGATGCCCAGGAACAACGAGATGGGCATATTCAACACCACCAGGAACTTACCTGCCCAGGCTGTGCAAACACAGCTCTCCGAAGAGATGGGGTGGAAGACCTGCTGGCCACCCCTCTGTTTCCCCATGTTTGCTTGTTCCTGCAATTCGGGGAGAGGTGATAGCTTAAGTTATAAAATGGTCTTAGACACACCTCCTGGTCCACAGGCAGTGCCCTCTGACTCCTGGTGATACAGTCACATGTGAGCTTTCCATGGCAAAGCCCATGGCGCTAGCTCGGGAGTGCTGCCTGGGCAATACTTTCTAGCTGGTGACACTTCACGAATCTTTTTCTCTTTAAAAGGAATTCCTAGTACTGGGACATTGGTGCCCTTCTGCACTATCAGTATTCTATCTGACCCTTACAGCAATTCATCTCAGCTTTAATTATTTAAAAGGTTTGTATCACAGTCTTAAGGCCAGGATGTTAAATGTTTCAGAGGCTCTGTGCATGTGTGACAGTATTCTTTCATATCCATTCCAGTTCAGATTCATGATTTCTTTTTTGCACATAGAAACATCTTTCCAGCCACAGAATCGCCTACAGCAACTTTTAAAAAACAATACTTCCCCCCGGGAGCTGACGGAATATGGCTTTGGGCTCTGTACCCACATCTCCACCGAGCCGGAGGCCAGTGGCAAAGAAAATTGAACGTTGCCTGTGTGACCTGCTCTGTTCGCTGGGACTTCAGTTTCACCACTTGCTAGATTGAGGCTATTGCAGTTGCCGGTACATTTGAAAACAAAAAGGAGGACAGAGATGAGTTCTGCTGAAGAACTGTCCAGCCGGCAGGGAAAGTCCCTAACCCGCCGTCACTGTGTCCTTCATCCTGGCCACTTGGTCTTAGCCCGTCTGAAGAAATACAGTATGTAGATGCTCCACTTGGGGGAATCTGCATGTCCTAATGGCCTCTGAAGACCTCACTGATGTATGCTGATGTGGGGTGTGACTGTAGTGAGGCTTCGGGATGCTCAGATTCCAGCGGTTGGGAAGGGAATGTTTCGTTTTCCTGGTAACCGCCCACTGCATACCATGAAAGCATTTTAATAATAAATTTGGAAAGGAGGACCTCAGTGACTGCTTTAGGCAGGATCTGCATCTCAGGGGTTGCCTTTGAGACAAACGGTCAGCCTGTTATATATTTATTAGTCCAAATGCAAAAGTATACCTAAATTTAACCTTTTTTTAACCAAAGAAAACGCAGTGCCCACAAGATTCATGAGCATCTTTTTTCTTTATCCAGCACTTAGTTCTCAGAAAATGACACCATGACGAAGAAGTCATGGAAAAAATGGAATATAAAGTCAGAAATGAGGGGGGCTGGGCAGATGGCTCAGTGGAATAAGCGCTTCCCTGGCAAGCGCAAGGGCCGGGGTTCAATTCCCAGTTCTGCCAAAAAAAAAAAAAAAAAAAAAAAAAAAAGGCAGAAATGAGAGTGGGAAAGCACAGGCCAGGGGCTTGGTATTGTGCCGTGCCCCTGTTCTCTTGCCTTGTGTAGTCCGGAGGGTGGCAGGGACACAGGAAGCTGTGAGAACACCAGAGGGCATGGCCAGGCTTTTTCCTGCAGCTACCCCAAGGATGGATCTCCTCTTCCTGGGTCAGGACTGCAGCGGGCAGCACCCATGCAGCCTGGACATGTCCTGGGTACCCAGCTGCCCCTCTCCGCGCCCCGTGGGTCCCCTCGGGAAGCAGCACTGGATTCGGTGGGCATCTCTAACCCTGCTGCAGCCTCCTGCTCAGCCCAGGCCCCGTGACCCTCTCCGCCTCTGTCCCTTAGCTGCATGAGTGTCAGTGCAGCCGCTCCTAACTGCGACTTACTCGTGGCTCTGCGCTGCTCCCAGATGCTGGCCCTCTGGCCACAGTGGCTGCTCTTTGTTTTGGAGGAATTTCCCTGGTGGCTCCGGTGAGGCCGCAGACCCGCCGGCACTCCCAGTGGCTGCTGCGGCTCTGCTCCTGGACTGCTGTCTGTCCTGACCCACTTTCCCTGGTCACAGACCGCCACAGGATGCAAACGCTCTGCCTTACGCTCAGCTTAAGTGGCCCCTCATCAGGTTGCCTTTCCTAAGCTAGCGCCGCACAAAGGGCCAGTGCGTTCCCTCGTGCTAGTAGCAGTCGGATTTACTTTTTGTGGTGCTGGGGAACAGAACTCAGGGCCTCAAGAATGCCGAGCACAGAGCTACACCCCCAGCCCTCTGCTCAGTCGCCCAGGCTGGACTGGGCCTCTCCATGCGCCTGCCTCAGCCTCCTGCTCGGAGCTGGGTGAAAGGCAGGAGGCACAGGGCTGGCTGCAGTCACCACTCTGCAGACGGTGAGGAAAGCAGCAGGGAGGGTCATCCAGCCCCTTGCGTGGCTGCCACCCACTTCGCCTGGCTCCTGACTGTGGCACGGTGGCACTCTGTGTGTGAGCGTGAGATGCGCATGGTCCTCCAAGGGACAGTTCAAGCCGGGAGCTTGCCACAGCCCACGGAGCCGCACCTCTGGGCCCAGCCCAGCCCAGCTGGGGCTCCCCACGCCCAGCGGCCTCTCCCCGAGGCCCCATGCTGACCTCCCTCTGTGCCTCCCACAGAGAAAGGCCTTGCCCTGCTCTTTCTGATCCTCCAGCTCTTCCACGTCCTCGTTGGACAGGAGCTGGGATCTCTTCCTCGCAGACAGCGCCCCGCTGTAGCACTCCGAATGTGGCCATTTGTCTCAGATACTGCATATCTGCTCCTGTCCCTGGCTCTGTCGCTGGCTTCCATAAAGGCCCTTATCTCATTTCTTCTAATCGCTCATGCTCAATGCCAGGTGCACACTGGTGGTCACGAAGTATTTGGAGCATGTAAATAGCTACTGGTTCTGTTGACGCGAAGCTTCTTGCTCCTCACCATGATTTGCCCATCTCCCTTGCCACTAACCTTCTGCGAGAAAATAATCTCTGAAAAGTCATTATCAAGTTATCTCAGCATTTATTTAATGTGTGTTTAACTGTCACATAAAATGTGTGGTAGTAAAGTAAAGTAATAAAGCTGTCAGTGGAAGCTCCGCTCCGCTCGGTATTTAGTGCCAAGGCGTGAGCGACGTTGGAGGTTTTCCACCCATAATTGTAAATTGACTAATGTTGCTGGATGATCAGTTGGCTTTGAAATAGTGTTAATTTAGTGGATAAAACTGTGAGTGCTTAGAGGGTGGTATTCTGGAAAGCACGTGCTTACAGCCTCCAAATAGGGTCAGGATCCGTAGCAGCTTTGGGCCACTGCCTCGAGCTTCTCTGAAGAGCAGTGACAGTGGCCACTGTTATCAGTGACTGAGTTGGTGACCGACTGAAGCTCAAAGTGTCACCCTGTGCCTTCTTTAGGGTGCAGTGCTGTATAAGGACTGTGTAGACTCATCTGTGCAGAGTAGATGACAGAATCCACGCTTTCCAGGTTAGGAGGCTGAAGATCAGACAGGTTGGATGGCATTCAGAAAACTCGGGTGGCTTTTGGGGGCTGCCGCCTGGCTGAGTCTTCAGTAGATGACTAAGCACACAAACATGTGAAATACTGAGGAAGTCCACTGTAGGGAATGACGCTCAAAGGGCAGACTTCCCCATGTGCCCAGCAGTGGGACCCAGGTCTCACGGAGCAGGAGTCCACAGGCTGCCGTGGTCCAGCCTCCCAATGTGGCCAGGGCAGTGGGAGTGAAAGTTCTTTCAGAGTCTGAGATGCAGTTGTCTGGAAACTCCAACCCATTGTCCCTGAATATATGAAACTATCAGCATTCCACAGGAAAACAAACCTTTATTTCAAAAATTACGCTTTGAAGTTTGAAGATAAAAGGAGAACTATCTAAGGCCCAGTGCTCAAAAAGATGGACTGAAAACATTTTTAAAAATTCTGGTGAGCTTATCAGAATTCGAAATGAGCGTGCAGAACAGATTCCCTGTAGTTCCGAGGCCTCAGTGCTGCAGGACAGACTTAGAGCAGCTTAGCACGGCCTGATGCATACAGGAATCAAAGCCTTTTGTACAGTTTTGAAATGTGTTTCATTTTCGCAAGAAAGCAAAAAGCAGATTCCTTCCTTTTATGTATCTGGTCACCAAGGAATATTTTCTGCTCTGTGCTTCTGGTGCACTCCTGCAGCAGCAGATCTAGCACGTCCATAGAGGCCTGGACAGTGGCCCCAGGGCCTCCCCATGCCAAAGAAGCCGTGCCACAAGCTGGCTTCTTCCTTGGGAGACAGCAGGCTGTATCTCAGCCAAGGCCGGAAGTGAGATGTCAGGGCAGGTCGGAGCCTGCACTGGGCCCCAGCTGCCGCCCCTAACTGTCAGGAAGGCGCCATGGGGAGACTGAACTGAGTTGCCCACGTGGCAGGCGTTTTCAAACTTGGAAAACATTTTTATACACAACCATTTATAGTGAATTCTGCATTGTTGTGGGCGGAATTGAGTTACTCTCAATTTTGCGGGGTGAAATTTTAACCCTGCATACCTCTGATGGTGACAATTTGAGTGCATCTTTAGAAGGAGAATTAAGTCAAAATGCCCGAGATGACTCTGGATGGCATCCTTGGTAAAGGGTATCAGGACACATTTTGGTACAGAGGAACAACTGTGGGTGACCCAGAGAAGATAGAAGACAGCTGTGAGCAAAGAAGAAGTCTCAGAAAAGCAAGCCCAGGAACCCCTGGACCACAGACTCCTCCCCAGAGCCAGAGGAAGCGGGCCTGTGTGGCTCCTGCCCTGGGCGTGCGCCACCCGCCCAGCCTTAGCACGTGGTCCTCGGGCCACAGCCAGCTCTGCAGTGAAAGCCCTTGCGAGCCTCAGAACCCATTTCTGCTTCCCACTGCCCACGACACACCCCTTAAGAAACACGTAGCTTCTCCTACCTTATGGTGGCTTCTTTTCCAATATACTCAGCGTAGGTGGGAAGTATCCCACACAAAAAGGCATTTAATGTGCTGCATGTAACCCACGCGCCTGTCCCTCCGCAGGCCACCCAGCGCTGGGCTGAGTCTGGGTGGGCGGGCACACTGCTCCACCGCAAAGCCCAGTTTGGGAAAATCGATGGTTCCCTCGGCGAAAGGCAGCGTCTGCGTGGCTTCAATTGCGCACCGCGGTGAAAAACGTTAGGCTCAGCACCATAAATTGCTGGGCGTGAAGCTCCTGCTGCTCCTCAGCGGCTTTCAGTGCGGGTTCGGAAGGGCCGTTCTCCAGGGAGAGGGAGTTGATACAGCCATGACTGTGAGAGGCAGTGGAAACCGGCCTCCTGTCGTGGACGGTGCCAGAGCTGTGGAGGGTGAAGCTCCTGCTCCAGGGTGCTCGCCGTCCGGTGGTGCGGGAGGCAGTGACTGAGCCAGGGCAGCCCCTTCGCCCACTACGTAGCTGACTGGAAGTGCGCGCGGGCAGCAGGCCTGCAGCAAGCCGGCCTCACAGCCCTCGGGGGATAGACTGGGGGGCAGGGGGCTGTAGGCCCAGGACACAGCTGGCTGACGTGGACAGTGCCCTGGAAAAGGCCGATCCGCAGCATCCGTACACACTGGCAGCTAATTTTCTAGACATATCATTATGGATTAAAAACAACAGTCTTCAGAGTCAACATGGTGACTCGTCTTTGTTCACTATCCTCTTTTAATTTTAAGTAAAAAATATATATTTCATCTATCGTTGATGTTTATAAAAGAAATGTATCTTTGGAAATAAAAATAATTCAGATACACCTTTAGTTGAGCTGCAATTTCTGATAAACAGCTTTTCTGTTAATTTATGCTTTGACAAGAATGAACAGACCCTTGCTAGGTTTTTTAGAACAAGTAAGGAGGGCTCCTTTCAAAACTTCATTGTGAGGAAACATACTTGGCATTTATCATGTAACCACTTGCAGGTGGACAGTCCAGCGCGTGGGGTCCCTTCCCATGCTGTGCGCTCCTCATGGTGACCAGCATTGAGGGCTAACTCCCTGAGCCAGGAGCGCCCTCACCCTCTGCACAGAGCGCAGGCCACGCGTGACCGCGTATCCCACTGAGCAGCTTTGGGCAGAGAAATGGCACAAGTGAGGCCCTGGACCTCCAAGATGGGAGGCACAGCCACCCTGCCACAGCAAGCTTATGGGGGGCTCACCAAGGGAATCTCCTTGCTCAAGGCAGGAACCAAGCTGTCACAGGGCGAGCACAGAGCAGGTTTCTGTGGCTTTCTGGGGCTGGACTGGTGCCCGAAAGTTCTGTGTGCTTCCTCTGCCAGGAGCATGGTTCCCAAGACGCTTCTTCTCAGGACCACTGAGCAATTACAGTCATCTTGGCTCTGGGCTTTGGTCACAGGGTGTGTGACACCCTGGCCTTGTGGACCTGGGCCCTGTGATAGACAGAAGGACCATGGTGCTCGGACATTTGTGACTTCTAACGAAACATAAGAGTAGGCGATGAAAAGGTGGAGGGAGAAAACATAGACCAACTCTGATGGATGCCAGTTGCCATCCTAACCCTGTCTTGGTCTAAACTCTTTAAATGATCAACATGTCCGCATGGAGATCTGAGCCAAGGGTTGTGACAGCAAAGAGGCAGCGACGTGTGACAGATGAGATGCCAAACCTTGTGTCCCACTTTCGCCCCCCTCAGGTCTCTGTAGGTACAAGGATATCATTGTTCATGTTCTCAGCCAAAGCAGCCTCCATGTTTCTGCAGAATGGCCTGGATGGCTGCGCCAGAGGTGGCTTCCACAGTGACTGTCTCCTGACCTCCCATCTATTGCGTCCAGTCAGCTCTTCTTCATTTCTGAATCCATTCCCTTCTGCAAACTTTCTGTAAGGTTCTGCAGATGCCCAGCAGTGAAACTGCATGCCTGTGTCTTTCACTCCTGCCTGCTCACTGCCCCTTCCCCAGCCTGTTGTTCGCTCACTCCCTAGAGGTCTTCAGAGGTGTCTGTAACTTGCAAGGGTGCTTTGCCCGTCTCACCTGTGCTGCATGTGTGCCTTCTCCTGCGGCTCTGACCATCACCATCATTCACATGTACCAGAGAGAAGAGCAGTGAGTGTGTGTGTGTGTGTACACGTGTGCACACCTACCCAGTTGTCTCTGCTGTCCAAGTCTCTATATCTCTTACTGCAGCTGGCTTACCTCAGAATGTCTCCCAGGAAGGAGGGACCTTACTGACTCCCTCTGCAACAAGCATTTTCGATGAGATGATATGATTTCTGAGTGGGAGCTGCCTACAGTCCCCCACTAAGTATTATAGGGAGGTTGGTCCCAAAGTCCTTCTCCAATTTCACAACCTCCACGTGCCTAAGTCCCTTCAATAAAGTGTTGCTGTGTTTGTGTAGAGCCTTACACACCGTCCCCTGTGCTTTCCAAATGGCCTCCCCTGTACTTTGAACCAGCACTAAATGACACAACCCAAATGCAAGGCAGGTCCTCCACATTAGTGCTTATGCTGCATTTGTGTTTATGGAAGAGTAACAGGATACACTGCAGTCAGCTCGGGTTCGGCAGGTGTGCCGGGCAGCGTTCTGTTCCTGCGTCCCACAGCGGAGCCACACAGTTAGAACAGCAGAGCTTTCATTCAGCTCACACTTGGGGATCCAGTCCGTGGTCCTCTGGCTCTGACGCAGAAGCCTCATGGTAGGAAGGTGGGAGAGTAAGGCCGCTTAGCTGCTGGTGGCCGGGAAGCGAATAGAGAGCAGCGCCGGAGAGATCGAGGTGGTTAATTTTGCTGACATGGAACGTGTGTTGTATCCACAACAGTAAGGACATTTAAAATATAAAATAACGGTATTTCATATGCAGCCCAAATCTTCACCTGGCTTATTTTCAGGACACTAGGCCTCTTCCCAGTGCAGGTGTCCATGATGGGTGGCCTCAATTCACAGAGCTCTCTGAGCTCTCCACCCTTGAGGGTGCACACGGGAGGGAGACCTGGTGCCGACACCCTGCCTGACCCCTTGACCCCGCGTGGTGTCTCCCTCCACACCACCCTTCTGCAAGTCCTCCTCCCAAGAGAGCATGCTGTCTGCCTGCGGCAGCCTCGCTCCCTGAGAGGAGTGGTGGCATGGTGGCGACCCTCGGGAAGTGCCTCTGTGTGCTGGCCTGGCAGGCCACACTGTGTCCTGATGGTTTCCTACAGGAGTAGTTGTTGCAGCTAATGGAGGCTTTGCAGAAATGACTCCGATTAAGCCTCTGGTTTGCTTGAAGCTCACTGACCTGGGATAATTGAGTGTAATTCAGTGGAATCGGTGAATTTGTATCCCTACAGTTAGTACAGTGTATTCGTGTCAAGGAAGAAACCATGAAAGGGGTTCCTAACTTGCTTTTCTGCTTGTGCTCTGACCTCCAAGAGAATTCCATAAAAGCACTGTAGAAATTAGAGAGTGAAAAAGCCCACTTTGCAAGCACACGTCAGCCCACCCGCTGTTGAGCGTGAATGCCCTGTCTGCTGGTAACTGCTGCAGGAGAGGAGTGACGCAACAGGCAGTGGGGGCTTCCTTCCGCCCAGAACTCGGAGCTTTGAGCCACTCGAGGACTGTGTTGGCTTTAACAGTAATGTGGATGGAATTACTGTGCTTTGTGGCTGGAAATGCTCCAGCCCAGGAGGGAGAAAAGGAGGGAGGATGAAGAAGAGGAGGAGAAAGGAGCGAGCACATCTGAGGCCGTCTTCAGCAATCACTGTTCCAGGGCTGTGCTGTGCAGCAGACACCCCTCTCCTAGTAGGATCTCAGGGTCTAATTTCATCATTGTCCTTACAGAAAATAAATTTCCTAAAAGAAAGGAGCAATGTGTACCAAGATCTGTCCTTGTCACCTGCCGCCTCATCTAGCAGCTTTGCACAGAATGGCATTTAGCTTGGTTGTAAACTGTGAAATGTGAGCTACCTGCGCATCACCGGGAGACCTGATGGCCTTAGTCACTGTGTCATGGGCAGCGCTGCCCCTGGTTCCTGTCGTAAGCACTTCCTGGTCCCTGGAAGGAGAGGAGCAGCAGCATTATGCAGGCTCATTCACATCTCCCAGGATGCCTCTGGGAAGCCCCAGCTCCTGCGGATTATGTAGGAGAAAGCCCAGTGTGAGATGGGCGGGTGATGCTTCAGACCCTCTGGGGATTAACAAGCCCTTCCTAAGTACTTTCCTAATAAGAGGTTATGGGTGGGAAAATTTTTGCTTGTGTTTTTAATTGGTTAGCTTCCAGAAATTAGGCCAGGAAAGAGTTGGGCCAAATGAGGAAGACTGTTGGTGCCGGGCCAGGGTGCCACCATGGTTAGGCCAGGAGGCCACACCCAAGCCCACCCATCCCAGGGCAGGATCCTCACCCCCCTTAGGGGACCAGACACAGGGGACTCTGGGGTGGGGTTTGCCCTGGTGGGCAGGGAACAGAGGGGGTTCTTGGGACCCATTCCTCCTGCCACCATCAGGACACTGCACGAATTGCTGTTTTCTCTTTTGAAGTTCTAGATTTGATCTTAACAAAATATTTGGGCTAAGAAATTACAGCATTGAGGCACTGGCTCACACCGATCACTCTGTTGAGCATGGAGGCAAAGACAGCACCCCTCATAGCAGTGGAGACTTGTCTCCTTAGGGGCGGCTGACGGACAGCTGTGTGTAAGGCAGTGTTGAACAGTGCGGCTTCACAGGGGGCTTCTCGGGGATTTGGAGCACTTCCCTTCCATGGCAAGTGGCAGAAGGCAGCAGGTAGGGCCGCAGCTGCAGGGACCTCTATGGCTGCTTCATCACTGTCACCCAGGCACCACGGTGGTTGGTGTCCGCAGAGCATGCGAAGGTGGAGCAGGAGGGAACTTGAGACCCAGCTGGAAACAGCATTTGCATGAAAAGTGGTGGAGTGCAGCACAAGAGCAGCGTGGGGTGTCCGATCCCTGGTGCAGAGCAGGCTGGCGCAGAGCCCTTCACTGGGCTGCCAGCAAGCATGAAGCCCCCGAGCACGGGAGGTCATGCAGCTGTGGAGGTACGGTCGCGTTCACACAGGCACTTGCGACAGCTGTGGATATGGTGGCCAGATGCAGGGTGAAGTGACGCTCGTAGAGCCCTTGCGAGGCAAATCGCTATGGGCAGAGAAGCCCCGAGGCAGGCCTCGTGAGTTAGTGCTCAGGAACGAGGGCTCTGCGGGAAACAGACGCAGTGAGTTGTGTGTGAAGAGACTCACCGAAAGGCGGAGACTGACCCAGTTCAGGCACTTGCTGCCAGGTATGTGGTGGGCACGCGAGAGACTGGGGCAGCCAGTGCCAGCGCAGGAGTAGATGTGCATGTTTATGGCTGCAGCGCCTCTCATTTTAGATCGAGTTTGATAGAAACATAGAATTGCCCCTTCCCGTGGCTGGCTGCTCGTCGCAGGCCATCATCTTCTTTCTCTTAGGGCCTTCAGGTGGTTGTGGGGGTATCCAGTCCGCTTTGCTTGGCTGATCTCTAATTCAGATCACTGATCCAGAAAGACAGTCATGGACACCTTCCACACTGTGCCTGCTCGGTGTCGCGAGGCACTGTGGCCCAGCCAGACTGACACATAAAATTAATCATCACAGTCCCGAACGCCAGAAATGTAAATTGAACCTGTAGATGGCTGAAAACTGTGCTCTGCTCAAACAAAGGCCCACGATGAAATAAACTTTTAGTAAAGTCCCTTTACTAAAGTGGCACCTCATGTGTGTTGATAGAGCAGTCTGCCATGAGACTTGCTTTCTGATTTCTCATAATCTTATTATATGTCAATAAGCAATAATATATTTGGATTTCTACAGTTATGTTTGAGTAACAGAATTCTCTTCTCCTGTACAAGCTGGCCCTGGGTCGTATTTTTATGCAAAGATAATTGTTGACACGGTACGGAATCTTAGTTAAGCAGGGAAATAATCACCTGCTATAATGGAGCTGGAAATGAGCCCCTTAGGAATAGATGTGCGCGTTTATGGCCACAGCGCCTCTCATTTTAGATCGCGTTTGATAGAAACAGAGAATTGCACCTCCCACTGCTGCCTGCTCACTGCAGGCCACGTTTCACGAACCTCCAAGAAAGGGTGATGCCGTCAAGTCGAGATGGAAGTGGACGCGCAGTACTCCTGTCCGGGAGGCCGACAGGCGGGCTGTGGGCGCAGCTGCTCGCGCTCCTCTGTGCTCTCCTGCCCACCTATTCACCCACTTCTCCAGCTGGAGCAGGCACCCGCATGGGCTGCTTCACTTGGATCACAGCAGAGGACTTGAAGGCCTGTGAAGAACCCCAGTGGGATACATGGTGAGCGCCGTAGGCACCTGGGGAACGAGCGCTGCTCCACAATGTAGAGGAAACACAAGATAGCTGGAGAGAGGCAGAGCAGTGAGCAGCATGCAGCTGAGGCTGGCGGGATGGACGGCACAGCTCCAAGCAGAGCTGCAGTCGTGCCTGTGGGTGCAGGGTCTTCACTGCAGGGTCTGCGGGCCAAAGACCAAGGTGTCCTCAGGCCTGCGTTTACTCTCAGGATGGAAATCTGGTGTATTTGGGTCAGTGTAGGTCTGTTTGGTCCCAAAGCCTTGTTGGAAGTCCTGCCAGAATTTAACCAGAGCTTCTGAAAGATGGAATAGCTACATAGTCTAAAATCCCAGGTACTAGGAGGCTGGTGGAGAGGCTTAGTAGTTAATCTGCCTCCCAAACCCAGGCTGACACGCACACCTGCTGCGCGGTGCGTAAGGCTGCCATTAGGTGTATTTAGAAAATCAGTGCAAGTCATGAGCTGACTCCCAGGCCCATAGGCAAGGTCTGCAGGTCTGCAGGGCCGCTGGCCCCGCTAACCCATGCTCGGCATTAGCATTCTCAATGAAGAGCCAGGCAGTGCCCCGGCCCACCTGCACCCTGATGGCTCTCCAGCCACAGAGCAGTGACAGCCATGTGGAAAACTGATGGGCAGAAGGCTTCGGTACTGACTCTACTCAACAAATAAGACTGCTAGCATCGAGACCCAGATTTATGGGTTCCAGCGCAGAGTTCACTGTCAGCACCTGCTGTGCATTATAACTGACGTTTTCCTCTGGTTTCCTTGAGTGATTCTGCCCCAGCTGAAGCCATTAAGCTTCAGAATTTAAAATGATTGCCGTTAAATGGTGAAAACTGCTCCTGATTATTTTGGCTGTTGAAGGACCACATGAGATGAGATCATAGGAAAATGTAAGTGATCCACCCACTTACGTGTGTGTGGAGGGGGTTGAATTCAGAAGCTTCTCCTAATGCAGACAAGAACGCCGAACATGCTCCTAGAATGGGCGGCCGGTAGGCATGGATGTGTCTAAAGGCTCAGCGCATGTATGTCATGTAGTTTCTGTCTTCTTTTTTATTCTGGTTTCTAAAACCACTGTCAGCCCGAAAATGGCACATTCAGAAGGGAGAGTCTGGCCTGCCATGAGGGCGATGTGCTCGGGTGGCATGTGAAGCAATTCCGTGTTGGCGTGACCGCCCTGGCATAGGCTAATTCCCGAGCACCCCCTTGGCCCCGCTGAGGGCGAGGAAGGAGACCTGAGTCGGGCAGGGGCAGTCAGCAGCCCTGAAGATGCAGCTCTGGGCATTGGACGCTGAGGTGGGGTGAGAGGGGCAGGCCCCAGGCTTCTCTGTTCCCTGGATCCTGTGAACCCGGCCACATACGTCTCCTGCGTCTGGTTCTCTCAGCATCCCTCGGCAGCAGGCTCAAGTCCTCTGGCCACGAGGGTGGGTCGGCATTGCTTTCATGAGTCTTGTGAGTGACTCCAGTGTGTTCTCAAGTCTGAGAATCTGCTGAACAGCTCAAGGGACTACCTGGTTTGGGAAGCAATTACTTTTTTAATTTCAGGTTTTTCTGCTAAAATTGAAGTATGAAAGAGTCCTCTAAAAGTTCTCTACTAGGCCCCAATTGAAAATGAACTAGTCAGAACAGTCTGGCGTTCTAGAGCGCAGGGCTGGCGTTCTCTAGAAGAGAAGAGAACCTGGCTTCATCCCTCATGGCCTCTGCAGAGTGAGTCCCTTCCCTGGCACCCTCTAAAAGATGTCCTGATAAAGCAGGAATTGTCACTTCTGTGAAGTGGTCACTCACAGTTGAGCCTAGATCCCTCCATGCAGTTCTGGGAGTTGACTGTGTCAAGGGTGCTCTTTGAAGCTTTAAGAGTCAGTACAGCCCTCTGCCCCCATCCAACTACAGCTTCACCTCATGTATACCTCAGCCTGTGATGTACAGGGACTGTCCTTATGCATACGCCCCTTGTGGCCTTCTGCCTGTGACCATTCTGTGCAGAGAAACAAGTGAGGAAGGAGGGAGGCGGTTCTGTTTCCTTTCTCCTCCATAGAAGCAGCAAGGTCTGCCCCCCACATCCTGCTGGAAGCCCCCTGAGAGCACCAGGGTCTTGCAGATGGGAGCCCAGTGGCTCTTCCCACTGAGCAGGATCTTGACTTGCTCTTCATGTGGCCTAACATCTGTGGTGCAGGGCACACACCTCCCAGAAAAAGACAGTCCTTCTCTGCGGACTGACCTGTGCCCATTCCCCAAGTCCTCTGTGGCCAAGAGAAGTGATGTAGGGGATCCTAGCTGCACCCTAACTGTCTAGAATCCAGGTCACTTTCTGTTACTTGAGGATGAACTGAGGATTGTTCTGAGAGCTAAAAGTAATTTGATTTTAGAGAAAATAGCCACAGGATGGGGTCGAAAGGTTGCATGTTAGATAAGCCCCTTGTTTTATAGTAATGAAAGCAATCCATAGAATTACTGTAATTTTGCAGTTCCTGGGTTTTTCCCTATGCTTCATATAAATTGTGCATGTGTGTGCCGCATACTTACGTGTATGGATGTGTCTGCCACGTGAGTGGTATCTGTCTTGTAGAGAATTGAGTAGAAAAATTGCTCAGGCAATTCACACTGATATCATGAGGGACAAGTTAGCATGCCTTGACTGGCTGTTTGCCCGCCTAGTTGGTGGACTTAAAAAGTAGTAAATGTTCCAGTGGGCTTGGGTCTGAGCATGCAGAACAGGACAGACCTCAGTAGCACTGCTTGTGGGTCCCCACCCCCATTTCAGAACAGACTTTTGGCACGGGGAAGACTGACAGACAGAATGAAGAAAAGCCTGTGCCCTGAGAAAGGGGCTCCCACACCACATGGCTGTGGGTCACGCAGTTGTGAGGCCCCTGCAGAGAGCCCTGGGCATAGGGGTGACGTGACGTCCATCCCAATGCACCCCGTGCCCTATGAAGGAAGCCCACCTGCTCTCCACACATGCTTCTGCTGCACAAAACTGGACTTTGCATTTTGTTCACTTAAGATTTGGATTTGTTGCTCTTTTCCTTCACTCATCCCTCGCCTTTCCACCTCAGGGAGGCGTAGTTTTCATTGCACTGGGGGGTAACAGAATTTGCATTTCTGTAGACTCCAGCTGCCTGGCTGTGTGAAGGATGAGATGACACTATTGTTTTTTCCAAAAGCATGGCTGCTGCTTCTGTAGCTAAGTGTTACATTTATTCCAGAGGTTTTCATCAAACTCGCCCTTTTGGCACGACTAGGGAGTGGCTACATGGGCATACACGGAGAGGCAGGGTCCAGGGAAGGCAGCCTCGGCTAAGGATGCCCTTTCATGACGAGTGCCCAGCCAGGGAGGGCTGCCTTACTTGATGCCTGCGGGGCTGGAACGTCTTCATCCCATAAAAAACAAGCAGGTTTGCTTGAGACAGTCTTATGCCTGGGAAGTTTTTACTTTCTGGCTGTAACTTCCTGTGGAAGATTTCTTCATCCTTCGCCAAATGCTCTCACATTTGTAATGCCATCAAGTTCTCAGGGCACAGGTTGGCATAACAAATATATAATTGGTGCCTCAGCACTGAGGTGACACCCTTTAGTTTTATGGCAGGTGAATAGCAGGACACAGATTCAGACCCATGACTCTGGCCTGTGTCATTCAGCTCTCTGTTGTTGCAGCAAAAGCCTTGAGGAGATCAAGTTAAAAGAAGGAAAGGTTTACTTTAGCTCATGGCTTTGGTGGCGGCATGTGGCCTCCAGGCCTGGGGGGAGGCAAAGCAAATGGCTGAGAAAGCTGCTTACCTCCCGGTGGGCTGGCGCAGAGAAAGAAAGACCAGAAGTGCTGGTGTCACCTTCAAGGCCACACCCCTGTGAGCCAGGCCCCACCTCTTAAAGGCTCCACTGCCTCCTGCCTTTGTGGGCCTTTGGGGGACCCTTACTCCAACCGCAGCGTGCCACTTTCCGCAATATTTTTGCTGTGCCTTTGCACCCCTCCGGGTGACCTCTGCTGCTGCAGAAGCTCCACGCCTCCTGGGCCTGCTCCCTCCCTCCCGTCCCTCTGATGGCAGACTGCAGGAGGTGAGCTGTTCTTACCAGACAGATGAATCCCATATATACTTCAGTGTCCCCGCCATCTGCCTTTTGTATTTTAAATGTTTTAATTTCTCATGACCAATGAATGGCCTTTTCTCTTTATTAAAGACAATCTTAGGAGGCACATCAGAGCCAAGAGACAGCCTTTACAATATCCCCTCAATCCCGCGGGCTCTGTGGTGCTCCCTGTGTAAGCAGGAATCTAATTTATATGGTTTTAGGGTGACTTAGAGAACTGCGAGGGCTTGCTCTTGTGCTGGCTGCCTTTGCTCTGGCCCTCGAGACGTCCTGTTGGAGGAGAGAACGTGGGACCTTTCCAGTGGCTCAGTGAGCCCCCTCGTCCCCTGCGCCGGCTGTGTGTGCTTAGATTGCTAACCAGGAATGTCTGGCTTTGCACGGCCAGTTGTTCCTCCTGATGGATTGCTAGCTCGTGCCCTTTGTCCCAAGCATTTATAAACATGTGGAGGGGAGCTCAGTGAAACTAAAATTTCCTCACAGAACTTTAAATGTGACACCATGCAGGAAGGAGCCACAGCCCCGGACCCTGCTGTTAGGTGGAAGCCACCCGTGCCGCTGGGGTTTGGTCCACAGGATGACTGTTCACTAAAGCGCCTGCATGTTACCTTACAAGGCATCTTCCTGGCCTTCCTCTATCCTGGATCACAAAGCTTGTCAGAAAGCTGGCCACGGTAGTGCTTGCATACAGTCCCGAACACTCTGGAAGGCTGAGGCAGGAAGAGCATGAGTTCTGCCTCAGCCTGGGCAGCTGAGCAAGACCGTCTCGAAACCGGAGGAGGTGTGGGAATGGAGCTCAGTTCTTGCCTCCCTGGAGGCTGGGGGCTGGCACCTTCCTGCCCATTTCCCGTTGGTTCAGGCTAGGGCTGGAGAGCACTTCCCTTCCTGGAGCCCCAGCGCCAGACTGACTCAGGAGCTTAGAGTTGCTGTGCTATGGCTGGGTCACGGAAGTCCCAGGTCCCTGGACTCTCACCTGACAGGGCCAGGTCCTTGGTCTCCCGAGTGTCACCACGGGCCCTCCTAGGAGTCCCCAGTTGGTCAGCAGGTCCGAGTGCCCTTGTGTCAGCTCTTGCTTCTTTCTGCAGGCTTCAGTGAGGATGTTCTCTGAGAAGTCCTCAGACTGTTGGAGACTCTCCGAAGTCTCATTTGGGAAGCTCACCTCGGCTGGATAACAGATTCTGTGTCAGGCTCACAGTGCTTCCTGGAGTTTGCTTTCAGTCGCACTGCTCTGGAATGTGCTTGTCAGCTTTACCCACAGGGACATTTGGGATCTAGCGGCCTGCTCCCTGCCAGGGTTAGGGACATCACTCCAGGCCGGCAGCCTGCAGCTGACCTCTTTTTTTAAAAGTAATTTTATTGAGAAAGAAATAGCAATGAGACAGTTTCAAAACACGTTAGTAGGACAGTTACGATAATTAATACATTGCATATTGTCTTCGTGGTAGTTATTCATAGTACAAGATGCAGACATGATATCCTGTCCAAACACTATTAGTACAAATCTTTCTTCTCA
>NW_004524651.1:11039389-11040831 GCF_000260255.1 Octodon degus
CCAAGCGTGCATGGCCGGCGTGCCTGAGGGGAGAGGGAGCTATGCCAGGGACCTCTAGAGAGGAAGCAGGCTGGGCCCAGCTGTAGGGGCCTCCAGGGTCCAAATGCTCAGGTGGCCAGTGGGAAATGCTCGCTGGGACCTGCGCGTGGACCTCAGCCACTGCTAGCTGGCCAAGGCAACCTGAGAAAGCCAGCTGCCTGCCAAGTGGGGCAAGGAAATGAAGACTGTACCCAGGGAGGAGAAAGCGGGGCCCATCCGGGCTGGGAGGATGGTGTTTCTGGAGACGCAGGCTTCCAGCTTCCACACAGTGCTTATTCTAAAGAAAATACCATGTGATTATAGGTCATCTGACTGCACGGATGTGCTGCATGGAGGGCCCACAGCCTGGCCGTGACAGTGTGTTTCTCTGGTGTCCATCTGAGTTTTACTAAGAGACCCAGTACTAGGTATCTTTGTCATCAAGAGCTCAGTGTGATGGTTATTAATGACATTAGACACTTGGGAAGAACCTGTAGGAACTTTTTCAGTGGCAGTTTTATATCTGCTATATATTTGGTTTTTTTTAAAAAAACAGAGACCCCCGATGGAGCAAACATAGGTTGCCTGACGGTGGCTTGTCATACTCCCTGGATGTCAGAGAGCATTAGATCAACCTCTGTCGGAGGAAGCATCTGCTACTGACGGATAGGAAATGCAGCATGTTTCAGGAAGACTCCATTATTTTAAAGAATTCCTTAAGGAAAGGGAAAATAATCAATCCACAATAGTGGAGGATTGACTCTTTCAAGAGAGAGAAATATTCAAGAATAAATTGATGGGGTAATTAATTTTCTTTTTTCATGTAAAATTGTTGTGGCATGTTAAAAATAATTTATGTAATTATGGACAGGAAATTGGATTTTGTTTCAACCTTTATATATGAGTGTGAGGTCTTAACATTGAATTGACGCTAGGCATTATCCTAGAAACTGAGTGATGATTCAGAACAGTATAGTTGGCATTTGGTTTCGTTAAAGATTAATAGTAGCACACCCACATGTGCTTTGCCATATCACAAAAAGCAAGATTTAGTGGCCGGGCTTTGGGTTATGTATTAGGTGGCAAGACTTCTAGCCCTGCCTGCCACCCACTCGCTGACATCTGCGCCTCCACGTGCCTGCATTAATTTTCCCATCCACAATAGCAGTGGTAGTAACATCCCACACGATGCACCCCCGTAAATGGGGGAGATTCATAAGGTGGTATCAGGCAGGCTTTTGACTCCTTGGAAAAGTACTGAACACGGTAAGTAATGGACCCATTCCAGGGAATAATCCCCAATTCTCCTGGTGCTTCCTGAGGGGGTCCCATAATGGGTCCTCTCCAGTGCAGGTTCCCTCAGTAGAGGTTGGTCAGAAGGCAGGCTGGGGGCCAGCCAGATAGCTCAGCAGACTAAAGCACCT
>NW_004524651.1:11041001-11041717 GCF_000260255.1 Octodon degus
CATGCGTCTGTAATCCCAGTGCTTGGGAGGCTGAAAACAAGAGAATCACTGTGAGTCTGATCTACATAGTGAGACCCTGTAGACCCTGTCCTAAATACATTTTTTAAAAAAGGGAGGCTGGCATGGCAAGCAGACTGCCAACATCACTTATGTGATCTAGGACAGGTCACTTAACTTGATGAGTCTGACTCATCACCTGTGAAAACAGGTAGCACACAGACTTGAAAGAAGTCAGTGGCAGTGAGTGACTTCATTCATTTCCAGAAACTGGCATCTGAACGTCTTTGTCTGAGCCTGTGCCCCGAGAGGGTGAACACGGCTCTGCGGCTGACTGCAGAGCTAGCTGGGCCCGGTTCTGGGGGACCGTTTTGAAAGCCTGCAAGAGGGGGAAAAGGAAGCACCTTTCCTCCTCCTCCTCCTATTTCTTATTCTTTGCCTCTCCATAAAGACCGCTACCCCACACACTGAGAACCCCACCAATGCGATTCAAGTTAAATGAGTGGTTATTCGGGTCAAGGAAGAGGGATGGATTGTACCCTCTGCCATCTGCAGGCAGGGAAGAAGGAAGGCTCGAAGGCAGAGCTCCGTCCACAGTGCCGAGGGATCACCACGCAGTTAAGGGAGGTTGATGGTAAATCCAGCTTCTCACGCAGGGACTTGAGGTTCGTGCGTGTTTGACCGAATCACAGAAAGCGCGCGGTAGAGGCCGGACAGTG
>NW_004524651.1:11042367-11047964 GCF_000260255.1 Octodon degus
ATACCTTGTGAAGGGTTTGTGTCACCGTAAGGCTGCTGCACGACTATTTCCAGCGTGTTTTGGGAGTTCCTTCGTGAATCAGTGGTCGCATCTTGGGCTCACGGTAGTCACTTTACACTTAAAGCCCACCTTGATACTTATATTGGCTTGTGTGCTCGTCTTTCACGATATTTTCTTCTACATTTTTTGGTGGTCTTGTTACTGGGTGATATTGAAAGAAAGTAAGAGACTGTCACGTATGCATCTTGCGTGTAGTTTCTACGTGCAGTGATGAATGGATTCTCCAGAACACCCTTGGAGTATCCTGCTCAGGGCTATGATTTTTATTAAATTCTCGCACCTCTGACTTGGAGACTGTGCCAAGCGCACAGCCCAGGAGTGTCCACAATGCCTGTTTCCACTGCAGGGCAGAGCTCGTTGTGCCCAATGCTCTCCAGGCCAGGTGTGTGAATGCCAGCCGACACACCTGTCAGGAGGGCTGTACAGGCACCCGTGAGTCTGGGGCTTAAAGGCAGCAGGACCTGGCACTTCTCCTCCATGTGCCATTTTGGAAAGTTGTGTTGGGAAGTGCTGTGTGTGCATGGTGGCAGTGAAGCAGTTTCGAGCCCAGCTGTGGTGACATAGGGCTGCTATAAGCATCCTGTGGGCACGGTGCTACATTAGCTCAGATGTGCTTCTAGGCACAGGCTGAGAGACGGGGCTGAAGCCCCGCAGATGTGCAGCAGGCCAGATCCCAGGCTGCTCCATGGGGTGGGTGCAGCACCGCAGGAATTCGGCCCTGTGCCTGTGCCTGTGCCTGTGCCTGCCTCTGCTTCTCTGGCTCCTTCTCACAGGGAACCCCAGGGGAGGCCAGAGCCACGCACAGCTTGGGCTGGGCCCCCGGGCCAGAGATGTGGCCAGTGAAACCACCCCCCTGAGACTCACTCTGAGCATCAGAGAAAGATTGTGAACCCAGCAAAAGCTGTCACCTTGGCCCATTGTGTGTTGTGGTAACAGAAGGCCTGACCTTGAAAAATGTGTGCGGGGATGAGTTTGGCTCAGGGGTGTGGTGGCCGCACAGTCCAAGAAGCATGGCACAGCCATGTGGCCACATCACAGCCTAGTAGAGAAGGGAAAAGGGGCCCGGCTGCAGGCAGAGGCATGCGTGTGTCAGGGAGGGCTGGCTTGATGTTCATGGTGGGTCCCTCTCTGGGACTGCTCCCCCGGAGAGAGCTTTCATCGCCTCAGCCACCCTAGCCATGCCCCATGCTAGGGGTGCTCACTCTGTAGTACCACCTGCAGGAGGTCACCCCCTGCTGTCAAAGGCTCCGTGAGAGCCCGCACAGACTCTTGGGAACTGTGTTCAGTTCTTCACATGACTCAGCTTTGGACATCAATGCATAATTCCTATTGGCTCACATTTTCAGATGCTTCCATCTTGTCTGGGTCTGGAGGGACCTCTGTGGTCATCTCAGCCAGCTGGGCAGAGGCTTCTCAGGGTCCTCTTGCTGTTGTGGAAGCCACATTGGTGACACAAGCAGCTCCTGGCCACGCTCTGTTGCCCTAGAGTCCATGTCTCTGAAGCTTCCCCACGGCTGTCCTCCACAGCAACACAGCCTAATTCAGTCCATGGAGCTGGAGGAGCATCAGTTTCCTGTGTGTAACAAGTCGGCCTTGTCCAGTGAGGTCTCTAAACTGGCAGGGTGCTATGTGGATGTGGATGAGCAAAGATTCAGAGTTGATGGATGGCTAGTGATGTGGAGCATTTTTTCATATATTTATTCGCTTCTTTAATTTCATTCTCTGAGAAGTGTGTGTTCATCTCAGATGCCCATTTCTGGATTGGGTCTTTAAATTTTGGTTTTTAGTTCTTTATAAATTCTAGAGAGCAGACCTTTGTCTGAGTGCTTATTTGTCGTGATTTTTTTTGAAATTTATGGGTTGTCTTTTCACTTTGTTGGTAATTTCTTTTGATGTGCAAAAACTTCTCAATAAGAGAAGGTCCCAGCTGTTAATTCTTTGAAGTGTTACCCGTGTGATTTGATTTTTGTTCATGAACTCTTTGCCTACCCCTATGTCTTCAAGAGTTCCTCTGACTTTCTCTTCCAGGAAATTTAGTGTTTGTGTTTTAATGTTTAGATCTTTAATCCATTTTGACGTTAGCTTAGTTCATGGTGATAGACCTGAGTCAAGTTTTGGTTTTCAGCATGTAGAGAGCCAGTTTTTCCAGCACCATTTGTTAAAGAAGCTATCTTTCTTCCAGTAAGCATGTTTGGCCCTTTTTTCGAAGATCAGGTGACTGAGTGTGTTCATAGAGGCCTCTGCATCTTCTAATCTATCCCATTCATCCTCAGGTCTATTTCATTGCCAGTACCATGCTGATTTTATCACAGTAGCTTTGTAGTATAATTTCAAGTGAGTAATTGTAATGCCTCCTGCCTTGTCTTTGTTGCCCAAGATTGCCTTTGCTATTCTAGGTCTTTTCTGGTTCCAAATAAATTTTAGGAATGATTTCTCTAGGTCTATGAGGTGTGTTGGTGGTAGTTTGATAGGGATTGCATTAAATCTGTACAGCAATTTTGGGAGTATGGCCATCTTCACAATGTTGGTTCTTCCTATCCAGGAGTATGGAATATCTTTCCATTTTCTGAAATCCTCTACAATCTCTTTTTTTAGAGTACTGTAATTTTCCTTGAAAAGATCTTTGGCTTCTTTAGTTAGATGAATTCCAAGGTGTTTCATTTTCCTTGATGCTACTGTAAAAGGTACTGTGTCCCGAACCAGTGGGTCAGTCAATGAAGGTCACCTGGGGGAGGAGCGGGGAATTGAAGAGGGGACAAAGGACAGGAGATGCGAGAAATGAGGATAAGTCAAGACTCTGATCAAGTCCCATTTATTCAGGGGAGGTGCTGGGTATATATAGGGGGTGATGGAATGAGGAAGTCTCCACTCTTGGGGTCAGCAGGTATCTAGGCAACAGGGAAGGTGCAACCCCTGGGACATAGCACGTGATTCACAGGGAATGGGCAAGGTGAGAATGACCATAAACTTAACTCAGCAGGGGAATAGACTGGATACCCGTTAATGGTCTCCCACAGTATTGTTTCTCTAATTTCCCTCTCAGTGTGTTTATTATCTGTGTAAAGGAATGCTATTGATTTTTGGGTATTGACTTTGTGTCCTGCTATGCTACTGAATTTGTGTATCAATTCTAGTAGCTTCTTGGAGGAGTTTTTTGGGTCTTCCAAGTAAAATATCATGTCATCTGCAAATAATGATAATTCAACTTCTTCTTTACCTATTCTTATTCCTTTTATTTCTTTTTCTTGTCTAACGGCTGTAGCTAATGATTCCAAAACTATATTGAATAGTAGGAGTGATAGAGGACATCTTTGTCTTCTACCAGATCTGAGAGTAAAAGACTTCAGTTTTTCCCCATTTAGAATTATATTAGCCATTGGGTTGTCCTAGATGGCTTTTATCAGAATTGAAGTAGAGGCCATCTGTTCCAATGTTCTGTAGGACTTTGAACATGAATGAGTGTTGGACCTTGTCAAAAGCCTTTTCTGCACCAATTGAGATGATCATGTGGTTTTTAGATTTCTCTCTATTGACATAGTGTATTACATTTATAGATTTGCATATCCTTGCATCCCTGGGATGAATCCAACCTGGTCATGGTGTATGATCTTCATGATGATTTGCTATATTCTATTTGGTACGATTAAAAACAAACAAACAAACAAACAAACAAGATTCAGAGTTGAAACTGGAATGGCTCTCGAGGACGTGACTGGAAGTAGAAGCTGTTGGTGGCACTCTGTCCCCAGGTGTCACTGGCTTGCTGTTCACTGTTCTCACTAGCACCACCCATGGATCCTTGACATAGGACTGAGAAGCCAGAGTTCAGGAGCAGCCTCTGGGACAGGAACATGGGGTCTGTGGCATGGAAGTCATAGAAAAAGAAGAGACAAGGGCTTGTGAGTGGCAGCGAGATTATTGGTGGGGCAAACTGGGCTACCCCAGCTCAGCAGGAAAAGAAAGAATAGGAAGGAAGAAGGCCAAGGCCCAGAATAAATGCACGCAGTAGAACGACTAAAGACAGGATTGGCCAAATTTGAAAGGGACGTCAATTCTGGGTGGTAATAAAGTAAGTAATACTAAGTCCGAGACTTGGAGTAGCTCTTGCTTGGATTCAAAACTTGCTGTACTTGTCCACTTCTTTGTGTTTAACTTGGGATAATACAATAGTGAAATTAGTGTCTCTAAGTAACACATCTAACTCACCATGCACAAGAACACACTAAACTTACTCATTAAAGTTCATAAGGAATTGGCATTCCACAGGTAATGTCAAAGCATTCTGATGGTATTCCTTGGAACTGGACCAAGTATAATAAGGGGGTCTTAAAAAGCTAATTGAAGAAGTGTAGTGTTGGGCAGTAGTTAGATGCTCATTGTTTTTAATCAGTCAAATGGAATAAGACATTCAAAAAATTGTGACAGATAATCTGTAGTGTGGGTTAATAATAAATTGTCAGGATTCACACACACACACACACACACACACACACACACACACACACACCCCTCTTTGAGTGAGCCGGCTCCTGGCTTTGGGTTTTTCCTGCCCTTCGTGTGCGTGATGCAGTGGTGGAAGGAGCACCAGGTCCATGTCCAGCATGGTGACTGGCTTCACTGTGGGTCCCCAGGGCTATGTGTAGAGGAGTCATGGCTGCCCCTCAGGAAGTCGGCCCCTGCTGGGTGGCACCAGATGAGAGCAGAAGGAAATTCTCCTATCTGCTGCGAGATGGGCTCGGTGGCTTTGTTTCTCTGTTTTTGATTTCTGCCTCTTTCTAGTATCAGGACTTGTATTTGTTAAGCCAAGCCTCATTCCTTGACTTTGATTTTTATTTCAGGCAATCAGTAATTTAGATGTCCGGTGTCCGACAGCCTTGTCACACTGTTGATGCTCAGCTGTTCGTCCTTCCTGGGGCGGAGTGGCTTGTTCACAGCATGGGCTGTCTTTCTGACTGCCCGGGCTGAGAGGAGAGGAGAGCAGCATCTCTGTGGCTCATTGGCAAGGTCACCGCAGAGGCACCGGCAAACCAGGTGCTCTTGGCTAGGGGACACCAGGCCAACGGGCTTGTGCTCATTGCAAGCCGGGGCTAATGGGCTCTCTGTATAGAGAGGTGATCAACGCCCGAGGCAATCCAAATATACAGTGAGTGTAACATACTTAAAGTATATGAAACAGTATAAGACATATTGTCATTAATCCACCGTGTTGTTATGACATGTGATTTAAAAAATACGGGGAGTGCTGCTGCCCAGTGAAGTCCTCTGGAAAGGCAGACTTGTGCAAACAGCACAGGGCGTCCTCATCTACCTCTTCACCAGGTCCTGTGCAGCACGACCCCTGGCTTTTCTTTGAAGGCAAAATGGCCAGGAAAGGGAAGCATTTGGAGTAGATTCAGGACGTGGAGGGAGCCACAGAGTTGAAGCAAAAGCCCTCATGGAAGATGACGTCCAGAACGGCTTCAGAAAGTGGCACGAGTGATGGGATCAGTGTGTCATGTGTGAGGACAGGATTTTGAGGGCACTGATGGCAGTGTGTC
>NW_004524651.1:11048064-11055792 GCF_000260255.1 Octodon degus
ATATATATTTTTTTTTTTTTTTTTTTCCACTACAAAATGGTCTTTCGCTGACCGGCTGATCCTGAATCTCAGGACTGGCCTAGGGATCTGCATTTCATAAGCACCAATGTCGCTTGTGATAACACAGTGTGAGGAATGAAGGAACACTTGCTCCCCAGGTGGTCCCTCCCTGTGTCCTTCCTCCCTGCCCTCTGCCTTTCACACTGGAACTTCTTAAATTGCTTTTGTGGACAACTAAGAGAATCACACATCCCTTCCAGAAATGTAGGAAGCCTAACCTATTTGCTAAAGCCCTTTGCCAATCACATAAGGTGCTGAATTGTTTTCATCACTAGGCGCATTCTGAAGTGAATCACAATAAAGGATCAGTCTCTTTTTTAGGTTAAAAAACAGCAAAGTGCAATGACTTATGGTCAGGGGCCAGCAAGTCGCTGGGTGGGAAGAGACCAAAGGAGTTGAATTCCCTGTTGCTCATCCTGATTTAATTGGGAGGGGGAAAAAGTGGCATTGGGGTAGGAAGGTGGCGCATGGCAGAGAGCAAGGCCCTGGCTCCAGCCCCTGGCACCACAACAAGCAAACGAAGACCCTGAACTGCATCGTGCATTCCAGATTCCATGGCTGATACCCAGCACTGCAGCTGCTGAGGACGGCTGATGGTGTCAAGGTTGCTGTGGGCCCATTACTGAGGTTCAGGGCTAGATCTGCTGTGGGCTACTGAGGGTTTCATTCTAAAAACTGAAATTTTAACACTGAGTGGAAGCTGTGAATTAAATTACTTCAGACATTGTGCTTGTTTCTGGTGGTAGAGTCTTGTCTTGCAGTTAAAGATCCTAGGAGAGAAATCAATCCTCTTTGTTCATTTGAATTCCCCTCGGTGACCAGCTTCCTGAGTCTGGGCTGTGAGGGGACTTCCTGCGTGTGTGGCTGTCTTCTGTTTTTAAGGTGACAGCACATTTCTGCTTGCCCTTTTGGGGCCATTTAAGATCTAAGGAATATTCTGTGCAAATTGCTTTTCAAACACACATGAAGTATGTGCCCTTTGGCTGCTGTGGAGAATGGGAAGTCACCCAAGTGGCACGTAGCGGAGGAGGCACCTGCTAGGTGACATGCTCATGACCCTCCCTGCATCAGCCCCTGCATGGCCTCATCCGCTTCCTCACCCTGAAATCATGGAAGATCAGGTGCAGACAGCAGGAGGGTGGCAGCTCAGTTCTGCACGGCGCAGAATCAGTCTCTGAGAAGTCCATAGCCAGCAGCTGACAAGACCAACCAGAGGGAAGCGAATGGCTGACGGAGGAGGTTGGCGGAAGGCTTGATCTTTCAGCTTAACGTCTTAAAATAAAAGGCCCCCTTTTGTTACATACTTTTAAATACAGGGTCTTTACTTACTGGTTTTTGGAATAGATAATTAAAGAATGAGAGAAAATGTGTTTCTCCATCCCGGCGCTGGAGCACATGGATTCCAAACTTAAATAACTGGCAGTGTTACTTCTCTGTATTTTAGGCTTAATAATGCGGTTGGCTGACAGAGAAAACATAATGAATTGTTCCCTTGCTTCCCGTGGTGCCGGCTGTGCGCGCTGCCTTGCCTGTCTGGGTTCTGCAGGAAGCCTTGTCCCCTTCTCATTCATGTGGAGCACCGCGCCACCGTCCCGGCTCCAGGTGCCAGCAGCCGTGTAGCTGTTGCTCAGTGGGCGCTGGAGATGTGACCAGGCCTGGTGCTGTCCCTGCCCGGTCCAGAGCACACAGGGCACCCAGGCATCCCTGTGGCTTGTGTGATGGCCGCAGGCCAGGCGCTGTGGGGCCCAGTACTGCCCTGGCGTGCCTTCGGGGTTCCTCTGAGGAGAGGCATTTGCTGTAGTGCTCGCCAGAGGCTGCCCAGAGGGTTGAGGACTTTGAGCTTTGAAGGGTGAGAAGCATGCAGCTAATGGAGGAGAGCAAGGACATTTCCAACGAGATGTGTCCATGCTAGCCTTCCTTGCTCACAGACTGGTCTTGTCAGCTAGGAGAGAATTCATAGCCTAGGAATCAGAGCGTGATGCCTGGCGAAGCATCCGCTGACATTTTGCAGGAAGTGATGGAAGGCAGTGCATCGTGAGATAGTGAATATGGAGCCAAGCCTCCTTAGATCCTGTGATTAAAGACAATCCTACCTGAAAAAGGTACTACTACTGACTGATGTAGTTCTGGCGTTGTGACCCAGGACTGAAAAAATCCCTCATGTTCAGCTTTATGCCTCGCTTTTTTCTTCGATGTAATGTAGGCAAGTTGGACTGAATGATACTTCCTGCAGGTTCCATTTGGAAATGTGATGTTTCCTTGGCCCTTCTGCATGGGGGAAGCTAGGGCTGAAGACACTAAGCTATTTTACCAGTTTTTTCCACTGAGACATTTTTCCAGTGAAACCATATTTTCTCCTTGAATATAAACTTACCTTACATTCCTACTAATAGTAAAACTCTAAATTGTTTGGGGTTTGAATTTCAAAGATAGGCATTGAGGTGAGAGCTGGCATTTCTGTTATTCTAGAGTCTGCTCCTTCCAAAATGAGTCAGATAAGGAAAAAGAGTGGCTATATTTTTACAAGTCTTTTTTAAAATAATAGATGTAATGCCTATAAAGACAACTTCTCCAAAGACAGGAGAATGTTCTAGACTAAATGACATTTTTAGGGTCAGGCAGATTTATATGTCTGCCCTTGTCTTCCTTTTTCTTGTTACCATTACCATATCACTTTTTCTGAAGCCTCCTCGGTCACATCAGTGGTGGGGCGAGCCTATAGAACGATGCAGCCAATCCCACCATAGGATATTCAGGCTTAAGTGCAGTGTTGGCACTTGGTGGTAAATAAGTGGGTTAGGGGTTATAGTTTGGACCCTCAGTCTTTAATAGGTTCACCATCACTGGGTCAGAATACTCCCTGACACAAAACGTCTGTGACTTTGTCCTTCACAGAGTAAGCATAGAACTATTACGCTCTCACGCATGAGTTCCCCTGCTCTTCAGTGTCATCTCTCACTGTGTTCCAGTAGAAAATTTCTGTTCTCACCAGCATGTTCGCTCGCAGACCACAGAAGTGCCCTGTTTCTGGCCAGCATTGTGGCTGTGCCCTAAGTGGTCCCACAGCCCAGGCAGCCCCTCTCCATGGTGACAGACTTAACACAAGGAAGAGCAGGCTGTGTTGGAAACAGGAAGACATGGGAGCTGTGCTTCTGCCTGCGCTGCGGAGTGGGGTGCAGCCTGGGAAGAGCAGGCAAAGAGGGTCAGGCCTGGGGTCCCCGGAGGTGGAGCCAGGAAAGGTGCTGGGGGTCGGGTAGCCATCAGGTCAGTCCAACCTGACGGAGACGGGAAGGAGCATCGAATCTGCTCAGCGGGGAATTTGTAGTGTCAGAGACATCAAGCTTGGGGGCTGAAGGGCTCTGAAACCAAAGGTGAAAGGGAGTGGCGGGCAGCCTCGTTGTCTCTCCAGAAGAGCCAGGTTCATGGCTAGCATGGCTCATCTCATAACAGACTTGGCTCTGAGCGAGCAGTGAGAAGAGAGGGAGGGGCTGGGCCTCGTGGCAGCAGGTGTGGTGTCACAGTAATGGGCCCGCAGCATCGCCCTGCACACAAGCAAGGCGCTGTAAAGACCCAAAGGCCAAGTTCTGGAAGAGACCTTGTGGAGCCCACGCCAAGATCCTTCCCTGGCACTCAGGGTTTGGGCAGGAGGAGGAAAGCATTTTGCTGTAGGAAAATCTAGGTGGAAATAAAGGAGAATCAACTCCCACCAGAACCAGCTTTCCAGAAAGAGCCAGGGCACTCTTGGAACCCTTCCAAGAGTGAGGAAGGGTTTGACTGGGTTCAAACTGTAGAGGGAAAGAGAAGCGGTCATGTGTGGCACGGGCTGGAGGGAAGCCTAGAGACAGATATCGGCGGCAAAGGGCCCCTGCTGAAGTTGAGGTCACACATCACTGAGAAGGACCCACCTGCAGGAACAGGAGGATCCGCAGGGACTATCTGTGACCTTTTGTGCCAGTTGAAAACTCTTACGTACTTTGACCTTTCCCCCCATTTTCAGAAGTTGCTGGGTCCCCACACTGATTCTTTGCTCTGAGTCACTCTGCCCAAGGCAAACTGCTGTAACCGAGAGGAGACCTTCACAGAGGAGGGCGCATCTTCCCGATTCCCCAGATTCCCCATGCTGGCCTTTCCAGCTTGCAAATGCAGAGGCTCTCGCAGGCACCCTCGAGAGCTCTGAGGGAGAACCTCCTCTAGGAAAAGACCTCAGGACCCGCAGCTGCTGATGAGCTCACGGGGCACGTCAGAGCTCAAAGTGCCCGGTAACAACGCGCAGCCACTTGAAGTTCCCCACTACTGTAGAAGTCCCTCTTCGTATACAAACAGAAATAAGCCTTTCTTAGTCCTGATGCTCCAGTCATGACCCACAATTTGGGTTTGGAGAATGGAGCAAATGAGATGCCTCCTGGGAGGGTTTTGGTCTCATGTCCCACCCCTCTGTGTCTCAGAGAAGGAAGTCCGAGTCCTTGGGCCACGCTGTCCTGTTCTGCAGTTCTGCTGCTGCCTGGTGGCTGTGTCGAGGGGGTCACAGTGTCTGTGCAGTCTCAGTTACATGCCTTGAGGAACCCCCGCCTTGTGGGAGTGTGGCCCCGTGTGGCTGGAACTCCCAGCGAGTGCCTGGATCCTTCCAAATCGGTTGGACCTCTGATCCTTTGTGTTTTTAGTGTATCGTTGCTTTCTTGATTCTGTACATCTCTGGGAAATAGTCCATCTGCTTTGGTTTCATATTTAACAGTGCCGAGGTCCAGAGGTGACCGGAGCCAGCTGAGAGCACTACTTTCCCATTTGGGAGAGAAAAGTCCCCTTTGCTTCCGGAAGTTTTTCAGTAGTTTCAGAAATATCACACTGTAGGGGTGATATCACTGCACTCGCAGAGATTATAGTCCTTAGCGTGGAAGCTTACACTTTTGGAGAGTGAGTGTGTTTCAGGTGCAGAGTTCTTTTACACACATTAGTGAAAATGACGCCTAAATGTATCAGGCACGAATTCAGATTCAAAAAGAGAAAACTAAAGTTGTCGGCATCGGATCCAGGATTTCCTCTTCCTTGAAATGGGCAATGGAAAAGAGTAAAGTATTATTTTTGTTTAGAATAATTAGGTTTTGTCCTTTCTGTGCAGGGAACACGAAGGCATGTCCTGTACCGCTGAGCCATGTTGAATTTAGATTTTGAGGAAATTAGGTAAAATTGTCTTTGACTCTTAGTATATAAAAATTAATATTAGACCTATTTAAAAAAAATATCACCAGGAATTTAGGCAATAAAATCCTTTAAAGAGCATGTATAAATTGTCACAATTTGTACATATACACATATATATCATTTACGTGAGAAATCCCTTTTTAAGGTAATTATTTGTTTTTAGGGATCACTAAACAGTGTTTCAACTAAAAATTTTATTTTCATATTTTTCATTTCCTTTTCTATTTTGTTGTATTTTAGGGGAGGGTTTACGGGGTATTGAGGACTCACTACTAGATCAGACTCCTAGCGATCTGCCTATTGAGAGCTACCGAGAGCTGGGATCACAGGCACCTGCCGCCGCGCCCAGTCTCAGTTGCTGTCTCAGCGCCCCTGGAGGCAGGGCGGCACAGCAGGCCCCGGGACGGAACCCCCGGCTCCATCTGCTGAGCTATTTGGCTGGCCCTCATATTTTTTTCATTTCAGAGATTTTATTTGGTTTGATTTTGAAGAAGTAACGATCTCCTGAATTAGTGAATTGGTAAATGTTGTTTCTGTTTGTGTTACCTTTTCCTTTTCTGAAGAAAGCAAACATTTGTGTGTCCACACACTGGAGGAGCAGTGTGCGGAGTTACAAAATCATTAGAACTGGGAGCATCAGTGCCCCAGTGGGTGCGCTCTGCTTCGGCGGTCTACTGCTAACTGAAATGTAAAGTTTATATCAGACTAAGAAATCACGTACAAAATAGATACAGTGCAGTATCTGTGGGACAGTGTACAAAATAATGTGCAAGAGAAATAAGGTGCTGTCTGAAAATGTGTACACAAGTCAAAGCAACACTAAAATGTAAACCTTCCTAGGCAGCCACGTGTGAGTGCCACTCCCAAACACGGGCACTCTAGCTACGTAGACTGCAGTCACTTTACACTCAGGGTTGCACATTTGTGCTGGAGTGTAAAGAAATTCAAGAGCAAAATGAATGATCAGAGGGCCGGCCAAATAGCTCAGCAGATTAAGGCGTTTGCAAGCAGGCGCAGGGGCCAGGGGTTCAATCCCCGGGCCTGCGGTGCCAGCCCCACCCCCGGGCATGCTGAGAGCGCAATTGTGACTGGGCGTGGTGGCGCGCGCCTGTAACTCCAGCTCTTGGGAGATCACTCCGAGTCTGATATACTAGCGAGACCCTGAACACCCTATAGAGCCTTCCCTAAAATACAAAAACAAAGTTTTTAAAACTTTTTTTAAAAATGAAAGATCATAGGAACAGGGAGCTAGACCCTTTGCGAACGGGAAGGGGACTGGGAGACAGAAGAGCAGAGGGGAGCGGACCGGGAAGGAGTGCAGATGTGTCTGTCTATCTGTGCACCAGGACCCCACAGGCATGCACTCGTACACAATGCACGCATGTAGTAATGGAAAAATACCGACACAAATAATTTACTTGGAGTAAATGACCTTGATATTTTAATATACCTTTGGAAGGCAATCGGAAAAAACTAGCTGAGTCTGCATCATTTTTTCAGAATGCTCTTCTGTGGCCAAGCAAAGCTACCTCTTGGGATATTTTTTCCTCAACAGGAGTGTGTTCGCATATCTGCCTGCTAGTTTATTTGCCTTGTTTCTGTTTACAACAAGGAAAAATTAAAAACAACCTCTTATCAAAAAAATGTTAAATGAAATAAATCAGACACACAAACTTAAAGACCACATGGTTTCTCTAAGGTGAGAAACCCGAAATATAAATGAAGAGAAAAACAAAACGGAGATCAGAGGAAACAGGGAGAGAGAGATTTTTTAAAAAATAATTTTATTGAGAAACAAATAGCAGTAAGACAGTTTCAAAACCGATTACTAGCACAATTTCAATGATTAATTCATTGCATATTGTTGTCTTAGTGGTTATTCATTGTACAAGATGCGGACATGATATCCTGTCCACAAACACTATTAGAACAAATCTCTGTATTCACTGAGTCAAGAGAATGCAGCTGTATATCTATCCTAACTATTTTGAGTATACAGATACAAAATGGTCATTCATTTGTATCCTCCCCTTTTGGATAGTTTAGTCAAAGAAGGGTATTCCACTATCATTTAAATATTGTAGGTGCATGAATTCAGCAAAATATTCCAATATAGTTCAGTAGTCCATAATAGTAGTGGGTTTTCCATAGGACTGGCAATGTCAGAAATTAATGACTTGGGCCTTTTGCAGCTCAACATATTAATATGGCTTTACTTTTTATACTTCGTTTTTATAATTTTCTGCTGGATGATTAAGACCAAGAAAGAGCAAGACCTATATAACAAGAAATGTAACTTTTGTATCTGACAAAGTCAGTCAAATCCCCTCAGGACTTACCCTGAAACCCTGTATATCAGTTTGTAGATGTTTTGTCAGTGTCAGCCATGTGGATGAGTCACGGCCATTGCTTGGCCAATGTGCTCTCTGTGAAAGCCTGAGAGAATGTTTTCTCTCCAGGTGACTCTCC
>NW_004524651.1:11070929-11095370 GCF_000260255.1 Octodon degus
TTAGAAGCAGTTATTAATTCTTTTACTGCAGAGTTTTTAACAGATTGGGTTTCTTCTTTATGTTTCTGTATTTGATTCTTTAGTTCAGGTACTATGGGTTTAGAAATTTCTTTTTTCATTTCTGACAATAATTCTGCTTTGTGTTCCTTTAAACCTTTCTGTAGTTGCTTATTTACTTCTGACGCTATTAATTCATGTATTTCAGCTAAGCTAGTGTCCACTGCATTTGTTCTGGTTGGGCATTGTGTTTCCTCAATATGATTCTGCCTTTGATTCTTAAGTTCAGCTGCTATAAATTCAGTTTTCTTTTTTTTAATTCCAGAAATTGATTCTGCTCTGAGTTCCTCTATATCTTTCTGCTGTTGTTTATTTACTTCCGACACTATTGATTCATTTATTTCAGCTGAGCTAGTGTCCTCTGCACTTGTTATGGGTGGGCTTGAGACCTGAGATTGCATTTTGCTCCTTGTCTTTATCACTTCATTTAACGCTGACCTCTGGCCTTTGGTATAGAGCTTTGGTGGAATTATATTATCACTTAATGAAATTCAGGTACTGATATACCAAGTTCTGTTCATGCAGTTGTGCCTGGCTTGGGTTAGGCTACTGTGCTCAGCTCCTTACTGTTGTTGCCCTTGGAGGTGAGCTTGCTGTACACCTCTGGTAAGATGATCTGTTCCTGGATTAGCTGTGTGGATTTGACCCTAGACTCTCACTGCGGGGACTTTAGCTGCAGGGTTTTACCTCAAGCCTGTATGCTAGTTCTGGGCTGGGTCTGGAGGGGTATGAGAAGCGGGAGCAAGAGAGCCCAGAAGCTCTCCCACACACTCACCAGTGTTGTGTTTTGGTCGGTCTGCAGGACTCCCAAGAGCACGGCAGCAGTTCTTACTCAGATGGCAAGTTGCGCTGGCTTTGGTCGGGTGGGGGTGGTCTGGAGAACGCAGGGAAGTGACTCTCTCATGCAGTGGGCCTGGACCTGAAGCAGCGGGCTGGCGCAGGACAGAGCAGAAGCTCTCCCCCACACTCGCAGGGCCTGGGGTCGGTCGGATCACTATAATAAAATTTTAAAATTTGGACATTCACTGTGTTCTTCAATCATATCTCTTTATAGTTCAAAGTCTTAAATTGTCCATGTTTTACCAAATCTCTCTCTTATATAACATTATAATTCTGAAAGCATGAAATCTGAGTCTTACTTCACATGCAAAACTATGAGGCTGAAGTGGTCCCTTTTAGCACCTTTAATCAATGATAACAGTGAACGATACTGTCTCTATACTAGGCAGATTCCTTTTATGGAACATTATCCTAAATATGTTCATGCTTCTGAGTACACTTGGGATCTTCGGAGAACTCTCAGGCTTGCAGCTCCTTGCTTAATCTGGCTTTAATCCGGCATCCTTGGTCTGCCCCGATTCTCTTCCATTCCCTGTGCTTCTGTGTAAATCTGACCCAGGTGCCCTTAAATCTGAAGTCTATAATAGCTGGCTGGCTCTGCTCTGGAAGCTTCACACCCTGCTGCTGCTCCCTGCCTTCCTTAGGGACACTGAGGTCCCCCCTGCAGGGACTGCATGAGCCCTCCCCTGCTTCACTTTTGAAAGTCTGCCCGACCTGGTGCATGATGGGTTCCTTCATGGGGCTCGTCATTGTCTTGTCTGTGAAGCTTCCTCTGAGTGCTACAGAGATTCCAGGAGGGCACAGTATTTGTTGGCTGATGAGCACGTATTTTGGAAACATCTATTTGTTCTATCTCTGTTTCCTATGATGCAAAATGTGACACCGTAGCAAAGCTATAAGCATTGAGTTAATTAATAGGCCAGTCTGAGTTGGCCTCATATTAGGGAAACAATCTCATTCACTACAGAAAGCATCTTGGTAACCTGCTTTGTATGGTGTAGAATCAGAGGTTGTGGGTTTTCAGGTGACAGGGGAAGGGGCAGCTGACTATCCCAGGTAAGAGTGGGGCACAGTGAGAGGAGGCAGGACGGAGCTGTGGGGTGCGCAGTGGCTCAGGTTCCCTTCCAACATGTAGCTCTGTTAGGAATTCCTCACAGCTCCCCCCTCCCAGAACTTCTGCTGTGGCAGCTGTGAGTCTGGGGGCTGTGTACGAAAGGGCATCCAGGCAGAGCCATGGAGGAAGGTGCTTCTTAGGAATGCCTCAATGCCCTGGGACGCGTGAGGAGCCCCAGCATTTGCCAGCACAGAGAACTAAGCAAGTCCTCGCAGCCAGAGGGGAGAACATGAATTTCTGTGCGCTTACAAGTCCAGTCTTAGTTATTCTTCTCATTGCTGAGGCAAAATACCCAATGCCCAAAGTCAAGGGCAGTTACTACAAAGGCTTTATCTGACTCACGGTTTGTAGAGGTTCAGTCCATAGCTGGCTGGCTCCAAAATTAGGGCGTCACAGAGGAGAAACTGTTCACAGCAGGCAGAAGGCACCAAAGCAGCCAGCAGCGATGGAAGCAGCCCTCTGTCTGTCCCTGACATTCTATTGAGGATACCTGCCCTCAGGTAGCAGTCACACCCAGGGTAGGGTACACTTGATAGCACCACACCATGACTCAATCCCAGCATCACATCCTTAATCCCATCAACATACATTCTAGGTGCAGCCACCTCACAAAGCTCTATGTATGACCATGTGGAGCTTGCTGGCGGTAGGGCGCAACTAGACACAGGCTGTATCACCTGGAGTGAACTTACTGGGCACTGGTGCAGGATGGGCTCAGCCCACAGCACAGATTGGAAGACAGTGTCTTTGGCATTGCCCATAACAGGTACTGCAGCTCACTTCTGGTGCAAGTTGATAGCAATTGTCTACCTCCCTAGATGGCTGTCTGAGAATGCCTGACCATGGGGGTCATTAGACAAAGGCAAGCAGATGTTAGCAAACAATAGCTTCTTTTTCCATTGGTTTAGACTTAATACAATGACATGAGTCCTTTGGCATGGCCCACATGTTCTGGGTTGAATGACCTAAAGCCAGTGAGTCATGCTTTTGCTATTTCTATAGAGTGGTGTAATAGTAGTATGGTATAGCGACATGACACCACAGTCATGTCAGGGCCCCTAACACCAGGTTCCTTCACAGATACTAAGACCCACTGAATTTTAGAAAGGACGCACACTTCTGTCATATAGACTGGCATGTACTGCGGGATGTAGATGCTGTTCTGTACGTCTGTCTACCGAAACAGAAGGGTGGCTTGGTGGCGTACTCTTGGGTTACTCCTCACACCTGATGCAATGCAAATGTTGTCTAAATACTGGTTGTCTTGGTTACTTTCCTCTCAATGCTGTGACAAAATACCCAACACCCAAAGTTAGGGAAGGGAAGCTCACAGATGGTGGAGGTTTCAGTAGGTATTTGGCTGGCTCCAAGGCAGAGTGGCACAGGGCAGAGGACAGCAGTCATGGCAGCAGAAAACAGCAAGAGCAGCCAGAGCAAAATGGGAAGAGCCCCAGAAAGCAGGCCTCTCTCCCCCACTTGCACTGCATGTGGCTGCTGCCCCAGGGCAAGTGGAGCCCTCTCACCCACCACCCCAGCATTAGGCCCTGAATCAATCACAAACTCTAGAAGCTGCCCCGTGACTGCTCAGGCTTTGGGGGTACATGTAGAGCAAGCCACAGCACTGGTTTTACTGTTGTTTAAGGAATAACAACAACAACAAAGTCTGCATGCATGTTCAGGACAAGCACAGTTGTGCCTGAATATTCTCGGTTCACAGCTGGTTGAACGTGAGTTACTCGCAGCTGTGGCCAGACTGACTGGATGTCCCACGCAGCAACACAGGATCCAACACAACAGTTTGAGAGGTTGAAGAAAAGAACAGTGAGCAACAGTAGCAGCTATATTTTAAGTTGATGCTGGCTTGTTGCTTCACCAATCAAGTATTCCAGCTGTCATCGATTTCCAAATCCTCTTATATTTGGCAAGATCAAAGGATGTCAGTCTTATAATTTGTCTCATTTGATAGGCACTCGGAGGCACTAACTTCCGAAGCTCATGGTGGACTCATAAACTCTTTCCTCTGTCAGAGAATCTTGCTAAAATTCAGATGCTGGGTACTCACGGCACTGCTATTTGTTAGTGCACAGGTACATATTCATTAGTACTGGCTGATGCGCTTCTCTTTTATATACGTGATATAGAGTATTTGCCAATACTTCGTGCCACTCATTTCTTCATCAAAAAGCAAAATGTACTTAAAATAGACCGTATAAAAGGCTATTCAGATTTGATCTTGATTTGTGCATTTAGGGATTAGATTAGTCTTTCAGCCTTTAAGCCATACATACTCTTTTAATCATCCTAATCTACTCAGATGGCCATTTGTTTTGTATTCCTACTCGCGTTCAATCTTCCTGAGAGAGCTGTCCTGATAATTAGTTCTCTCTCGTTCTGTAGAATGCGCTGTCCACCTGCTGAGGAAATGGAGGCCCTGCAGCTTTGGCGGACGAGGGGGGTGCGGTCCGCGGGCCCCTGAAATCGGTCTCGTATGGAAATGTGTACACAGTGAGGCAGTAACCTTTGGAAGTCCTTTGGAGAGTTTTATTTAATCCAGTTCTGTGTATTTCAGCTAACATAGTTCGTTGCCAAATCTATATGTGTATAAATATCCTTGTTTGCCTGCCACACATTAAATGGACTTCCCACATAGCAAATTTTTTAAAGAGTCAAATAACACAAAACAATAAGATGCTTCACCTGAGAAAATTCGATTTTATGAGCACATAATTTCTGAATTGGTAGAGAAGACAACACAAAGTGGAGCGAAGTGAAAAGTGGCACGTTTACTATAACTCCAAATAGAAAAGGGGCTTCTTTGCAGTTCCTTTCCTCCTGCCACTGATTTCCCCACACCCGTCTTCCCCCCCCCCCAACCCTTCCATCCCGCTGCCTTGTCCCCTCCACCGCCCAGGGTGGGGTGTCATCCTGCATATGACAGTTCCCTTTCTGCACAGCACCTTCCGGTCTGCTCCTCCGTCCTGCTGATCCATCTGAAGTCTGCACCCCAGATCCACAGTCAGATTTTCCTCCTTGAAGACGGAGTGAAGCCCAGTGCAGCGCTGGGCTGTTATCATTACTCTGGGAAAATTCTTACAAAGATGCAGGTGCAGAGGTACATTTTGACGTGTAGAAGAAGTGCTTCATTGTGTCGTAATCCAGTGTCGGTCCTCAGGAAGCACTGTCCTGAATGTGCCCCAGAACTCCCTGTCACTCCTCCTGTTCCACCTCCTCATAGTTGGCCCGATCAAGGAGTTACTTGGTAATTAAAGTAAGAGTTATCAGGTACCTAGTCGGTGTCTGCATTTCGCATTGCAGCAGCCTAGGGAAAGGGTGGTGGTTGGACTCCAATGCTGCAAGCAGACGTGGTGAAAAGCAACTCAACTGGAGGCCATTGAGGGAGTCCAGCCCGCAGCCTGAGGAGCTCTGCTTATGGGGAGGGCTGAGGGCCATGGGTGATGTGTCACAAGGGACTTCTGTTTCTAGCCTTCAACTGTGTGAGGGTAGTGCCAACAAGGAAGAGGGTGTGATGTGGCAGGCAGTGTGCAGTGACCATCCAGAGTCTCCGCAGCACCCTTCGCCACTGAGCCACTGCGTGGTTGACAGTGACACACCAAATGCTGGCAGAGTCAGCACACTTGCATTTGTGCTCTTTCAGGCTTAGTTGTCTTCTGGCTGAGCCCCACAGGAAGTGGATGTGTTGTTCTTCATGAAGCGTGCTTAGAGCTCGGCGTCTGGGGTGACCTCCCAGCTGGTTGCTTCTGTTTGGGTCCTGATAACCTTCAGTAAGGCTTAGCTGTTTGTAAGTGAAAAGCCAGGTTACCTGACTGTAGATCCACAAGTACACACCTGAGAAGGATCGTCGGGATGGATGGGCGGAAAGCAACTAAGTCCCCCTTGTCCTAGTTACTGTAGAGAAGTACCTGACACCCACAGCTCTGTTTTGGCTCTCAGTCTGTGGAGGTTTCTGTCCTTGGTCAGCTGGCTCCAAGGCAGGGCAGCATAGCTGAGGGCCCTGGCAGGGTAGACACAGTCCATGGCGGGGAGCCAGAAGCAGAGAGCAATCCCAGGAGGGAAGGGGAGAGATCCTTCCAGGCCACGCCCAAGGACCACCTCCTCCCTCCAGGCTGCACCTCCCAGAGCCACATTTTGCTACATCCTCAGCTATGGACCCATCCACTGATGGATGTCACACTCCACAGTCCAGTCACCTCCTTAGAGCCTGACGTGTGAGTACATGAGGTTTTGGGGGACAGCTAGACGCAAACCATAGCAACCTTTATCTACATTTTCACATTTCATCTACCTGCAGGCCGCTGAAGGCAGGAATTGTTCAATGAAAAAGTCCAGAAATAAGCAGTCCGTAAACTTTGAATTCCATGCAGTTTGGAGTCACTTGGAGCCATAGCAGGCCTGTCAGGCTCCAGCCATCCCAAGCCCAGAGGCCTCCCGCTGCCTTGTGTACCGTATGCGCCGTCTATATGCTATTTACCTGGCAGCTCTCTCCTGATGCGGTCATGGTATCCCAGTGCTTGTGCCGAGTTCATCCTTTTGTTACTTAGTAATGACCTCAAAGCACCAGAGTAGTACCCAGGGTTGGCACAGGGGCACAAAACATAGGACAGATGAACCTGGTGTTACATGGCAGTGCTGCAGGCCACACAAGAGGCTGTCCAAGGATACATGGCCCCCAGCTGAGGGGCTCCACATCTGTCCCTCTTCAGTACCACTGTGAGCTCCTGGGAACCCTGCTTTACCCACTTCTGCACTGCCAGCCTCAGTGGACAGTGAACTGGGAGTCAGCGTTTGCCAAAAGAATGATTTCCTCCTGCATCTGCCCACCACTGGTACCTCCTTGCTGCCCTCATGACGATCCGGTCTCAGCTGTGACCAAGCAGCCTGCCAGATGCATCCGTGCTTTCCCAGAATGCCCCCTCATTCCCATTCCTCCTGAACCTGTAGCTCACACCTTGCCTTGAAGTAAGAGCCCAGACCCGCCCTCCGTGAACTCCATGGTCCCTTTTGTCCATGCTGTGGCTGTCACCTCAGGACCTGAGAAGCTGGTGCAGTCCACCCTGAGCACACACAAGCAGTGTGGACTTGGCCTGCTGCTTTGAATGCGTGCCCTGGTATCGCTCGTGACACACACAGAAGAAGGCACTTGCTGAGCCCCAGAGTCCCACCACGGAGTCCTTGTGTACCACTGCAGCACTGTTGCCACGGTGGAGACTTTGGCCAGGTCACGAGTGTCTGATGCAGAGGTGAAACAGTGGCAAGCGATTGGGGACTAGAGCCTGGCAAGCTTGTGTCTTGAGGGCACTCCAGGGGAGCATCTGATAGCTCTTCCCGCGCCTTGTTCCCATGTGGGGGATGTATTCTAACAATAGAGAAGGCATTCTGTAAACTCCTCTGGCCATGTTGTATGGGCTGACTTTGAACTCTAGGCTCCTGCCTCAGCCCGGCAAGTAGCTGGCACTCTCGGGTGAACGCCAGCCTCAGTGGACAGGCTACCATGCCTGACTTACACATTTCTACTCTTCATACTAGCATGAATTACCCCCCATTTGTTCTGGAATTGCAACACTGCATGCTTGTAACTTCTTTCTGATTTGGATTCTTATTTGAAAGAATATATGTTTTGTACAAATTTTGGCTTTCCCTAGGAAACAGTTGGCCATTTTTCTCCTCCTTAAGAAACTTAAAGAGTTACCTAATGCTTACGTCCGTCTTCCAATTTTGTTGTGAGTTGCAGGTCATGAAGGCTGTTCGGCAGTGAGCATTGTCAGTACGTGCTGGTCACACTCCTAAATCTTCACCCACTTGACCATAACTGATGCAACCTCCTGGAAATTAAGGTTGTAAATTCTCAGGTAGGGATTTCAGTGTTCCTGCAATCAATACTTTGCAGATGGTGTTAACAGTTTTTTCTATGAAATATGTTGGCTAGTTGGTGGAAAATCAATGGCTGGGAATGAAAAACAGGTGTCAGGTTTGATGGGGACATCATGTTTGACGTTTGGGGGCCGCAGGGTCCTGTCAGCCCACAGCAGCGATGCTGTCACTTGCAATATGTGCAAAATTAACGAAAATGCCAGAAACAAAGCGCCAGGACGGCGAGCTAGTTCTGCGGCCAAAGTCAGGGCAGCAGACGACTTCCTCCTGAGTCCTGAGTGGTGCCTTGTGGGAAGGTGCTGCGGTGGCAGGAGATGAGGCGCATTTGTAGCATGTCTGATAGGATGAGAGAAGGCCACGACGCAGGTGGCCATGCGCCTGTGCAGAGCTCCGGCAAGTGGCGTGGAGTTGTGGAGTCGTGCGACCTGGGGTGTTGCTGAGCCCAGGCAGACCAGCAGTCTGAGGCAGGCCAGGCAAGCTTGGGTTTGGAAGTAGTTGGTAAGGAGCATCCAGGGCCTGAAGCCAGGTGGGGAGAAGAGCAAGGGGAGCCTGAAGCAAGGGCAGGACGCAGCAGCACGCGGAGCACTCGCCAGACACAGCGAGCGCCGGCGCACAGGTATAGGAAGTGGGCTCCCCAGAGCTGCGTGCCAGTTCAGTACATGAGGGTACAAGTGGAAGAGCCCCTGAGAAGGCGGGCAGCACCTCAGCCGTTTGTGCTCCCAGTACTCTCTTCCTGTAGAATGTACAAGAACCCATTAAAATTGAATCAATTGAGGGAATCAGCTGAGGTAAGTCTGAGCCACGCCGCCTCCTTTGCATTCTGGGCCCGGCCTTAGGTGTGCAGACCTGGGTAACTCCCTTTCCATCTTTGCCTCAGTTTCCTCATCAATGGTAATAGGGATTTTTATGAGAATGGAACACACTGTTACGTGCACAGCCTCGCATCGGCACCTGCAACGCGGCATGATGTGCATGTCTGAATTCACGGTCGTCGTTGCCATTGCTCGTCCCAGTTTTGCCATTACCATTATATAAAACATAGTTAAGACTTTTATTTTTAAGAGTAACAAAATGCTTATAATATCTTGGACAGAAGCCTAACAGGGATATTGTAATAAATAGAAAAAAATCTCTGTATAAGAAAAGCATCCATTCCCCGAAGAGCGGTCAATTAATGGAAAACAATTTCAGTTAAATTTTCAGTAAGACCCAGTACTCAGGAGGCTGAGGCAGGAGGCTCACTGCAGGTTTGAGGCCAGCAAGGGCTGCAATGTGAGTTCAAGGTCGGCCTGAGCATCACAGTGAGACTCTGAAAAAGACAGAAGTGAACCAGTAAGAACTGAATATTTTTAAAGTTATTTGGAGAATTATGCATGAAACTTTTAAAAATGTAAACAAAAATATTGGTTTGCTTTTCCACATATATAAACATATGATACAGCTATTTTAGAAAAATAGACATCAGTGATAAAAACAGAAAGTACAGGCCTATGACATTTATAAAAGTAGCATTCAAAATCTAGGTGAACAAAACTCAGTTACTTAATAAATGGTTTATGGACAGTAGGATTATCAACTAGAAAAATATGGTTGGATGTTTATTTAAGTACTTATAAAAATATAAATTTGAGATAAATTAAGGTGAAACTTTAAAAGCAGAAGCCTTGGAAAAATAAAAAATGTAGACCAGGTAAGTGTATTTGTAGCCTTGGATATTGAGGAACATGAAATTCTTTGCAGTGTGAACTCAAAAATAAAAACCATTAAAGGACAACATGCTAGATTTGGCTACATATTATGAGATTGATTAACACAAAAATCATTTAGACAAATAACAACCCAGAAAAAGTATTTGAAGTCACAACTGGAAGCTTAAAGAAAAAAGGAATAACATCTTCTTACCCATGAGCCATCAGTATGAAGGAATGCTGTACTATAAAAAGATCAAACCTTGCAGCAAGCAGATAGGAAAATAGGTGAAAGTGTTCAGCAGTTTAAAAATCAGTACCACTTCTAAACAGACAATGTACAGATTGAGGTATTATGTTTTGGTCATATATCAAATTAGCAAGTTTTTTTTTTTTTTTTTTTTTTTTTTTTTTTTTTTTTTTTTAATGAAGGCCTCTCTGCTGGCTGCTGGTGGCCTGGTAAGGATTGTCAGAGGAGTTATTGCAGTGGGTATCTTACGTCACCAGATAATTGTTCTTTCCATGCCCAAAGGCTGTAAGTGTGAAACCAAGATGCTGCCTGGCCTCTCCTGCCCCTGGGGCTACAGGGAAGGCTCCTTCCTCGGGCCTTCCAGCTCTTGCTGGCCTCTGCCATGTACAGCTGTGGCCCCCTCACTTGACTCTGCCTCCTTCTAGAGCCCGCTCCTGTCTCTGTCCCATCTCCTGTGGAATCCTGGGAACACGTAGACGTTTGGATATAGGTCCTGCCACATAATCTAGTGTGATGTCTTCATCTTTCAACCTTTAGTTACATCTACAGATACTTTGTGCAAATTCGGTCACGTGTAGTTTCAGGAGGTGCAGGTGTATCCTGGAGGGGGGGCACCACTCAGCCCACAAGGCTATCTTCCAACCCCAAAATGCTGATGCCTGTTCTCTGTGCGAAATGCATTGACCCTTTCCCAGCACACCCCAAAGTCGCAACCCATTACGGCACTAACAAGCTGAAAGTCTCATCTAAGTTTCATCAGTTCAGACAGTCCCAAGTTTCGTGGTCTAAATTATCTGTGTTGCTGAGACTCTGGGTACAATTTATCCAGGGACAAAATCCCTCACCATCTGTAGACTTACAAAAAAAGTTCTCTACTTCTAAAATACAGTCAGGGAATAGATATGGGATAGTCATTCTCATCCTGAAATGCAGAAATTGGCAGGCACAGGGGGCCACAAGTCCTCGGTAAGTTATTTTTAACATTATGGGGGATAGGATGGAAGTTCCTCAAAATGCTAGAAATAGCAGTGCCGTATGAGCCAGCTGTCACCCCCAAGCTCATAGCCCGAGGAAGTGGGGGGAGCAGAGCAAAAGCGGCCTGTGCTGGTGTGCGCACAGCACCTTCAGAGACACTGAGCGGCGGAGACCACTGAGATACTACAGATCTCGGTGTGAACCCATGGCACCCATGCCACGGTGGGCTGTTCGCGGTTGAAAGCTCTAAAAGGGTCGCTGTCACTGTCCTGGATGAACGCGTGGAAGGTGAGGATGTGATGCAGTACACAGTGGAGTGTTCCTCAGGACAAAACGGTGGACTGTGCAGTCCTGCTGTCCTCAGCAACAGGAACAGAGCTGGAGGATGCGGCCGGAAGTGAGATAAGTCAGGCACATACTTATGAGTGTCTCACGTCTCCCCGTGCCTGGGAGCTGAGGGGTGATCGTCTACAGTTAGAGCCTAGAGTAACGGTGAGTGGAGGCTGCACAGGGTAGCAGGGAAGAGGGAAACGGAGGATGTTCCACTGTGATCACCATCGTCCTGAGTGCCTCACGTGCTGGCCTCGATGGGCAGAAGGCGTGGACACTCACCCGCGACACAAGACAGGCGTTACGCTGAGGCGCTGGTGGCCGGGGCCATGCCGAAGCCCAGCTCAGCCGGAAGTCCAGGGGCTTCCCCTGAGCGCGCTGCTTCTGCCCCCTTCCTCCCCTGCTACCTGCACTGGGGTCGCGCGGGCGTCCTTGAGATGCCTTACATGCACAAACACGTTGTGAGGGTACGTCTCGATTGAGGCGTTATCCTGATTTAAAGGTTTCCCTATATGCAAATGCTAATCCAAATATAATTCTCTTTATACCAATAACAATGCAACTTTAAAATGCATGAAATGTGCCCTTTACTGAATGTTTATCAACCCTAAGATTCATGCTTGAAGAATTTTCTGTGCTTACGATCTAGGACTATGAGCTTTTGTTTTATAAACAATATCATACCTTAAGAGAGCAAGTCCTCCATCCAAAAATGCAAGATCTAGACGAAATACGGAAGCCGTGTGTAAGTAATATACGAGGTGCATAACACATCGAAGGTAAGAGCAAAAGGCTCATTTAGGGCTGTCGTCTTAGACTAGGTAAGACATCTCTAATGTTTGCGTGCTTTCTCTTGCAGTAGCTTTGTACCTCGCTCGCATTTATACCTTCGTTAGTTGGAATTATCACATCACTTTCTCATCTACTTAACAGAAAATGAATCTCGTGCATTGTTGTTTATTTTCCGGGCTCTCAAAAATGTACCTGTGAAGAAATGTACTTTGTGCCTCAGATAATACCTTCTTTGGATGTGTGAAAAGTCCCCCTTTGCTTTGCAGACATGACCATACTCTTTAATGACTGGGGCAGCAAACTGTCATTTTTCTATTGCCGATTCAGCATCTGAAGTGTGAGAAGCCTATATTCAGTTAACTGCAATTATTGGAAAGTACCCATTCCCCTTTGGGATACTGAATTTCTCATTTGGAGAAGTGAGTTCATTGCATGTGTGAATAAAAAGCGCGCTCTCCATCCCCTGCCATGCTTTCACAAACTGTGTGGGTCTAATTCGCTGATGAATTTTTTCCTCCACACAATTCAGATGTTTAACTCATTTGAGTGAGTTGATGTGTTGGCCCCCGAGCCCGAATGCTGAGGCTGTCCACATGAAACGGGCCTCATTTTCAGAATTCCACTCAGTGGTTGATCGGCCTTGTATCTTTGGACCCCTGAGCTAGGGCTCACGGTGGGGGCTCACGGCACAGGAAAGCTTCTCGCCGAATGGCACATGGGAGGCAAAGAAAGGAACAGGAAGGGGGCCTGGGTCTCAGTGTCCCTTCCAAGGTCATTGTCTTAGTGACCGAACTTCCTCTGACACTGCCCTTCTTCTTGAAGGCTCCTGAAGGTTCCATGGCCTCCCAGTAGCTGGCAACCAAGCTCCTAACACAGAACCTTGGAGGGACTCTCCTGAACCAGAGGAATACAGATGGATTAATTAAGTTAATTGCAGCACTCTAAAAGGCTGAGTGGATTGGGGTAGTGCTGCTGTAATCTGAGGACCACGTCTCTCGAAGTAGAGACAGAGCTCTAGAGACCCCTGTGCCCTCAAGTCTGGCTGGCTGTGGAGGCTGGAGCTGCCTTGTTGTGTATGAGCTCTGGCGTACTAACATCAACCTGTTATCTTTTGATTTCTTTCCTCTTGTTTATGAATCCTCGCTGGACCTTGAACCTGGTTATTTTTGAAATTCTTACCATGTACTGGCATGATCTAGGAAGGACTGATGTCATAGATTCTCCTCTCCTTGTCCTTTCCTGTTATTGCCTTTTCTTACCTCATAATATGTGCTTAGCTGTTGCTCACTGAGTCCCCATGCTTCACGCTGGACTCTGACAGCCTGTGCTGCACTGGGCCAGCCTGGCATCTTCAGATTTGCCTCTGAAATAGATGACCACTTTGGAATTTAAGGAGGAAGTCACTTGTCACATTAATCAGATTTTCTTTGGCTTCAGCAGGAGGCAAACAGCTGAAAGGATAGGAGGAAAAAAGAAACCCTTCTGGTTTTAAAAATAGACACTAGGTTTCTGGTTTTCTTGCCTTCAGCTAGCTTTTTGCGTTGCATCCGGTAGACCTGTGCTGGATCGCAGTCTGGACTGCGTTCACTGTATTTCTGGTAGCTACTGAGTCAGCCTCTTGGTTTCTGTTTTGCAAAGCTTTACCCCTCCCTTGATTCAGGGAAAGTGCCCCAAATGATGACAGTCCCGCACGTGGCCAGAGGTACAGTGCTTGGGAGGGTGAGCACAAGGGTGTATCTTGGGAAGCCCCTGTCTGAAGCATCTTGAAAAGGTCCTGGTGCTGATAAGTAAAGGGAAGCATTTTAGCTTAGTTTTCGCCAGAATTATGTTAGAAAAAACCTGATTCATTTTATGATTTTATGCAACTCAGAAGTAATTACCAGATTCATAATTCTGTAAGTAGCAGATTTTTAATGCCTAGATTATTAGAATCCACTGGATTTATTATCTAGAAACCAGCCTTTGAAGTTAAGAAAATGCACTTGGCAGTGTCGTTGATAGCCTTTTAATCTTGTTTATTATTTTGTTTGCATATAAACCTGTATGAGAAAAGTAAACTTCCAAAGAAATCCTGGGAACTTTTATAAATTGCTGCATCTCTCTGCTCAACCATGTGATAGTTCAGTTCTGCTTTCGTATTAAAATTAAAGGAAGTTTGGGGTGGGGAATAGCTTAGTATTTATTTAAGTATTTTAAATACTTAAAATGTTTAAAATGCCAGAGGCCCTGGGTTCCATCCCCAGCTCCCACACAATTAGTTAAAAGAGGTTTCATCTTAATCTTTATTTGTACCAAGCATTTAATGTGATTTTAGAATCATTCTTTTTATATATTACAGTTTTGCGTAAGAGCATCACATACCTGCTTAGAATACTATTTGATATATTAGTGTCCAAAAGCATGATTGATATTATCATTAGTATTATTTGAAATGAGATATCTGATAATGGTTGGATCAATATTTTAAATTTTATTTCTCTTTTGAATTGACAAATAATAGTGGAATATATCTAAGGCATACAACATGGTGTTTTGAAAGCTAAATACCCTGTAAGCCTGGAGCTCGAGACCATTTCTGCTCGGGCGCCCTTCAGGCGCGCAGTGCGTTGTTGTTAGGTGCAGTGCTCAGCACGCTTCACCGGAGCTCTCTTGGACTTACTCCTCTATCTCACCGAAACGGCAGATCTGCATTTATTGTTTTTCATAATGAACCATTTTTAGAGGCGTTGGGTAATTTAGGTTGTTAAGGTAATTTAGGTGGTAGGTAATTTAGGTGGTAGGTAATTTGAGGTTCCCGAGGCTCAGTGTGTCGCGAACATGCAAAGGACCTTTCCGCAGCACAAGTACCTAGCCCCTGGACAGAAATAGTAGCCGAAGACTCTTGTTGGGCCCCTGGGGCCAGGCATGATGTCACACTGCAGTTTCAGCTACTCTGGAAGCTGGGGCAGGACGATTGGGCTGGGAGTGTGGTTCAGTAGGAGAGCACTTCCCTAACATGTAGACCCTTGGTGCCCATTCTACAAAATCACAAAAGAAAAACAAAATACTCAATTTAAAAATCCCTTTCATGTCTCTGGCAAGCTAGACATACTGAAGACTGATAGAACAATTGCAGGTGGTTGTTTTCTTTCTTGGCTTTACCAAAACCAAGAAGCATTTATGAGACATAAGAAACAAAATTTTTCCAAGGAGAAGAGAATCGAAGTGCACAGGCAGCCTAGGGACCTCCCCGTCCTCTGCTTGGTTCTCAGCGTGGGGCTCTGTTAGTCCTGCACTGCTGAATCGGCCTCCTCTGCAGTAGAGCCTCAGCAAGGGACGCTGCTTTGTCCTCACCCTTCACAGCACGGCTTCCTGTCTGCCCTGCCCCATTCGGAGCCTGGAGATCTCCAGCAGCTCAGCTGCATATGGTTCTGCTGGAGGGTGTGGGCCGTGCCTCGGTGCTGGCCTGTGCTTCTTTTGAGTAATACACATTCGATGTTTCATAATTTCTTCTTTTTCTGTCACTGGGAGTGGCCGCCAGGGCGTCACACATCTAGGCAAGCAGTCTACCTCTGATCTGCATCCCTGGTGTTGTGCTACCTGCTTTATGTGTGGGAGCCAAGCACGAACCATGCTGACTTGGTTTTTGCCCAAGCGATTTTCCCACAAGAATTATTTTTGGGCAGGAAGTGGTCACCCAGACTCAGGTCAGCTCACGCTGCTTTTTGAGCAGTGCATGCAAGATTGCACTGGGCTAGTCATTTTTATACTGTCATTACAATCACGTGGCAGAGTGACCAGACGCTCACTTGAAATGAAAGAGATAAAGACAGCTCAAGGTCACTGGATTTGAAGGAATGGAATCTCAAAATATGTTTGCAAACACTGCTGTATTTTCATTTGGAAAACTAGAAAAAGAAGATTGGGTCAGAACCGAAAAGTGAGTTTCATTTTATGTTATCTTTTATCTCAGGAGTCTCCATACTCCCATATATGTTCTTTTCTATCTTCTTGCCAGATGTTGGAAACTGCTGACGCGTAATTGCTTGGTGAGAGTTATTTCTGTTCATGGTGGGCCCGAAAGCACCAAGGAGTTTAGCCGGTGCTGGAGAATTAACTTGCCCCAAGTGGCTGTCTCCTTGCACATCTTTGGCTCAGCCTGATTACACTTAGCAGAATCTAACCATTTAGCAAAATGTTAACTGCACTACCTAGCCAGGTAGCATTTGTGGGTGACATTCCTGTAGCACAGATGGGTTCTGTGTCCCACTCTAGGTTCTGCCAACCTCGCCAGGATAATGGTTTTGAAGTACTGCAGCTTGTCAGCAGCGATTGGCTGTGAGGGCAGCAGGCGAGTCCTCTTCTATCTTCTTCAGCCTGATGTATCAAACAGCAGATCCCATTTATTTCTGCACAACATTATAAACAACATCTGTGCCTGGGCTTTCCTGCCAGCCTGGAGCCGCTCAAATCTGTGAAGATTTGCACCATGGTCTACCATTTTACCAGGAGATTGCCATGGCAGTCGTAGACGCTTGCGCCAGGGGCGTGGAGCGCTGCTCAGGCGCGGCTCGTGCAGTGGTTCAGCAGCGTCTTCAGTGCTGGTTTCCTCTTCCAGCTCTAGTGCTGATTGGACGCCCACTGGCCACTGGGTGGGGCTTGGGATTTAATTAGGCGCACCATGAAGGCCCGACCTGGGATCAGTCTGCGCTGAAACGCGCTCTGTGTGGCAGAGGGGACGGCCAAGCAGGTCTGGCTTTTCTTGTGCACTCTGACTGTGTTTTCTGCCTCTCAAGGTGTGGCAGCGGTGCCTGGCCTGGTGCTCACACAGTGTGCGACCCCAGAGCTCAGTGGCAGGTGGCTGTCATTCTGCAGGGTCCTGGAGCAGTGCCCTCGCCCAGAGCAGGTGCGACGGAATCGGATCTGCTGCTCTCTGTTAACTCAGATAGGTGCCTTGTCACCTGGGGCGCAGTCAGGGCACACTGTCACCACCACAGGGTGAAGGGAAAAGTGTATATCTGATTCTTTTATCTTTCACTTACAGCAAGACACATGTTTCCTCCATGCACAGGCAAGAAAATCACAAAGACCTGTGTTTGTCTCTCTGCAGAACTCTCTAGAATTAGCTTGTCATGAAATGTAAGACTAATGTGCAGTTGTAAAGTCTGCTGCCAGCTTTTTCCTCACTGGTGCCTGATGGCTAAGTAGATTTGGAGATGAAAGGGGTTATTAGAAAGTGATTACTGAATTGCTACGTATGGCATTTTAAACAAGCCGCTTACATCCCGTGGTTAGACACTCGCTCTGTAGCCTTGTTTTGTATCATTCATATTTAAGACATGATTTTGATTGTGGAGGAGTAATCAAGCACTAGGGTAATTTAAGAAAAAAAAATATACTGGCTGATATTTTCTTTCATTCCTTATTAAAATACATTAGAATTTAAATGAGGCATTCTCTAACGTGTGTAACTATTAGGTGCTCCAGATACAAAAACCTGAAAACCAGTTGGCTTCAGTTCAGAGTGAAGACTCCTATATTCTACTAAAAACTTATTTGTCTTCTTTTAAAATTCAAGTAAAATCTGTTATACTGAAAATGGCATCTATCAAAGAATGAATGGCTTAAAATTATAACTCTTAAAGCTGTCAGATCCGAAGGACAGGGCGGCTGTCTTGAAGAATATTAAAAGAACCAACAAAAATAAAATGCAGCACAGTGAGGTCTTTCCATTAGCCCATCTTCTTTCTGAATTCTCTTGGGAATCATCACGCCTATGTGGGTGGCTTCTCAGTCACACAACCGCCACCCAACAGCCATACCCACTGTGACTGTGAGACAGGGTGTAGGCTGCATAGAGCTGTCCTGGTGGGTGTCTCCGGGACCCTTCTGGCAGCTCACTGCAGCTCTTGGCTTTCAGTGTGAATTGATTGTTTTTCCCCTTCCTTTCTCTAGGCCCTGCCCACCTAACCAGCCACACCCCATGGCTATGTTTGGGGTGTTTCTCCTCTTGCTGTTGTCCTGGCCCAGGCCCAGTACACAGGGCCAGGACCACCTCCCTGGAGGCCATCTCCCTGGAGACCTCCAAGGAGGCTGGCCCCCTCTCCCTGGTCTAGCTCTGCTGTGTGGAGCATGTTGCTGTCCACTGCCCAGGCTGGTCCCAGCTCTTCTCCCCATGTCTGGGGCCATGGGCTCCCATGGGCAGACTTCACTGTGCATGGTTACAGGCCCTTCACTGAGCTCCCATGTCAGAGCTGTGAAGAGGACCTATGGCCCATGTCAGACTGCCTAGCTTGCTCTTCCAGCTTGTGGACCCCAGCAATCCATGGCTGGGCCCCATTCCAGCTTAGACCCCTACCTTGAGCAAACAGGTGCTCCCCTATCACAGTCCCTGACCTTGCTTCCCAGTAATAAGCCTAAGGCTTGCCAAGAACCAACCGGGTGGAATTTCCTGATGCCACCATGTGACCATTCGTGTCTCAAGAACCAGCCATTGCTTCTTCCTAAGGTGTACTGGGTGGGTGCAGATCTCCCAGTGAATGGAGAGGGCAGTTATTCAAGAGCAGGTTCCTCACACAGCTGCTGGAAGCAAGACAAGTCCATGCTGACATGAGATAGACACATACATCAGTGGACTAGAATGGAAAATTTAGAGATGAACCCATGTTATACTGATGGCCAGTTCACTTTCTACAATAACATCAAGACCATTCAATGGGGAAAGAATACTTTTCAAAACAATACTGAGGTGACTGGGTCGCCATATGCTAAGGAAGAAAGCTTTGTTTCTGCCTCACACCATATATAAAAAATGGCCCAGAATGAAGCAGAGACCTAAATGTAAGAAGTAAACTTTTAAAACTCTTAGAAACAAATAGCCATACATCTTTGTGACTTTGGGTTGGGTGCGTTCAAAAAGGACAAATGGAAGTGTGTGCCGTGCCCACACCACTGAGTGGTTTTTATATGGACTTCCTAGGTGGCATTTAAATTGTGTCTTATAAAGAGGTTCCAAAGAAGAGCTGAGGCCACCACCCTCAGACACATCCTCAGATCTGAGCTTTATTCTCCTTTGCCTCTTTGGTTGGTAGCAAGTCTGGCGCAGGGCTGTTGGCTTGTCTTCTGTCAGTGGTACCCATCTCTTCCTCGAGGACTAAAAGAGGAACTGGGCTATTACTCGCTGGCCTCTGAAATCTTCAGTATGCATAGCTAAGAGTGCTATCGACCTGCAGGGTCAGCCTTGCATCTCTTTACTGTCTTTTATTCATCTTGTATCAATATTCTTCCAGTTGGTTTTCTTAATTTGTTCCCAGCATAGGGCAGGACAGTTGTGGAAGGTGTGATGTTTGCTCTGTTGTCAGCCCCCGTGGGCCGAGTCCACGTGACTGTTGGGCTTCCTTGGTGTGGTTTCCTGGCCTGACGCTGCTGACACTGTTCCTGCCCCTGGTGGGTGAGAAGCTCAGGTCTAAGCCCGGCACCTCCTGATATCCTGGGAGGTCTGCTAGACCAGGCCCCGTCAAGACACTCACAGCAGAGGTCTAACCACATTTAATCCGCAAAACCTGCCAATCCGTCATTTCCTGGGCACACAGGGGAGAGCACGTGCTCGCTGCCTCTTTGTCCCCGCTGGGTGTGCACCTGCTGGCCTCAACCATCACGGACTATCGGTTTGTGCACACGCACGCCTGCAGATTCCAGCTGCCTGGACCGCAGAGCTTGTTTTCTGTTTTGGAAGACCGACTCTTTGCTGAGAATTAAGTTTCATGAAGGATAAAAAAGTCTGAGAAATCTTTTTAGTTTTGGTTTTGGTTTTTACTGTTTAGTGTACCGGTGACCCATTAAAATTATTATCTGTGGATTCTCATGAAAATTGCAGTTTTCACCATGCTGTGAGTCATGTATCTTTAATTTATTATTGTTGTTTTTGTTGACATTATTTTGGTTTTTTGAGACAAAAACCTTGCTGTCTAGTCCAGGCCATCCTTGAACGCACAGTGTAGCCCAGGCTGGTGTCAAATACATGGCAATCGTTCTGCCCCCGCTCTAGGGTCCTGGCATGACAAGTGTGTGCCACCATGCCCAGCGTGACTACTTTACACTAGATAAACCCTAGGTAACAGGTAAATGTCCCACCAGATTGTGCTTCCTCGGGGTGCTGAGTTGTGTGGGGCCCGCTGCAAGCAATATTCCAGGAAGTGTCCTTCTGAGCAATAAAAGCTTTCTTTGGGCAATAAGGAATCAATGAAAGAACTGTGCCTTTTTTTTTTTTCCAGAAGTTCAGTAAGGAACTGGCTATAGGATAATCCTTATTTTGTGACCTTATTATTATTTTTCTCAAGAAAGTAATACCTGGAAAACATCACAATCTATGTTTCTGAAAGAGAAAGGATGGCACCAGACAGCCTGAGGCCATCGCTGTCTGTGCCTGCGCACTGCACCACAGGCGTCCTCCAGGGCCAGGCCAGCAGTGTGCCAGGGCTCCCCGAGGGCTGCGGGACTCCACGCCTTGCTCGCATCCGTGGACCGTGGGCTAGAGAAGGCCTGGACTTTCCCCAAGTACCATAAAACTAGCAGACAGAAGTTCCTTTGGCAGAGAAGTCCAGGGCGGCTGTTCATGAGGAGCACTGCAGACCACTCCTGAAGGGGTTGGGGCGCGGGACAGGGACCCCAAAGGAGCGCGAGAATAAATGCGGTACATGCGCACCTGCACGGTAAGTAATGGACCGGCTTGCTGGCTTTCAGAACTACAGTGACAAATAGTCCAAGTTGGCTTTCTGTTTTCCAGGCAGCAAATTGAACGTTCCTATGTCACCGTAGGCTCACTATTCAGGAACAGCAGCGGTGCACTGTGTGCAGGCCCGGCGGGGAAACGCAGCAGTCCTGCGCCAGAACTGCTTTTAGGGGAAGACAACACAAAATGCGCTGATTTGTTAGGAAATGTGAAGATCGTTCAGTCAAGAGGCAAAACAACAAGAGTGTGCCTGCGTGAGTGTGTGTGTGTGTGTGTGTGTGCATGCACATACGTGTGTGCGCGCATGTGCGTGCCTGTGTGTACTTGGAGCAATAGAAGTCATTCTAAGTAGAATCAATCTTTTTTCTTCCTTCCCTTCCTTCTTTCCTTCTTTCTTCCTTTTTTCTCTTCCTCTCACCATTCTTTTTCTCCTTCTTTCCTTCCTTCCTTTCACAGGAGGCAATAGGATTGATCTCAGCACCTTCACACTTGGCTACATCTCAGCCTCCTTTATAAAATTTGAGAGAAGGTCTATTTAAGTCACTAAATTGTCCAGGCTGGGCTTGAACTGGAATGCTCCTGCCTTGGCCTCACAGAAGGCTGGGCTCATAGGAGTGCTTTGCCACACCCATCTTCTGCTCTTTTTACAGCAAGGGTCCAAGTCTTTTCTCCTGGCCTTAGGCCTCCCCATCTCTGGAAGCAGTCCTGAGCACTGTGCCAAGTCCTGGCTCCTGCCAGCACCACATGTGTTCCCCTACCTTTCTCCAGGTTTCCCAGAATGGTGAATAGCATGGAGAACCTGGGCTCGGGGAGGCTCCGTGCTGCAGAGATTGAACCCAAGACCTCGAGCACAGAGCGCCCCTCAGCCCCCAAATCCAGGTTTGAAATAAGAATTAACTTATCCATTACATACTCTTTTCGTTGAGAAAATCACTTTTAAACAAGTTGTTGATGAAATCCAGAAGAATAATTACAGTGTAGCCCTCCATCTAGCAGAGTTGAACATGAAACCATTTGCCCAGATTGGTAAACAACGTCAAGCAGAAAACTATGGAATGAAAAAAGATTGTAAATACACACACATCGGAGGTCCTGGACATGTAGAAAGTTTTTAAGTCCCATCTATCCACTTAGTATTAACTCGAGAAAATGGTTACCTATGGGTAAAACTGAAATTGCCCTTGGCTGCCTTTTTTCCCTGTCACTAATACATTCCTGAAGGAAGTGAGTGGCCTGGCGCTCTCTTGCCTTGGGTAAAACATTACATCCACACTTCTAAGGCTTTTGTGGGTGTCGTGGCTTTATGAGGGTTATGAAAGGGCAAAGTACGTTCCAAAGCAATTTCTGACAGTTCTGAAAAACTCTGTGAAACCATTTTCCTTCTCCTGCACCATATAGTCTGAAATAAATACAGGCCAGCCTTGTGCGCAGGCTCATTCTGATTCACACAGCGTTCCTTGTCCGCTTCCTCTGTAGGATGAATTGCAGTGTGTTGGTTCCAGGGCATGGACACAATCCCAGGTTCTGATTTGAGCCAGGCGGCAGTGTTTCCTCTACCAGGATGAACTTTACACTTTGCAAATGTCACAGAGGCACGCAGGCCGGGCAGGGCCGCTCCAGCCGTGTGTGGGAGCCAGAGTGTTGTGCCTGGGAGAATTAAATAAAGCAGCAAAGGAAACAGAGGAGGGTCACAACACAGAGATTAGGAGGGGCCTGCCACAGAAAGCATGCCACGACTTCAGTTCCACCCATGCTCCTGCCAATAGCTGGAGTCCATTCCTTTATGGCTGAGTGATATTCCAGTTTGCACCGACACATCTCCTGTGGCCATTTACCCATCCCTAGACACCTCGGCCCACTCCCTTTCCTAGCTGTTGTGCACAGCCCATTGTGCAGATGGGTCTGCCACCTTCTGAGTTCATTCTCTTGGGCAGACCCTGGAGAGGGACTGCTGGAGCATGTTGAATCTCTGCATCTAGGTTTTTGAGGCATCTCCACACCACAGTATTTTCATAATTGATGTGGAGGATGTTATGGTAAATGAAGTAAGTCGGGTCAGAGAGGTAAGTACTCGCTCCCCTCCACAGACAGAAGTTGAAAAGGTGGATCTCAGGAGGCAGGGGTAGAGGTGGGGTCTCTGCAGGTCAGGAAGAGAAGGAAGAGGCGGGCACCGCAGGGTGCAGCTTGGAAAACACGCACCAAATGTAGTGGGTTAGGAGGCTGGACCCTAGCACTGCGGCAGCGGGGCTGGCGCTTGCAACAGCTTATTGTGCATTCTGTAAACAACTAAAGAGTAGAGATCAAGGGCAGCCAACACCAGGAAGTGATAAATGTTTAAGATGGAGACACTAATTACCCAGGCTTAACGATTACGCATTGCATGCATATACCGAGTGATCACACTGGACCTTGTGGTATGTCATTATCTCAAAAGAATTTTAAAATGAAAATTAAAGGAAGTAGGTAAATATTGGAGACAAGGAGATATTTCCTGGCTTAATTTATGAGAGCCAAAGAACGGAGAAAGATACTTGTTATTTTCTAACCTATGTGAATTCTTTTTTAATAAGTATGTATATTGGCAAGGACAGGCATTTTTTGGGATAAACATTGCTGTTAATGTCAGATGAGAATGTAACTTGATACTATCCATGCAACCAGCCAAACAATCACAGCATTTAGTCGGGGGTTTGCCCGTGTGGATCGGAGAACACCCCTGAGATTCTATTGCAGCGAGCAAGGAACAGCCATGAAGCAGCTTGATTTGCAGCCAGAATGAGAAGCCCACTTTCGGGCAGATCAAGGGTGACTATCGCTGCCTGCACATGGATCCAGCCGAGCACGGATATTAATTTCCGGGGAGAACTGTATTTGAAATGCAGCAGATCGACTGCCCGACTGACAGGAAAGCGAGGAGGGCGTGAGATCAGGTTGATAGTGGGGACTCGCTAATGGAAACAGTTCTTATTTCATCCAGATTCTAAGCAGGCTTCGGATAGATGCCCTTTAATTGACACAGACAAAGTGTCCCATCCGAAGGTGTTCTAACAGTGGCGCGAGGGCCACGTGAGAAAGGGGAGGAACAGGTAGAATTAGAACCTCTGGAAATGCAGCTTCAGGGCTTTGTGGCCCGTGCTCACACTGCAGTCTCAGACGTGAGTGAGTGGTGTGCGTTACGTGGTGAACATGCCGTGTACTCTGGGGGCACACGTGCCTCCTGGCGCCTGCGCTTCTGCGGGCCTGATTTATCGCACACTTTGCAGCTACTAATGTGTGCCCCCCAAGGACCTTCAGCCTATGCATACACAGGCGCACCTACAGATTGCAGAAAGCTTACCTCTTGATTTAATTTAAACAGTGTGGTTAGATTTATACATCTTGAATGGCACACAAATGCACACACACACACACTGACTCAAACACGCCACTGTGTGCTTTTATGCATGCCACGTGTGGCATCAACACAGTAAACACATGGTGCTCGTTTGTGTCATAAAACGTGTGCAGATCTGTGTCTTTCTGAGGCAGTTTGCCAGCAGCTGACTCCTAAGAGGCCTGTAGGAAGGAAGTCTGTATTTTTGGCCAAGTGGTGTTGTGGTTTAGACCTCGAAAGACACCCAGAAGAGACCTGTGCTCAATGTGGGAATTGTTAATGGTGATCGTCTCACTGGGATGCTGCCCTGATCAGCGCCAATGGAGGTGGGGCCTGGGCAGCAGGGTACAGTCACCAGGCCGCGTCCTGGTGGGGCCTGGGCAGCAGATGTGGGCTACCCGGCCGCATCCTGGTGGGGCCTGG
>NW_004524651.1:11095964-11107348 GCF_000260255.1 Octodon degus
TCCTGGTGGGGCCTGGGCAGCAGATGTGGGCTACCCGGCCGCATCCTGGTGGGGCCAGGGCAGCAGGAGCAGTCACAGGACTGTGTTTGGAGGGTCTCCCTATAGCTGTCCCTGCTCTCACTGCAGCTGTCCACTGTGACACCGCAGCTTTTCTCTGCCAGACCTTCCCCCGAGACCTTCCTGCCTCGGCACCTGCCCCCAAGGAACTGAGTGCTCCGCAAACCCTGCACCTGAATCAGCCCTTCCTGCTTTCAGCTGTGGGAGTGTAGGGTGTTCCGTCACCGCAACAAGAAGTCAGTAGGCCAGGAGTGGCCCAGAGTGCCACGTGGGCCAGCTGTGGCCTTGGACAGTGAGCTGCCTGGGTACGCAGTCTCTCTGGGGTGGAAACCTCAGAATGAAGAGTGAGACTCCCCGTGGATGTCCCATAAGCGTGAGAGCCAGGCTGAGGCCCAGCCCCCAGAAGGCAGGTGCTCCTGGCTGCAAGGCCGGGGTCCCTTGGGAGAGAGTGCTTTTTGTGGGTTTCGGGTTCATCTCTGGCTGCATCTCAGGCCACGTCAATCTTCAGTGGCAGTGACACAGGGTGCGGCTTCCTTGCAGTGCCCTGGTAGGTGCCGTCCCTCCTCTCACTCAAGGCGCAGGTGGACATGTGCTTCTGGGCCGCCCAACAAAGATGCCTAGAAGACCCTGCCTTCCCCGTGGTAAGCTTGTCCTGAAGTTGCTATGTGATCGCCGCTATCACCAGCGCAATGTGTGTGGAACCTACTTAAAACGTGCAGCCTACGAATATCGACGTGCCGTGTAGAAGTAGGTATCTGTTTTCATAGAACTGCGCGACACCTTCCCGATTTGTCTCTGCTTCCGGGATAGAGGTGACCAGTACCCCGATTTCTCAGGCACACTTCTGCTGGCCCCTCTCCCACTCTCGTATTCAGGAGCTTTCTGCTGTGTGTATGTATTAAACCATTGCCTTCTGCATGTTCTTTAGCTCTGTAAGAGTGCATCTTAATGGTGGATTGTAACTTGGGCTTTTTCCCCAATACTGTGCATTTAAAGGTTCGATATTGCTTGTACCCCAGCAACTGGTTATTCATTTTCACTGCAGTATAACTTTCCATTGCCTGAATATGTGTGTGTTTTCTGCCCACTACAGTCTCCGGGTGTGTCTCTCTTGTTTTACGTTTCTTTCTTTCTTTGTACAGCAGTGCTGCTGAAGACCCTCCTGCACATGCCTCCCAGTGTGCCCACTGGTGTGAATTTCTCTGCAAATGTGTTTTTCAAGCTTTTTATACACAGCATGAAATATATCATTGTAATCCAATTTTTATATAGTACAGTCCCCACTTCTTGACATAAAATGCAGCCAAATATTGGCTATTCTCTTTCTTCACAACAAGCGCTTCTAGGAGCGTGTGCCTGCGGGGCCATGGCTGCCCTCGGAGCACTGCTCCTTCTGCCAGGCCAGGGGGCCTGGCTGCCTGCACTCCTGGTGCCCTCCAGGCAGAGTGAGACTCCCCTTTCCTCAGCTTCTCCAGTTGCAGTGCAGGGAACTGACTACAGGAGCAGCACATCTGGAACCCCCAGAACGACGCCAGGGAGGCCTTGTAGCTCAGCAGGGCTCCATCTCCTCAGAGAAGGAAGGCACGGTTTTGGGATGCACAGCTGAGCCACAGCAGCCGGGTTCTAGCAGGTTCTGTCACCTACTCCCACAGGGCGGGGCCCAGTTCACACCCGCACGGATCGACCACCACGTCCTGCCACCAGCCGGCCGCACCTTGCGTGCTCGTTTGATCCAGTTTCAGGAGTGTAAATTTCTCCAGACCTGCCCTTCCCACGGTCATGGTGGGCCTGACCGGCCTTTCTGCGCGTCGTCTTTCCCTGGGTTTGTGTGAAATTCCTGCGCTTGGCGTTTCCGAGCTTCTCTTCAGAGCTGCAATCTTGTGTTTCGTAGCTACTCCGCCTGTGACCTCGCTGTCTTCCTCTGCTAAATCTCTGCCCTTTACGCGCCTCTCTCAGCTGCATGGTCATCTTTTTATTTTCTTCTGAGATGCCTGTATGGATATTTTGTCCTTGGTCATTTCAGTTTTCTGTTCCCTACAGGAATGGCGCATCTTAGTTTTTCTTTCTGTGTGGACTACTTGGAGGGGCCCCGCTCATGGCTGGAACTACTCACTGCACCAGCACGCATTTAAAAGGCAGCTGGGGCTTTTTGTTCATCAGTTAAGAAATGCCTCTTTATATTGAGATAGAAAAATATTACCCTGTTTTTTATGTGAATTATTTTTTTTTTAATTTGTGTCTTTTACATTTAGAATTTCGGTGTCCTAGGGATCAGTCCCTGTGTGGTCTACGATGGGCGTGAGTTTCCGCTTCCCTCTTGGGTAGCCAGCTTTGCGAGCGCTTTTTGTCTTTTTCTCTTGAATCAGAAGTACTCCCTTTATTATGTGCCATTACTGACACTTCTGTCACTATTTCTGTCCTACATTATAAATTACACAGGTGATAAATATTATTTTAGTAATACCATTATTTCAGCAATTAAGAACTTGCGATGAACACATGTCTCCTGCCCTACTCTCCCTGAGGACTGTTAGAACTGTTTTGAAGCATTTGATTCTCTTTCTTTCCATGTTAGTTTGTTTGCTTTTCTATTTGTTTGTTTCTTGTGCAGTTCTGTGAATCAAATTCACGGCCTTGCACATGCTGGGCAAGTGTCCCACCCATGAGCAGCATCCCCAGGCCTGTTTATTTAGTTAGTTATTATTTGCTACCAGGCATCAAATGCAGGACCTTGAGCTTGACAGCAAGACACTTATGCAGTTTAGCTATCTCCCCAATCCCAGCCCTATTTTTTTTAATAAATTAATCAAATTCCTCAAATCTCCAGTTTTTTATTTCATTTTATTTTTTTATTAGGTATTTGGCACAGGGTCTCACTACGCAGCTCAGACTCCTGGTGATCCTCCCGTTTCAGCCTCCCCAGGGCAGGGACTACAGGTGTGGCCCCCACATCCCAGCTAGGTGGCTGGCTCTGTGTGCCTGGAGGTGGGGCCTGCGTGGCATGCAGTGGGGGCATCAAGTCCTGGTCCCTGCACCAGGTCACGCAGGCGCTTAGTTTGCTGCGCTGTCTGTCTGGCCGTCTCCAGTTTTTTAACTGCACTGATCCCAGAGAATAACTTGGAGAAAGTTATTCTGACACTTTTACAAATGTGTCTCCCCATTCAAAACCAAGGTGTTGGACTCTGTTATTTTAACCTTCTCGATCGCCCTTCAGTAAAGCTTCAGACATTTATCTGTTCTATTGTTGGTCTCTTGGAAGATTTATACGTACTTTATCTCTTTGATCCTCTTATAAATGAAAAATATAAACTAACATTTCTCTGTGTGTGTGTGTATATATATATATATATATATATATATGATTTCAACACTAATTTTATATTCAAGCACCTTGCTAGATATTTGCCACGTTTCATGACTTGTACGTCTCTGGGCTGAAATATCCGCATTGTCTGTGTGTACAGCTTTGTTTCTTCTCCTCTCATTCTTCATCATTTCTTTCCTGTTGAGCTGAACATTCAGGAACATGTACACCAACAGTGAGAAAGAGCACATTATGTTGTATTTTAGCTTGTTAACATGAAGAATATTTGCTAATGAGAGCAAAAATTTTATTTTTTCTTAGTACACTAAAAGTTTTATTATTAATGGATATTTTTAACATTCTTCCTGAATCAGTCAAAGTGATTATATGTTTTTCTTCTTTAATGCGTTAATTTGATGGATTGCAGTAATAGATTTTTAAAATGTTACATCATTATAACTAATCCAATGTAGTCATGCAAGTGTTTCCTATGTATAAGGCTGGATTTGAATATTTTGCTTTCACTTTTTATTCCTGTGCCCGTGAGTAAAATGCGTGATCCACATGCGCATTGTTGCTTGCTTTTGATGCTAAGAATGCTCGTGTCATCTTCATACTGTCTAAGGCTGTCTTACAGAGTGCAGAGCAGCGTGTAGCTCCCAGGTGAGTTGGTCAGTTGACCCTGTTATGTGCCTTAACGGTTTTCTACATCCCTTGGTGCAATACTGGGTGTTCTTTGGGCTCCCATTTGCCATCTCCCTTTGCACTTAGGTTATTCCTGGCTATGAACGGGGCATCCGCGCTTTTTAATTGGCAGAGTCCTGTGTGTAGACATGCCCAGCTGCTGCGGATACACTGGAACTTGTTCCCACCACTTCCTGTGTCTCTGCCACTCCTTCTTCTTTGCCTGGGTGAGCCAACCCTTGCCCTGTTTCCACCCATCATTGTCCCAGGCTGCATGTCTGAGTGTCAGGCCTTGCCTTGCCTGCTTCTGCCTCTTCTGTCTGCAGTTTAATTTTGCCTTGCTGTTAAAAAATAAAAAAATAAAAAACTCTCCCATCAAACCTTGCCACTCTTGGGCAGTCATAAATTGAGATGGTTCTTTGATCTCGTCTCTCCTGGCACCTCAGACATTTCTTTGAACAACATCTTTTTCCTTCACACACTTGATCCTTTGGCCATTCCGCACAGGACAGGAGAGCCGCCCAGGCCAAATCCTACAGCCTTTCCCCGGTCTCCGTCCTGGGCGGTAACTCCGATCAATCTGTTTCTGGGCTGTGCTGAGTCCTCTTGGCCCTGGGAATGCGCCGTCCCCAGCTGTTCTGCACTCTGGTCATAAGGAGCGCTGCCCACTCAGCACTGGGCTTGCCCCACCTCTTCTGTAGATGCCGGTGGATTTACGATAGTATGTCTAAATACAAACTTAATTTTCGTTTTTCCTCTTTTTTTTTTTAACCGATGTTTCACATATTGTATCTTGATTGATCTTTTTCAATTTCTGACATTATATAACTTTCCTCTGGTCTTTTTTTTTTTTTTTTTTTTTTTAGGGCAGGGTCTACAGGGTTTACAGGTTCTCACTACATAGATCGGACTCGTAGTGACCCTTGTGTTTTCAGCCTCCCAAGTGCTGGGATTACAGGTGTGCACCACCACGCCCAATCTCAATCGCTGTCTCAGCACAACCCGGGTACGGGGCCAGCACAACATGCCGGGGACTGAACCCCAGCTGCTGAGCTCTGCCTAAGCAGATGCTTTAGTCTGCTGAGCTATCTGTCCAGCTCTGGTCTCCTGATTCTGGAATGTGCATTATACATAATAGCCCTCTCAGCCCATCCTCTGTTGTTCATTCCTCTGTGTGTGTGTATCCCTATTTATTTCTCCATGGTGCTTTTATATACTTTTCTGTGACCTATCTTTCTGTTTATTAATTCTTTCTTAATCTGAGTTTTTTCCGCAATAATTTGTGCATTTCTTAAAATTACACTAGTTGTTTCTAAAATTCCTACATTTATTTTCATTGTGACCTATTGCATGGTCATTTTTATAATTTTTTTTAAATTTGAAAGTCTTAATTAAATTTATGTCCTGTATCTTGTAATTTAGACATGCTGTCTCTTACTAATGCTGGTCTGTTTTGAGACACATGGAAGGATCTTTCCCAATGATCTTCTGTTTATTTTACTTTTATCCTTGGAAGCAGAGAACCTCGCTCAGGATCATTCTGTTGCTGGGAGACCATGCCCGCTGGGATCCAGGGGCAGCACCAGCCCAGGATGCGCAGTCTCCGATGACTGTGTGGAGTTAGCCCAAGCACCAGGCTTCGCTCCCTTGCTTTCCCCTGGCCTAAGGGTTGCTCGTCTCTGACTGTAGAGCTGAAACATACAAGGGTAGTCTCAGTTCACAATTTGTTGAGGGACATGATATACGAGGTCACTGGAGGTGCACTGCATGTGTACTACAAGGAATCTGTCTCGTCCTAGATCCAGCTTTTACAAAGTGGGAGGGTCTGTCAGAGTAAATGAAACAGTATTTCATATACATATGTCAGAGATGAGATGCTGCAGCCAAAAAAAATAATAGTTCTGTACATTGTAAATTTCTATTTTAGAGCTGTTTCTAATGAATAAATTCTTAGAAAGGTCTTATTTTAGGGTTTATTTTTATTTAACTCGATCTAGTACTAGTTATTCAAGATTTGTCATGAAAGTATTAGCATATAGCTTGAAATTCATTATCTTTGGAGAAAATTGGACATTTGAACATTGTTCTTCTTCTGGAGACAGCTGGACTTAGCAGGCATCCTTGAGGTGTGCAGGCTCTGGGGGCCAACAGAGCCACCTTTTGTGATGGACACAACTGGGGCTTGGGAGCCCATCCGCGGCAGTGTGGCCCGGTGTGCTCCTCACGTTTCCTAATGGGACCCCGGGGCAGCCAGCCCCTGGAAAACAGGAGTCCCTGTGAGCCTGCCCCTCCCAACTTGGAAATAAAGCAGGGTTGGTTCGGCGTAGGCTTCGGCGTTGCTTCCCTTGTGTCCCTTTATTCCAGAAGTCTGCTCGCTGGTCTCTTAAATTAGAAGGTTTTTCACGCTCACCTTTTTTTTTTTTTAAGGAAATGAAATTATTCTTTGACAGATTGATATTTTTCAGAAAAACATTACTTTCAAGGGTATTCTTGATTCTAGTTATAATAAATCCTTAAAAAGTATGGATGTAACATCTATGAAAAGTTCTCTTGAAGAGATTATTCATATTATATTATTTTAAAGTTTTTATTCAATCTGTCGCACCTCGGGTACTAGATGCAGGTACCTTTAGGGTAGTCTGAATGAAAGCTGGTCTGTTTAAGAGTTTTCAGCTCAAGTGGCAAAACTGCTGTGTACAGTCTTGAGAGCACTAATTCAAAACTTGTGGCCATGTCACTTGCAGATCACACCATGTGCCTGAGGTTGCTGTGCGTAGGAAGGCTGCTTGTTGGAGAGGAGGGCGGCACATCAGCTAGTCACGTCTTGCCTCCAATTTCACTGAACAGCGCAGCAAATGCAGCGCAGCAATTGCTTCATTATGTTGTCGTGCTCTCGTGCAAGCTCAGCCGCGAGGGCAGCCGGTGCTGAAGGCCCGCCTGGCATTGGGTGACCCCTGCTGCGAGCAGGCCGCAGTGTGGCTGGGGAGAGGCAGCAGAGAGAAGCCCGGTAGCAGGCGCACTGCTTGTAATCTATGGTTCTGATTATCAATGACAGGATCCTAAAATTGCACCCAAGTATCGCTCCCCAGTTCTGAAATTGAGTTCCTGAAAAAGCCCTGTAGCAGTAATAGGAGGTAAAGTGCAGGGTTCCAGAGAAATGAGCTGCGAATTGAACCGCAATGAGAATTGATCCCATCAGTCAGGTTCTGCCCTGATTCGAGAAAAGCAGTGCTGACCACAAGGAGCCAGGCTCACTGAAGAAATAGAGGAAAGTGCTGGCAGCAGAGCTGGGTTCAGGTGCCCCAGGTCACAACACGCTCACAGACTGCTCTGCCACCACCTGGCTTAGGCTGGCAGGGAGGGGACACAGTGAGAAGGGCTGCAGGGGCCGGAGAACCCCAGCACCCACTACGTGGCCCACTGCCTGGCCATGACAGCCCACATTGGGAGGTCCCGCCCCACCACCTCTCGAGGGGTGCCAGTGGGGCTGAGTGTAAAGAGGAATGGCCTCGGAAGCCACTTGGCCCTCCAAAGAGCCTGTAGGATTGTGGGGAAGAGAACAAGCGCCCCACAACTGCTGCTGCTGTGCAGGTGACTGATTATCCTGTGGCCTAGTGCTGAGGTCTGGACATCCGGCACACCGAGTGCCAGGCAGGGAACTCGAGGGTTTGCGTGCGCTTTTCCTTCTCGGTGGCGTTTGTGCTGTCCTGGAAACAGCGCGAGCTGCCTGCCGCTGGCCTACCACAGTCCCACGTCCCGCTAGGAAGTTGCCGTAATCTCCCCCGGGGCGATTCTTTTCTGCAGGGACGGGCTGCCTCTCAGTTTTCATTGGCCCTCAGTCTAATCCCCTGGGGTAGATGTCCCCGAGGAGTTGTTCATTCCCAGGCAACAGCACATCTGTAGACGTGAGTCCACAGAAATGTAGAAATTTTATTGTAAAATGCAACCATTATAAATCTGTGGCTGGCTTACAGCCAAATTCTGCAGGATGGCAAAAGAAAAACAGAAAAGAAGGATGCTTGGGATACGCCTAGGAATTCTGAGATTTCCTTGTGTCTGGATGTGGCCCATTGACAATGCCATTAGAGAGGAGGAGACCCCTGTCATAGGTGCATTGCAGCAGACAAGATTCTGTTACAACCTTGGATGAATCTGGGCTGTGTTGTTATTGTTTTGCTTCTGGGGTGGCCTTAGACGCACTGTGTAGTCACTCCTAAGAGCCCTTCCTAATCGTCCCTTCTAAGCGCTCCTTCTAAGGTGGCCCATGTCACCTGGGCTGTGTGTTGATTCCAATCCTCTGTCAAGCTTTGCCTGAGTGGAGAAGCATTTGGAAACCTAAGCCCGAGTGGCCTCCATCCATAACTCTGTTTGCGTGACACACGGCTGTGCATTGGCCCTGACCTCCACCCCACGTCCCCATCAGTATCTGAGCAGACACAGCAGCAAAGGGCCACAAATGTTGGGAAGAGAAACGCAGATGCCCCCCAGTTTAGGGTGGCATCACGTCCCCACGAACCCACTGTAAGTTGGAAGTATGTCTAAAGGGCATCAAGCCCACGCCATGATCCAGGTCTCACGGTTCACTGACTCAGCCCTGGAGAGTTCTACTTGTTTCCCCCATGAGCTCAAGGCTGGCTGGGAACCATGGCCCACCATCCTAGAATTGCCCCACATACCCTGGGCTGGTAAAAGAAATTCAAAATAGTTCCTGCTGAGCCAAACATGCAGCGCATAGCTGTCTTCCCAGCACTCTGGGAGGCTGAGCCAAGAAGATCATAAGTTCAAGCCCAGCCTGGGCGACCTAGCGACTTATTGAGACCCCATCTCAAAATGTGAAGCAACATTGGTTTTTAAAGAGCTGAGTATGTAGCTCAGTTCTAAAGCCCTAGGTTCAATCCCTAGTGCTACCTACAGAATATAGCTTCTACTGAATGCATGACTTGGACATTTTTGTTGAGTTGAACAAGTAGAGCCATTAGCAGCCAGGTCTGTTGGTACCTCAGGGATTCTTCAGTAAGACAGTTTTGTTTTGGTGGCTGTGGGACCAAAGAATGAAAGCCTCACTCGTTGGTTGCCGCTGGTCTGGCAATGACCCCTTGGGACATGGTGATGTTCCAGGCTTGGTCACATGTGGCTGTGTTGTAGTCAGCTTGGCTCTTTCTCCTGGCTGACATATGGACAGCCACAAACATAACCTTACCATGATGGAATGAGTGACTTCTAAGGCATTAGTAGAGAGCTCTTGAATGTGCATTTCAAGTAATCCCCATTTTCTAGTTCTGGGCTTAATTTACCTATGTGTTTTCTTGGCTGAGGGACACTGAAGTGAGACAAGACTCATTTATACAGCGGAAAGTAGTTTTCCACTGAAATTAAGTTAGAACTTCATCGCTTGTTTAAACTGATATCTGAGACATTTAGTCATTTTCTTCATAAGTAAAATTGATGAAAACCTTGGGAAAGTGATTTAGAACCATCCTCCTAGGGACTGACGATTAATAAGGAAAAAGGCGAATAGGCGCGTGCTAATTTGTTTGTGTATAAGGAATCTGGAGTTTATTAGAAGTTGTTATAAACCTTCAACTAATGAAGTATTAAATAAAATTAGACATTCCCTTCAAATTGTAAGAAGTCACTAATGTGGAAAAAACCTTCAGTGTTATTTATAAATAACTTATTTATGATATTTTCCCTAATAGTAGTAATTTAAATATAGAAAATTGATTTAGCAATAAAGAGCATTCTGTGAGAGGCCACTTGGATGCCTTGGAGACCTTTTCCTCTTGCTTGTCCTTGGTCCCAAGAGCCCTCATGGGGTAGCACAGAGTGAAACGTCATTATTAACCTCATCGGATGGCGCGAGCAGATGTCTGGCAGATGAACCCTGCCTTGCATCTATGAAATTAAAGGTTATTTCATTAAGCATTTTCATGAGTTGAAGGCTGCGGGTAGAAGAGGGTGGTTCTCAGACACCAGGGATTTAGGCACAAGGAAAAATAAGGAACAACTTCAGTAACAGTCATGAGAGATTTTCAGACCCATGTAGTATGTGCAAGGGTTTGGGCATAGCAGTTGGGATGGTGGCCTGGGGCTCAGCATCTTTGAAATGAGGAGGGAGAGGAGGAGGAGGAGATGGAGAAGAGGAGGAGGAGGTGGGGGGAGAGGAGGATTTCTTCCAACATATTTGTTTCAAAATAAATACATTGGATCTTTACCATGTCTTAAGTTCTTTAGTCATGTGTAGATATCTTTGGGATCCTGATTGCTTTTCTCTGTGACTTCTGGAGTCTGACGGAGACTGTGCTGTGGACAGGAAGAAGCACTAAGCTGGTTGTCTCATTGCATTTGAGCACCACAGCCCCTTGTTGAGCCTCGCTTAATTACATGTTTTGCAGCTACATATTGGGGGAAAGTGTTTAATCGGCAAGATTATTTTGAGGCATTAAGAATACACATGTAAAGCAGCTCACACAGAGGAAGCACACAATGAATGTGAGCTGATATTCCTTGATTTTCTGTGTGCATTCCTGACCACTTAGTGGTGACCACACTTCAGTAAAATAAAAATCAGGATGAACAACGGCACTGTGGGTAGACTGAGGTAGAACATTCCCAAACCCCAGAAAGCGGAACTTCTTGGAGTGGTGCACACACATAGCACATGCTCAGTAAACACTGTGTGTAGCCCTGTTGTGTCACCATTTAATAAACAAGCATAAATTTTTGTTGTATATTTTAATTCAAACTGCCAAAATGTTTGTATTCCTTGAGTGTCATTTAAAGTTCTGGGCTTAAGCCTCTGTTCTTGAAACTTAAATACTGCTAACACTTGGTCAGGGATGGACAAGAATTGCCTGATCATTGATCATATGGTTAACCAGCAGTCAGCTTGGGACACCCCAATAAGCTGCATGGGTGCAGTTCCGCGGGGAGGGCCCCTGGTGATTGTTGCTAGAAGCATGACGGGAAAACTGGAAGCCGAGATGGTCCGCTGGTGATTCTCCTGGAGAAGCTTATCCTGCTGGTTTTCCTGATCCTACCTGAACTGCTTTCATTGTTGGAGGAGTTGGGTCCTTACTGTCCCTGAGGATGTCTGTGTTACTGTGGGAGGAGTTCGGGTCCTTACCTTAAGTGTATGTGGCTTCTTGGCTCTAGTGCAGATCCCTCAGCCTGCTGGCACAGATCCTCCATCCCGCTGGTGCAGACTTTCTAGCTTCCACCACTGACCTTCGGGCCTTCTCAGTGCAGATTCTTGATACACATTTGCAGGAGATTGCCATGGGCTCTAGGCCTCCAGCTGCACTTGTAGAGGACATTGCCATGGGCTTGGGGTCTTGAG